>NC_081189.1:38020763-38347847 GCF_902713425.1 Acipenser ruthenus | reverse complement strand
GTGTTAGAATGGCCAAGCCAAAGTCCAGACCTGAATCCAATCGAGAATCTGTGGAAAGAACTGAAAACTGCTGTTCACAAATGCTCTCCATCCAACCTCACTGAGCTCGAGCTGTTTTGCAAGGAGGAATGGGCAAAAATTTCAGTCTCTCGATGTGCAAAACTGATAGAGACATACCCCAAGCGACTTACAGCTGTAATCGCAGCAAAAGGTGGCGCTACAAAGTATTAACTTAAGGGGGCTGAATAATTTTGCACGCCCAATTTTTCAGTTTTTTATTTGTTAAAAAAGTTTGAAATATCCAATAAATTTCGTTCCACTTCATGATTTTGTCCCACTTGTTGTTGATTCTTCACAAAAAATTACAGTTTCATATCTTTATGTTTGAAGCCTGAAATGTGGCAAAAGGTCGCAAAGTTCAAGGGGGCCGAATACTTTTCGCAAGGCACTGTAAGTGGAAGTTCATTCCAAGTTTGCAAAATGAGCTTATCTTCGCACTCCAATTTCTTCAAATCAGTACATTTATGCAGTTTTGCTTGTTCTGTGCATTGCTAGCAAGGCTTTCCAGATTTGAATTTAGAGTGCAAAACTTTTCAACCCAAATGTCTGACACCTTGAAGTCGGCAACTTCCAGCTCCAAATCTCCGATTGAAATAACCGGAATCACCGTCAAATCCAGTGCTTCCACACAAGTTTCATGGGGACAAATCGTAAACTTGAACAAAATGCTCTGTCCGCGAAAGTCCACAAAACGAGGCTTGAACAACATTAAAAGATCAGATGTAAACGCCACACGCTGCTGCTGATCTAGATGATTGTTGCTAGGATCCTCTACCATGCATGAATCTCGAAGTGAGTCAGTCTGCCAGTCTCGATATCTCTGATGAACAGATTCAATGTGGATTCAAATGCAAAAGCTTAAAATGAGACGTTTCTGTTCTGACAAAAGAGCAACGAATCCCTTGTGTTTACCCATCATGCTGGGAGCACCGTCAGCACAAACTGAAACAAGCTTCCCTAACTGGATCTGCTTCACCCTAACAAAATATAGCAGTTTTAAGTACATCATTGCCTCTTATGATTTTTCATTGGCAGAATTGCAAGCATTTCTTCTAGTACTGAGTTGTCACATATGTATCACCCGACAATACATAGTTTTGCAATATCAGACATCCGTTGATTCATCCAAAGCAAATGAAAAATATGTAGCGCAACTTAGATTTTCTATTTGTTGCCTGTCAACCTGATCCGCCATTTTCACAGCTTGATCATGACCTGTTTTTGCAGATAAAAGCATATCTTCCATTTACTGCAAGATTTTGGCATTGTTGGGGAATTCTTCAAATAGCTCTTTCGCTATATTAAGCATACAGCTCTTCACATATTCGCCATCAGTGAAAGGCTTACCTTTGCGAAAAACCTCTAAAGAGCCTTCGAAACTTGCTGAATTTAAACTTCCACCTTTATTCGACCATGCCAGTAGTTTACTTTGCCCTGCTTTCATTTTTCTTTGCAGCTCGCACGCAGGCCTTTTTCTGCGCCTCCTCTTCTGGGTATTTTGCTGCATGTTTTGTCATGAGATGTCATTGTAAATCAGATTTTTTGTTGAAGCCAGTTATTCACTGCATAGAAGTAAACATTTGCCTGGTTAGTACTATTTTCTTAGGAATATATATATATATATATATATATATATATATATATATATATATATATATATATATATATATATATATATATATATATTATATATATATTTTTTACACTTTGAAATTGAAAAAGTAAAAACTCAGTAAAAGCGGGGTTTCAGATTGTGACGTGTGCATATTGCTTATTGACAGATCTCTCGACCAATCAAAACACGATGAAACAGACTCCAGGAACACAAGCACCAATAAGAGCAGCGGGTAGGAGGACGTAAAAATAAATCAATAAAATGAGATATCACGTCCTGAGTTGGTCAGATGTGCGATGACGCTAATAGCACGTTTAATTAAAGAAAATAAATAAATACATTGTGTGTGTATTTGTGAATGACTTTGAGCAGTGGCTCCCAACCTTTTCTCTGCCGCGGCACACACCTTTAATTCTTTTTTGAGGCACACCACCATATTGTTACCTCAGTTTAAGCTGTTTACCACCCTTGCCATTCCTCTAACATCATTAACTTTATCGTACTTTGATACTATCTCCGTCGACGTACCTTACATTAGCCAAGAGCTGAGCATGGCCACTGATATCTGTTGATTCATCAACCTGCAATGCAAATTTTCCGCTTGATTTTAATTTCTTGGAGCACCATTAATATCACCTGATGTTATCAATGCTGCGACTTATCGTGTTTTCTGAAAGGGGAACTTTTTTAATTTCATTGACTGCATGTGCACCTAACATTATCCTTGCGATTTCTTTGCGTACTGGTAAAATTAATGTCTCTGCGATTGTATGTGGCTTTTTTGCCTTTGCTACAAGATCAGTGACCATGTAGCTTGCTTCCAGCACTTTGTCAGAAACAGTTGCATGTCTATCATTCTGATCCCTCAAACGCTTGAAAAAAATGTATGTCCTTCTTATCAAGGGATGAATGTTTGCTTGTAAGGTGTTGTTTTAAGTTACTTGGCACCATGGCGTTGTTTGAGAGTTTCTCCCCGCACATGAGACATTGGGGAAGAGGGCACGATGGTTCCCATGTAAATGAAAATCCATATATTGCAGATAGCTCTCACAGTAGGGTTGCCAACTTTCAATATTTTGAAAACCGGACATCACTACACACCCCACTGTACAAATTCCCTTAAAACCAGATGTCCGGTCGAAAAATCGGACAGTTGGCAACCGTAGTCACAGAAGTGTCGGTTCACCAGTTTCACTTTCTTAGTTTCATGTTCAGCTTCAGAGCCAAAATCTCTATCTATATTTGTCAATTTTTGGGTCATAAATTCAAAATTCACCACTGTAACTTTCTAAGATTTGAAAAACACACTGACCACCATGTAACTCCCATAACATCAAGTTCACATGAGCGTAGCGTAATGTTGCGTCTCATGTCCACCCAGAGAGCAACAGTACAGAATGACATCCGATTCTGACAAAACACAAGGGAAGGGTTTTTTTTTAACTCATATGTAGTTTTTCAAATAATTCTGCGGCACACCTGCTCATGCCTGACGGTACACCGGTTGGGAAACACTGACTTAGAGACTCAAGAGCCATATTTGGTTACTTGAAGGCCAGGTATGGCCGAGCCCGGAGTTAGAAGCTCAGAGTGGGAGTTTTTTTTTTTAGGGGTGCACCGATAAGATTTTCTTGGCCGATACCGATAATAATAGACAGTTCAGGTAAACTACTAGAACAAGATATAGGGCCTATATTTAAACTGTTTTATAATTATAAATGTTAAACAATTAACAGATATAGTTTACTTGTTGTATTTATGACAAAAAAGAACAGGTATTTTTTACTTGTTTCATTTACTTCAGAAAATTAATACAAGGAATAACGTAGTATTATATTGTGTACTTGACAGCAATGTATAGATTTGTTTTTCAACAGTCACACAAAAATAATACTTTGCATTTGTACTAGTAAAAACACTTCTGTAGAAAAAATATATAATGTTACATTTTGTATAGCTACTTGCTGTCAAACATTGTGCATTACAACTTCTACTGTGCTAAACAAAAAATAAAAAAATAAATGAGCACACGCAATGTCAACTACAACAACGTTTGTTAAATTCGTATTTTAAGCATACACTGCTTAAAAATGCAGCCCAACTTAAATTGTTCACTTAATCAAAAACAAAAATATGTTATGAAAATATCCAGTTACAAAATTCAGTCAAACTTGAATTTGTTACTAAGATGGCACAATAATCAAGAACAGCTTCAAAATGCCGCCAATACACCTGCAACCAATGCAGATTAAGATAAACAAACAGAGCAACATAAACAAAAATTACAAAAGATAATTCCCACTTAACGTTTAGAGAGCCCACAATCTTTGGAAGTTAGTGAGATTGTTGTCGTTGCTGCTGTAGTCTTGGTTTTAAAAAGGTGCTTTTCAGCGAAACTATTTATGTTCAAGGAGGAGGAGTCAGACCTGAGGTGATGCCAAGCTGCCAAAGAGAAAGACAGAGCAGAGACATCGCAGAGGCAGTTTTGTAACTAACGACGCATCGATGCTGCATTTGAACAATAATTTGCCTGTTTAATAATATTTTCTTACGAATAATAAATACCCCTATATTTATTACAGTTTTGTCAGCCTGAAACCAACTACAAAGCATTACTTAGGGTGAATGCTAGTCTGGTAACTGTATAGGCAACATGTACTCTAAACTAGAATAATATTCTACTCGCAGTTCATTGTTGGATTTAATGTAGCATCAAGTCTATTCTGCACACAACTCACTATTCCATTGTTGTCTTCAGATATTTAAAAACAAATCCAAACACCACTTTTTTGAGACTTATTTACTGCAGGATGATCGCACGTTACACAGCACTGGGAAAATTAGTATCTCAGTGTTCTTGTGTCATTAGTAATCGCGCCTGACCAAACATTAAATTCTGTGCTGGAAGAAATTCAAGCATGAATATCTGTGTACATTAATTGGCTAAAACAACAACTGCTGATAGCCGACCCAGAGCAGCCCTTTACAAAAAAAAAAACACAACAACATCTTAAAAAACAGCTTAAGAAAGGTGGTAAAGGCAACCAGGTTTAAGGTACATGGACTATATAAAATAATAATATGGGTCAGAAAATATTACCACTCAAATATGTCTTGTTGGTTTTGAGAAACTAAAAATAAGCTATATTTTGACTATTTGTTTATATGCAATGTTTTGGTTCTTAACGCCCTTATAACTGTCTTGCAAACCATGAGTACTGAACACTGATCAAAGCGCATGTTGTTGAATGCACTTAAAAGCAGTGGTGTGTGGAATAGCAATAGAAATAATGACCTAATGGACTATAATCCCTGGGACACACAGTGATAAAAAACACTTGTTTGAGTCAGAATTTACCCAGAAAACATTGATTTTGTTGAGTTGTTGAGTTTATATTTGCAGCTGATAAAATTCATTTCTAAACTGGTTTTGAGGTCATGAAAGCATTGGTCGCACATGTGCGCCTAAAACAAAACTGATGGTCGCAAAAACAACTTTCATGGTCGCATATGCAACCAAATTGTGCGCACCGTAGAGCCCTAGATATATATATATATATACATATAAGAAAAATGATATCCCCAACCCACAACATTTCAAACAAAGATACTGATGAGGTCACCAAGTGAAAATACTTAGTTGTCTACTTAATCTCTTGATAGTTTTACCAATGGAGTGTAAGATTCAGGATGGGTTTTTTAGTACCAACATTTAGATAATTGAGAAAGCAAACAAGTTTGCAAAAATGGTTAGCTTAGCATTGACATACTGTACCTGTGTTTTGAAGTTCCACATCATATGCAGTGTCACACCGTCACAGTAGATAACATGGACTTTTCCATCTGAAAAGGCAGTGAAATGCCCTATGTTGGGAATGCTAGCTTCCTTTAACAGAACTGGGGGACTGTTATTTTGCATTGAACTGATGCTCTCCTGAAACAAAACAAAAAAGAAAGCAAGTGCAATAGTTTGTAATACTTGGAAAAAACCCTGGGACTATCCCGAACTTTAAATACACATTTAAATTAACTTAAAGCATAGCCATACCCCATAATATAATGGAAATGAGACTTGGGTCACTCCAAACCAACTCAACCAGAGCCGTTGCCCGACCATCTCAGATTGTGCTAAAAAATTCACCTGGGGGTTTTCAGGGCCTGCTGAGTTTAGAAATGCAAAATATACACACACACACACACACATTTTTGTTTTTTGTAATTTCCCCTTTGAGCTGTGACCTGGCAAAGGTCAACCTAAAAAGTAAAAAAAAGTGACCCTGACCAGAAAAATCAGCCTGGGCTCAACTGGGCTCATCATGTGCAGCACCTCGTTCTACTCTCAATGAATAGGGCTTTTGAGAAAAAAAATACCAGGAGCACATAAACTTGGTAGAAACACCAATAATTCAAATTTCAGAGGGGGTTAATGACCAGTGTGAGGGACCTGAAACCAAAAGTGTTTCACAAAATTTGGAAGAGTGGTCCCTAAGATTCTTACAGCAATACTAACATTTTAGGACCCGCATCCCCTACAGGGTAAAGGGTTGGGCTGAAGTTCAAATAAAACTCATCACTTACCCCTCGTCTGGCAACTTTCCAGAAGTGAGTTATGTGCTCCTGGTATTTTTTTCTTGAAAGCCCTATTCATTAAGAGTCAAACAAGGTGCTACACGATGGTAGCATCTATGTTGAGTCCAGGCTGATTTTTCTGGTCAGGGTCACTTTTATCACTTTTTAGGTTGACCTTAATCTTTTCTAACAAAATCTGAGACAGTCGGGCAACAAAATGCCCCTTTCCTGGCTGAGTTGGCATGGAATGACCCACTCCTGATATATAGCAGATCGATCTATTCCAGGTATAGCCTTGAGCTTAATTAGACCTAATACTTTTTGAATCGCTATTTCAATACAGAAGTTGGGGAAATTCATTCCAATAGCATTTCAGATGTTAAAATGTATAAATGATTTTAGATTGAAGTGAATCAATCCTATGATAAAGTGGACGTCCCACAGAAATGACATACTGTATTTAATCCATATCTTTGTACTCCTGTTAAAATATCTCATAATGTGTAAAATGTGTACCTTTTCAATGCTCTTTAATAATTCCTATACTATGAATAAAGATTGTTTTGGTGGCTCTACCGGGAAAAAAATAAATAAATACATGTCCCTGATGCAGAGAAGTAGGGAATGAGATTTTAATAGAACGTATAGAAATACAGTAGTGAAAAGCAAGTCATTTATAAGAAGAGTGATGAGACAACTTCATATTTTACTAACATAACTAGACCAACTATTGTATTTATAAAAATCCAGTTGAAATGTGCATATGTGGTACATCTGAGTTGATCTACCACAGATGGAATAAATAGGCATACTAACTAAAAACACATGGTCATCCTTCTCCAGCTAAAACTTCACCACTTTAACTGGCAATTGTAAATGGAGTATTAGTATCTGTTTTATTTTTAAAACAATAAAAACTGCTGTGCTAACAGTGGTGGTGGAAAGAAAATGGAAATAGTAATTCTCTTGAATTACATAATTTAACTTGAAAGAGATTTTAAATTGTGATACTAGTTTAATCAATCATTTAATATCAAGTTGATGTAGGTTTTTTTCTCAACATTTATAGCAATCAAAACATTCCCTCCTAAACTCTCGATCCAACAACATAAAAAACATTACTGTTTTCCAGCAGCAGATATTGTTGGACATGTTCAACGAAAGTCTGGCTTGATGACAGCATTGAAGGATTCTGTTAATATATAAAAAAAACAAAACAAACAAACAAACAAACAAACAAAAAAACATAAAACATTAGCTTAAAAAGAAATGTAGGAGACAATCTAGTTCAGTACATATTGGGAAACTAACATCTTAGAATTAATCCAGAAGGTTCATTATTTGACAAACCATACTGGGAAACATGAAAACATATTGTATTAAAAAAGAATCAATCTTTTGCTTACTTTGAATGAATGCATTTGTAGAAAACGGTTATTTTAATTTCATGTGCATGCATACCTGGTCAGCCCAGGTGCTGACAGTGACTTGGATCTGAAGTGGAACGCTTATGTTAAACAAGGTGTCAAGCTTGTAAATAGACCAAAATCTGCCATCTAATATTTCTTGACAAAACTAAACTCCATCCAGGAAGATGCATTACTTTTTGAGAAACAGAGAAGTTTAAGCTTTATATTTAGATAGTATTTGATCAAATAACCAAAGCTTTATATTCATCCATCCTTTTGAATACTAAAACAGAAAAATACTGTGTTTAACCAATACAGTAGGTGTGCCAACACAAAAAATGTACAGTATAATTACATTTAGAGTTGATTATGTCAGTTTTTTTTTTTTTTAACTAAAGTTTTTTTTTTTTTTTTTTTAAATAGAGTCCTTTATTTTAGGGATAATCATATAAAACAAGTTAACCAAAAAATTTTGACAACTAGAAAATGTAAGTATATATACAGTATATATATATATAAATATCAATAACGTGTGTTACACTCAATCTGCGATTTCTGACATTGAACGGAAAAAAAAACATTTCGCGATTTAAACCAATTGCGAATTGGAAAATGACAAACAATCAAAGAGCAAATTGGAGAAAAATAAAAAGCAGCACGGTTCTTTGTGTAAAATTGATTTTAAAAAAATTACGAAGTGGAAAATGACACACCAACAAAGAGAGAATCGGGGGGGGGGGGGGGGGGGGAATAGAAAGCTGCGTCGGTCTCTGTGTGAAGTGATTTAAACAAACTGCGAAATGAACAGGAAAACAACAAAACATAAAAGCAAAGACTTTGTGTAGTATTGTTATTATTTGTTTATTAGGAGACCCCTTACCTTTGTTAATGTGTTGACAGTTCCTGTGGACGTTTTGAAAATGCTGCTGCCTCGATGCCCAGGATCCTAGTGTACCACCAGAAACTTACATTGCATATGATCGTATTCTATAGGTGAAATCACATTCATGGCCTGGATATGCCACCACAAGTTGGGCATAATTTAAAATGTTGTGCATTTCTCTTCAAAATAAAATAGATCAGCACAAACAGGGATTCGCATGGTATGCCAGGAAATAGCCCCCCCCCCTCGCACAAATGCCCGTTTGTGCCCGCTCTGCAATATATTTTATTTTGAAGAGAAATGCAAAACATTTTAAATTATGCCCAACTTGTGGTGGCACATCCAGGCCATGAATGTGATTTCACCTATAGAATACTATCATATTCAATATAAGTTTCTGGTGGTACACTAGGATCCTGGGCATCGAGGCAGCAGCATTTTCAAAATGTCCACAGGAACTGTCAAAGCATTAACTTTGCGGACCATTTATTCAGCGCGTCACAGGCGCATATCAACAGGACACTCAGTACTGCATCTCTTTTACCTGCTAGCTCTAGTGACAACAGATCGAACCGAGTAGCTCTGTCCAGGTACATCAGGAGGGAGGCTGCTCATTACATACATCTTCTCTTCACTCTGGGTTGGGAATAAAATAGTTGCTTTAAATATAATGTGTGTGTATTATCAGCAGATACTAATAGGGTTTAAATATAAAAAATATCAAATTCCTATACATGCATCTGAGTTTTGCACATATTGTACCTGTTCTGCAGGGCCCTTTGCTAGATAATGTTTGAAGTAGTTTGCAACAGGTCCTTGTGATCTGATGACTGTTCCATCTCCAGGGTATATTTCTACACCACTGATAGCACCATGGATTAACCTGATGTGAAATCAAACTAGATTGTCATACTTTAATTTAGAAGGAAGAAAATAAAAGGTTATTTATCACAGCAATACACCAAAACCTGTAACAACATTAACCTAAACTAATTAAGTGAAAAGCGAGGCACCTTTAATACACAGCCACAAATGGGCAGATCATTTAGTGACTGGTTAATTCAAATTTCAATGACTGTCATACATAAATCTACAAAATACAGACAAAGAAACCAAATAAACTGCTTACCGATAAACTATACCTTGACACCAAACTATTTTCACAAGCTCTGTACGAAGAAATTGTTCAATCTCTTGATCATCTTGTGAGTCTTTGAAAGTCCATCTGTGGAAAATAAATATATAAATATGAATTAGTTAACTAGCAGCACTGTATATACCGTTTGTAGAAAATGGGTCAGTAGCCAGTTTGTACTTCAAAGTGATTTACAGGCGTTAATACAATAGCATAATCTGATACTTTATTTGTAGATTGTCCTACAGTTTTATTTTTAAATCTGCACTTGTGTAGCCATACTGCTTCTGCAGTGACTTTATGCAAGGATAAAGGTAGCGAGATCAGTTTATCCTATAGCTGCTTTCAGCACAATACTTAGCTGGTAATTGCTATTTTATAATCATACACTAGGAGCAATTGTACACAATAAAAACTATTAAAAAAATCTAAAGCTTAACACATATTTCCCCTAGTGTTAAATGGTTAATGTGGCTATAAATTTCAGCAGTTTCCTTATAAAAGTTTACCACAATATTTTTGCATGGTATTTCTGCAGATTTAACATGCTTTATAATGGTTATACTTGATTTTACCATAGTTTATGAATATGCTTTACCATACCTCTCTGCTTTACAATGCGTAACTATGCTTTGCTATTATTTAACTATGAGAAACTTTTATTTGGGTAAAAACTGCAAAATCACCACAAAAATATACTGTGGTGAACTTTTATAAGTGTACATACTGTATACTGTCAACAACAGATTATTTAAACCATTCTGTTCTAACCTGTGCGAGTGTGGTGCGGGACAGCTCAGTGGAAGAGCTTTGGGCAGGATGCTTACTTCATTCTGCAGCGTATCTTCTCCTGGAGGTGGAACCCTTACATTCTTTGTTTTTAAAGGTTCATCAGACACTTGTTTTGCTGATTCTTTGTTTTTACTACATTTTAATGCTAATGACAGTGGATAGTTCCAGCAAGCCAGGCAGGATGACACGGACTGGTGTTGAACCACCCAGGTGTACACATATTCATGCTTGGTACAAGGCTCATATATTTCCTTATTCCCATTATGTGGATTACTGTGAGGATGTGTGTCCTTGCTGGATGCACAACAATCTGGACCATCATTGTGTATATTCTCTTGGTTTTCTTTGATAAGTGTGCCTGATGGTTTTGTTTTATTGGCAGGAGCTTGACTAGCCTTGCAGAGAAACTCCACTGAAAACTCCTGGTGCGATGGGGCTAGATAGAGAAAAGCATTTCCATCACAAGACGTGACCTTTACTCCATCGTTATCAGTGAACATTACACCGTTAGCATCAGATTTGGGCCATTTAACCTCTGAGATGTCAATAAAAAGATGCTGTAAAACACAAAATTCAGGTAAGGTTTATGATTAAAAGGTTTTACATTTTGCCAGATATAAATGGAATCATCTTAGAGAGCAAAATACATGCTATTAGACATCATGGTTATTTAATAAAAAGTTATACAATTGCCTTTGGTAAAATGCTATATGTTGAGCACGAATGCTCTCTAATGCAAGTTTAGCAAACTACTTTTGGTCATTTTGCTGGCCTTGGACTGGTATACTCTTGTTAATTGCGACCAGTTTTACTTACTGTTTTACTGTTTGTAGGTATAAGAACAGTTGGAAGGTATGGCACAGTAGCAAATCTGTTTCTGAACTCCAATGCCTGGACCAACTGTTCCTGTTAGTGAACAAAATATAAATAAATAAATAAATAAATAAATAAAGGATTTAAGATTTACCAAAATAACCTTTACTGTTGATCCCTTAGCTACTAACTAACTAAAAATAGCACCAATGTACTGCACACAATTCAGGTATTCTTGTGGGCGGGCAGTGGAGGGTAGGATAGTATATCTTCAGGTATAACCCTGTTCATGTTCTGTAAAAGTACTATTAAATTATTTCTCCACACAGGAAATAAACACGAGCCTTTCTCAAGTAAACGTACCAGTAGATATATATATATATATATATATATATATATATATATATATATATATATATATATATATGGATGAAAAAACAGTTAAAATAAGTTTGACGCAATAATCTCGTTTGAGTAATGTGTGACAGAATTCATATACTGTTCCCTCGATGTCTATAAGTTTTTGTTTTTTTAGGAAATTTAAAATGACAGGCAAAAAAATTAACACGTACTTTATAGCTACTGATAACAAACTGAGTCCTCTGCCGGATCCTCTCGAACTGCTGTAAAGGATGTGCTGATGGATGTGGCGTCTTCTCTAAAAGAAACTCACAACCACAAGGCGAGAGCTGCAGACAGGATCCATCGCAATACCGAACCTCCACAGACTCGTCCTCATAGAGCACCATTAAACTGACCGCTGCCATTGCATTATATAATGTCAAATTCGGCAACTTCAGCAAAGACCACTGTAAAGATCAGTTCTGCAGGTAAAAAAAAAAACAAACAAAAAAGTATATATTTCTGTTTGCACCAGACAGTTTTGTACCATGAAAAAAAAAAATATATACATACAGTCATTTCAGTTTACTGTAAGAAGAAAACTGGAACTACGACTGCCTAAAACTAATTAAACTAATTAAGTAGACACCAACATTTCTAACAGTATCTGTATAAAAATGTAATTAATACAAACATAGCAAAGTATTCTATTCACTTCCTATATACCGTACTAAGATATCACAATTACGGTTAGTTCACAAATAACATTTTGACCAAAGTTTTGATTAGATGAACTTAAACAGAAAAAATACCTGTAGTGTCCTTCTGTTCTGACACATTGTACTAAAAAAAAGGTTCCTGCTTTCTAAAACTACCCGCTGCAGGTTACGTCAAAACAAACTGATCGTTGATTGGACAGCCAGGTTCTCGTAGCTAACAAACTCCCATACCATTTGCAGTTTTATGTATGCTCGTAACTACGGTTACTGAAACGCTTAGGATTAAGTTATTACTGTATTTAATTATTTCAGGGCGTTTTGCGTGTGCTGTTGTTGTCAACAAAGTTTTCTTGATGTTTCAATTACAAACCATTTTGGAAAATATAAATTAGTGGAAAGACAGGACACGTCGATCAATTTTTATTAATCGTCCATATATTTAGAACATAAGAAAGTTTACATACGAGAAGAGGCCATTCAGCCCATCTTGCTCATTTGGTTGTTAGTAGCTTATTGATCCCAGAATCTCATCAAGCAGCTTCTTGAAGGATCCCAGGGTGTCACAATTATTCTATTTTCTTATATATATACAGTACTGTGCAAAAGTTTTAGGCAGGTGTGAAAAAATGCTGTAAAGTAAGAATGCTTTCAAAAATAGACATGTTAATAGTTTATATTTATCAATTAACAAAATGCAAAGTGAGTGAACAGAAGAAAAATCTACATCAAATCAATATTTGGTGTGACCACCCTTTGCCTTCAAAACAGCATCAATTCTTCTAGGTACACTTGCACACAGTTTTTGAAGGAACTCGGCAGGTAGGTTGGCCCAAACATCTTGGAGAACTAACCACAGTTCTTCTGTGGATTTAGGCAGCCTCAGTTGCTTCTCTCTCTTCATGTAATCCCAGACAGACTCAATGATGTTGAGATCAGGGCTCTGTGGGGGCCATACCATCACTTCCAGGACTCCTTGTTCTTCTTTACGCTGAAGATAGTTCTTAATGACTTTCGCTGTATGTTTGGGGTCGTTGTCATGCTGCAGAATAAATTTGGGGCCAATCAGATGCCTCCCTGATGGTATTGCATGATGGATAAGTATCTGCCTGTACTTCTCAGCACTGAGGAGACCATTAATTCTGACCAAATCCCCAACTCCATTCGCAGAAATGCAGCCCCAAACTTGCAAGGAACCTCCACCATGCTTCACTGTTGCCTGCAGACACTCATTCGTGTACCGCTCTCCAGCCCTTCGGCGAACAAACTGCCTTCTGCTACAGCCAAATATTTCAAATTTTGACTCATCAGTCCAGAGCACCTGCTGCCATTTTTCTGCACCCCAGTTCCTGTGTTTTCGTGCATAGTTGAGTCGCTTGGCCTTGTTTCAACGTCGGAGGTATGGCTTTTTGGCCGCAAGTCTTCCATGAAGGCCACTTCTGACCAGACTTCTCCGGACAGTAGATGGGTGTACCAGGGTCCCACTGTTTTCTGCCAATTCTGAGCTGATGGCACTGCTGGACATCTTCCGATTGCGAAGGGAACTAAGCATGATGTGTCTTTCATCTGCTGCAGTAAGTTTCCTTGGCCGACCACTGCGTCTACGGTCCTCACCGTTGCCCGTTTCTTTGTGCTTCTTCAAAACAGCTTGGACAGCACATCTGGAAACCCCTGACTGCCTTGAAATTTCTGTCTGGGAGAGACCTTGCTGATGCAGTATAACTACCTTGTGTCTTGTTGCTGTGCTCAGTCTTGCCATGGTGTATGACTTTTGACAGTAAACTGTCTTCAGCAACCTCACCTTGTTAGCTGAGTTTGGCTGTTCCTCACCCAGTTTTATTCCTCCTACACAGAAGTTTCTGTTTCAGTTAATGATTGTGTTTCAACCTACATATTGAACTGATGATCATTAGCACCTGTTTGGTATAATTGTTTAATTATACACCTGACTATATGCCTACAAAATCCCTGACTTTGTGCAAGTGTACCTAGAAGAATTGATGCTGTTTTGAAGGCAAAGGGTGGTCACACCAAATATGGATTTGATTTAGATTTTTCTTCTGTTCACTCACTTTGCATTTAGTTAATTGATAAATATAATCTATTAACATATCTATTTTTGAAAGCATTCTTACTTTACAGCATTTTTTCACACCTGCCTAAAACTTTTGCACAGTACTGTATATATATATATATATATATATATATATATATATATATATATATATATAAAACAAGACCTGTATTTATTTATATATTTGTTAAAATAGGTTATGCATTTTGTGAATAATTTTAAATTTTAAACTTAAAGGGAAGAGATGTTGCAATAATGGTAATTGAATATTCCAGTATTATTTTAGCCTACACTCACCTCATCTTAGTTTTCAAACATAACTGACTTGTTAGGTCAAAATAAGGATTTTCTTCATTGGGGACTGTCCAGTGCAAGTTTACTAGACAACACACTCGCTTTATATGCATACCAAGCACAACAAAACAGGATCCTTTTATACCTTCATCACAGTGCCTTCATTTGCATGCCTTGATTTATATGTAGGCTTGGATGAGCCATGGGAAATCCTCATCAAACCCAGTATGTGTTCTGGCTGTTGCCAACATTACAGTACAGGGCGATTCATAAACAATGCACCATATATAAAACCAAACAGAACATGTTTAAATTGAGCTCTGACATTGGTCTGGCACATGGTACTATTTTGAATCCAGTTACCCAACGGGTATTAGCACATTCTTTCCAATGTTGTCCTGTAATCCAGCAATGCTCCTGACTTTGTGTACCTGTGATGCACATTGTTTATCAATCACCCTGTGTATTCAACAAATTAAAAAAGGAACAAAGATTATTATTTTTTTTTTTAAACTTAAAAGGAATCACGTAATCATCACACAGTACCTGAATGGATACAAATATAGCAAAATCAAGACAGTTAAGAGTTTGACAGACAGATGGACGAATGGGCACAACCACCATATTAGGGTCCCCTATTTTCTGAATGACGACCCTCATGTTCTGCGGTATTTTAAGGTGGTTTAAGCACTATCCGGTAATGGAAACCACAGCTTGCTACAAGAAATGCTTTGAATCTAGTGCATTCTGGACCATGTTTAGCATTACATGAAAACAATATTTTATGAAAAGAAAACAAAAAAGAAAAAAAAACACATTAAAATAAAGGATTTAATCATATTTCTAACAAAAGAGACAAGTAATGCAGTGCATAAAAATGAATGTTCAGTTTCAGTACTTTCCAAATATTTTTATCCAGAACATGTGTTTTCCTAATATTGCAATTAATATTTTATTAACTAACACAATAAACAAACATTGAGAAATGTTTTACACTTAACCCAAAGCCCTTTCCTTAAGCATGTTTAGATACTTGGAGCTCAACAAGAGCCCCATTTCACCCCCAAGACATCCGATTCCTGAAAAAAAGTAGACTATATAAAAACATTCCACTAGAAAATCAGGCAATTCTTGTTAGAAAGGATTTATTGCAGCCAAACATACTGTAACATCCACATTAACTAAAAAAACAAACATTTTGTTCTCTGGGATTAGATTTTTATTCTCTTAATTCAAATTATTTGTTTGTACCTGTAATATCTTGGTTCAATAAGCTGTATTCCATTACTTTGCTGAAGTACGTGCTTAAAGATGTGCTGCCTTGTAGTTTAACAGAAATCCCTGCTATATAAAAACGAAAGAAAAGGAGCGGAGATGTGATAACTTTCTTAAAATGTAAGCATATCCTGTGTTTTGCTAAAATGTAATACTTTATTTTTTTTTTACAGCTGCTAACATTCCTGCAGTATAAACATAAAAGGATTCTGTGCTAGTCTACTTTTTGCTCATTGTTTTCTTTTCTTTTCTGATTCCAAGCAGAATTTCTCAAAGGCTTCTTCAATTTCTGGGTCCATTTCATCATCATCATCATCATCATCCAAGTATCTGAAAGCAAACAAACAGCTGTTACAGCCTACTCATTAGGACCATGATAGTGCAAATACAATTGATTATGGACATTTAAATCTCCACTTTAATAAATAATAAACCTTCATCAAGGCTATTGTGACATACAAGCATATTTCAATCTTAAGAATACTTCAGTTTCGTGAACTATTACAGTGTAAAATTTAGGTTGATTAGGTGCAGCTAACAATCTATATAAAACCAAAGGACTTACTTTATAGGCGGTCAAAGGAGAAAGCTGAACAGTGTCTCTGTTCTAGAACATACATTTTTGTGTATTTCAGCTGAATTGCTCTTTGAGCTAGTATGGGATTCAGAATTTGTTTTTTTTTGTGAAAACCATTATAAAACCTGATGTTCGATTTAACAGATTTATTAAAATAAGAGAATCAAATGTCGGAATGATGAATTTGATCTGCGAGCTATGTTATAAAAATATTTCTACTTTTTGATTAAATAAGGTATGAAAAGTGTGAGTAGATCCTATGAAAATGTATTTTATTTTTAAATTATTTTTGTAGACACACTTGTCTTATATAGAAAGGCTTTTTCAAACCAACAAATTATAGATTTAATGAAGAATGTAACAATTATTTTTGAAGGGTTACCAAGTGGACTAACTTACCTTGTAATGCACTGTATAGCTTTTATAAAAATGGTGGTAATGTTTTGAATTTTCACAAATATTTATACTTATTTATTAAATAGGTATTCTTTTGTAATTTAATATTAAGTTATTCCTTTATTATTGCTGATCAGTTAGCAACAGGTGCTTTGCTTGGATAGCACTGTAAATTATGTTTTATTTTACTATTTGCCTTTTGGAAATGACGAATCTACTAATCTATTAAGTTTGATTAATTTGTAATACGTGTATATCCTCTTAAAAAATGTAATCTGTTTGTACTTCGATAAGTGGAAGCCTAAGACTAGTTCTTAGAAGGTTAAGTGCTAATTAACTGTGCTCTGACGAAGGTCTTGTGACCAAAACGTTTCTATTTTCTCCACAAACTATCATGACTACAATACCTTGTGTGCAGGAATGTCCATACAAAGTTTCATATCAGTTGGACATGATTACAAATTTATTATGCAACTCAACCATAATATACCTACTTTTCAAGTACTGCCAAGGTTTTATAAAAAAAACACCACTTGTAATTATAATCAAAGCAAGACTTACGCATCACCGCTGTAAGGATGTGTTCCATTCTCCTCGTAGAAATCTGGAAACAAATCCTCACGATCCAGCATCTCCTGGTATTTTTCAGAATAGTCTGGAAAATTATAATTTTATTAGTGATGTCAAGCTTTTCTTTGGAAGCAGACTGATCACACTGCTCATGTAATACCTGTATGTAATACCATGTTCAAAACATCCATAGGACTTAAAATGGGACAGGCCAGTGCACTAATGTGCATACCTTAGCATGCTAGTTTAGTTCAGTTATAAAGATTATACATGTTGGTGTTGCTGGACTTGAATTTGGATGTATGGAAAACATGGGGCCATATTACAGAACAATTTCCTAACTTGCTTTCCTATCTTATCTTTCATAGCTAGGATAGGATTTTTCCTAACTTGGTACAGTACATGCCAGCTAAACAGGACGACCACTTTAGTGAGACGTTTTAATGGGAACCGATTAAAAATGTGCAAGTCATTTTCAGTTTGTAGGCATGATAAAAATACAAAATTTCGCTTTAGTGGGACGACTGGCGGGCTTTGCCTGTACCTAAAGTTAAACAGCAGTTTCAGCAAAAAAAGTGTGGCAAAGAAACGCAGGGCTCTAAATTTTACTCAGGAAGAGAATAAGGTTTTGATCGCAGAAAAATCTATAATAAAATCTAGTTAACAATAAATAACGGTATTTAAAAAACACAACTTATTAAATTTCAGTCAAACACCATTTTATATTAATTAGGAATGCCAACACACAACAATATCTCACAGGCTAAAGTAAAGCTAAAAATAAGAACAGTACCGTGATGTTCGTGCCTCTGGTGTGAAAGAAAGTGTAATAATTGTGTACATGATTGAGTCCAAACAAGTCATTTTCGAGTTACATTACACATGAGCTGCTGGTTATAGTTCAAAGGTCTTGCTGTGTAATACAATAACACAACAGAATCAACACAGGATACTTCATATCTTATTCCTCACTAAACCTTAAAATATCAATCATCATAATCACCAACAGTAACGTGTGAGCGTGTCAAACTCCAACTCCATGCTGTCCCGTACACAACACGATGAATCACCTTCTCTCACAGGAGATGGGGCTAGATCTAGATGTAGCTTACTGTTAAAAGGTACGCATCCCAAAATATACTAATATACAGCATATTCTATATAGGTTCACTATAGAATATGCTGTATATAATAAGACCTACATTCCCAGAAATGTGTACAATACAAAACTTAAAATCTAAAGCAGAACAACAATAATACATGAGCATCATTTTCTCTTTTGGTTTTTTGCATGGTTTGTTCAGATCTTGCAAACTAACAATTAAGCAACAGATAGGAAAGGTTCCACCAAGTCCTAAATGTTAGGAAAGAAACTTAGGAAATGACCAAGTTAGGAATGTTCTGTAATATGCTATCTTAAATTAAGATAGGTAAGTAAGTTAGTAGAGCATTTCCTGTAATATCAACTCTAAACTTGTAATTAGGACATTCTATCTCTTAAGATGTCACCTCGGATGCTTTTGTAATATGGCACCAGGTCCTAAATCAGGGGAAGGTGTGTATTATGAAATCCCAGGGTTGTTTCTTATTAATATATTATACCTGTGGGATACAGGGATTAAATACCCAGCTATGTGAGAATAAGATACACACAGTTGTTACATATTTTTTTATTCAAATATTCAAACATACCTGGATCAGCCGCAGTAAAAGGTACACCGTCTGCTGTGTAAAATGTTGGCTCGTTCTGTTTGGGGAAAAAAAAAGAATATATATTTATATATATATATATATATATATATATATATATATATATATATATATATATATATATTCATCTACAACAACAGACTGGATTATATATTTGCCAGTTTGTTGAGCTTTACCATAAAATAGTTGGGATCGTTTTCTGGAGTGGCTTCGCTACAGGCTGCTGCTGCCTGAACTCGCCCCCAGTTACTGGACCTCAGCTCCACCAGCCTCAGTAACATCTGCTTCACATCCCTAAAACAAAACAGAGGTACAATACTGGCAAGAGAGACTATAGAAGCTTGCATAAAAGTCAGCAGTGCTGAGCTGGCTAAATCCCCAGGCTAATTTAATACACTTCAACCAACATTATGATTGTCATTAATACCTATTACAACCTTCAAATCTTTAAAGCCATCTCAAACCAATTAGATTTTGTTTTATGGTGCAAAGTAACATATGATCTGTACTAGCTTTAGTGTTGTAATGTGATTTTTAGTATTGCTTTGTACTGCCATCTAGTGGCCTGATGCAGTATTTTAAAAGTGCTTCTTAGGTGGATGCTACTCTTCTGCCACCTCTGGATTCCTACCATTTGTTAGCAGGGATAGTATCCTACCTGCTGCAGGATGCATCAAGCACGATATTTTCAATTCTCTGAATAAGCTCATCCATATCTGATTTTCCTTTTTCTTTCCATGCATCTTCCAAAACAGACCCAGTTAACTGAGGGGAATTCAAAAGAGTACAATCATTAAAAAAACAAGGTTCTCATGCAATCCAAAAACATTGGATTATTCAAATTTATTTGGAGGGAAAAATTACCACGTTGTAATTAAACAGTAACATTTGTGAAAACCTTTATTTGTTTGCACCTGCTTCAAAATAAGGCCCTTTATTATGCATGAAATAGAAATCGGCAGGCTTTCATTGGGGAAGGTGTCAGACTGAAAGTGACTAAGGTACTTTCAAAGTATGTAGCGTTTAAGGTGGTCTCCAACATATAGTCCTCAATACATTACTGTGACATTGATTCTGATTCCCTTAAGGGAGCTGTGCATATATATTTATCAACTAGATGAGCCATTCTCAAAATAAAAGGTAAAAATGTAAGTGTTTGAAATGTTTTAATTGTCAAATAAAAAGTACCCATATCCTTGCCTAACATTTAATACAAACATGATAAGCAATACAAATGTCCTCAATCCAGTGCTATGAAGTTATTACCTTTAGTAGCTTCACTGCACAAATAAGGTTACCATCAACAGGGTTAGAGAAAAGAGCATTCATTAAGTCCCGAAGACCAGTCAGAAGAATTTCAGCTCTGTTCATCTGCCCGTTTGACCCCTTTATCTACAGGTAACAAAACAAGACTTGTGATATCATTTTCTGTTGAACAAAAAAAGGATGATCAATCATTCATACAGTTTTACAAAAGCATTTATTAAAACTAAAAAGGAGTTACTGTGCAGAAAAACAAAGCACCATTTAAGGCGTATGTCATCTCAGATCGAATGGTTTGAATATGGATTGTGATATGTATCATTGATGACTACAGGTAAAAAAAAAATGTGGCAGTAAAAAAGTTTTCCATGAACACCACCTGCAATGAATTTATTGAGAACTAATGAATACAGCTTATACATGCACTCTGAAAGAGTTGTTTGTTTCAATAATATGGTGAGAGTTTTAAAAGAATGTGGCACTGAAATGGTTAATGTTCACTGGACATCACTGGTAATGGAACTTTATCTGAAAGAATAGAATGCAGCTGTGTACCAACTATAAAAACCCTGTGTCAAAGCATGTGGTCTGTATCATTGAGGTTAAGCACTGTAGCCGTGGTTATTGTTAACTCTGGAACTTAAGTTGGAATATAAAAGAATACATCGGTTTACCAAACATTAAGACAGTAGCTCAAAGTGTACAGTTTCTCTGCAGCTGTAACTTCAAAAGGTCACATGACCTCAACACCCATATTACACCAGCAGTGAATTATATTAATCACTAAAATATGAAGTCATCACCTCAAATAGTTTGGTCTTTGACACTGTGGGGACAGCTTAGCAAAAAATTAAAACAAAAGGGGTTAGTTTTTATTTTTATAAAATTGGAATCATGTGACTCAAATAAAAACACTGCAGTTGGATTTTGATTACCCTTAAAGAGAACTTCCCATCTCTCCCCAACTCCCGCTCAGTTGGGTTTAAAATAAAAGCAATCATTTGCTATAAAACACCATGAGCACACTCTTACCTCCAAGTTCAGGTACA
The DNA here is from genome assembly GCF_902713425.1 of Acipenser ruthenus. Taxonomy (NCBI): domain Eukaryota; kingdom Metazoa; phylum Chordata; class Actinopteri; order Acipenseriformes; family Acipenseridae; genus Acipenser; species Acipenser ruthenus. The sequence continues at coordinate 38,326,305 of NC_081189.1, read as the reverse complement.
GTTCCCCCAAGAACAGCACAAAAGAATGAAAACGTTTCCGAGTGGCTTCATCCTCCTTCACTGCCTGTTCTCTCTTGTCAAACTCTGTCTGACATCTATACAAAATTACAACTTTATACGTTTTAAAAAGGGACTAAATAACTAATTGTGCTTCAAACGAGAACCATTACAATTGAACCACTCAAGGCATATGTAAAGCACATTTTCCACAAATAACCATCAATAGTGGATCTAGATCTTAGGAGATAAACAGCATGTAAAACATTAACACATTCTAAGCAACAATAAATGGCTCATTTGAAGACATTAATGGTCATAAGCTAAAACAATGCAAGTTCTTAGCCACATTTAAGTGACTATGATAAGTGCGTTTTGGCGTCACGAAGCACTCAGATAACTATTCATTAGGGAACAGCAGCAGTTAATGTGAACACACATACTAACCTCAGAAGCAGCAGCTTTCTAAAATTGCCACTTGGGGGACTCATAGTTAAGTGATGAGACAAGTAATTGCACAGTCGTGCTCCTGTGTATGAGAAGTTCGGGACCAATGTGGACTGAAGACAAAAGAGGAAAGAGTTACTTCACATAAGAAAACAAGAAGTGAAAGTGTGTGGATATCTTCAGAGTATGGTTGATATAACTTGCATCTTTCTTCCCAATCAATTACATTTATTTTTAATTTTTGTAAAGCAATCAAAAATATGTCAACCGAAAAATCAACCAGGAATGTCTACTTAAATGAATAGCTATGGGATGCCACCAATGACCGATTTAGATTATGACTTCAGAAATATTTTTGAGTTTGTGTTTGTCAAATATTATTTTGGAGGGTGGGTGGATACATCAGAATTAGCTTTTTCAGTTTGAGGTTATTTTTCAAAAAGAAGAATACAATCTTGGTATGCATTTATCTAACTACAGACAGGCACTCTTGTTTTGCAGATTTGTGTTTTGCATACAAGGATCATATATCTTAAGACTTACAGGCAAGCACATCCAATCTGAACACTCATTGTGAACCGGAAACAAATACACACACTGTCTAGTTGCCAAATTCCTGTCTCCAGTGTGCTCTGGTGGGCAAGTCCACTGGGATCCTTACATTGTTGGTTAACTCGTTTCTCTACCTCTTAATGGTAACACTGTATAACTCCAAGCTCTGTCTTTGAAGGTCTACGTTTTCAGTTTGGCCATGGATCATGGGTGAAGGGTCATTAAGGTCATGATCAGGTACTGAAACAGTTCTGAATATACAGTTACTGTGTCATGCAAAACTTGCCTTTACTATACGGTCATTAAACACTAGGGAAAAGCTGCTCAATAGAAACACACCTGTTGATAGATTAGTTCTACAAGTTCGTGAAGCATCTCGTCTGTAGTGACCCACCCATTCAGCATCGCAGTGATGTGCTCAATGTCAGTCTCAAAAGCTCCCGGGGAATCATTCAAGTGGCTTAGGAAATCTTGCACAAATTCCGAAAGAGTGGGCTCAGATTGTATGGAAAAGCTATCGCTTCCATCTTCAAAAGATGTATCCTGAAAAGAAATGGCAAGAAATATCTCCACTGACACAATTATGTTTTCTGTTTGTATTTCAGTAGTTTTAGAGAGGTTTGGCAGTCCAAGACTTACAATAATTACATTGGTTGATTGTTCCTTACTGGAAGAAATACAATTCACATGCAACTTCAGCTGTGGTTCTCTTCATTTTTTGTTTAGGTAAATGGATTTGGGTCTACTACTCATTGGATTATTTCTGGTCCCTCAAGATTCAATCCTAGGGCTAACTTTATTGTAGGGCTGCAACGAAGGGTACATTTTAACCTTTGAAGGTTCGGAACACATTACCGAAGGAAGGTTTGAACCTTCAATGGTACTAATTTGCATAATTTACTGGTTACGTCACCATAACTACTTGTTTATATTTGATTGAAAAACCTATTTTACAGGTAATCCATTTAAATGGAATAAGACATTCACATGTAGTTTAAAAATACGATATATAGAACAGTAATCATGTTTTTAGCATTAAAATATACATTTATTTACACGTGATTGATGCGCCTTGCGATATATACAGTAAGCTTGTATTGCAGCAGCACGAACTGCAGTGGACTTAGGCCACTGGATAACACAAGTTGGAGGGAGGAAGGGCAGACGGTGCTCAGTTTTCAAAATTAATTATTAGTGTTAGCGTATATTTTGTATGTTTCAAACATATTCTACCATAGCACTTATTTTACACTGTCTTGTATTCAGTACATATTTTACTGAAGCACTACAACTGCTATAGGTACCCACCCAGTGCTTTGGCATACTATACCCTGCTCCATACACGGCACGGCGCCATATAGAGTTGAATTTATGGTTAGAACATGGTCAGTAAATTGTACATGTACTATACTTCACTATTTTTAATGTGCAAGTCAGATAATGAAATATTGAGGTAGCACTACAACATTCATTTTCACGTAAGATGACAAAACCCAATTATTCATGTCTCGCAAGGGGCGCTCCTCAGAGTTAATGTCCAGAATCTCTGTTGCAGAAAATATTTAGGAGTTTTGCATTATGTAGCCTAATAAAATAAATGTACGGCCTGCCAAATGTTTGTCTACTACCTCAAAGTTACCCATAGTCTACTGTATGAATTTCACCCTAACAAACATTTATTTTTTGGCATAACTGTTTTAATTAGTACCCAAATGTCCTGTCCTTTTTTTATCTTGGATTTTTTTAAAGGATATTTTCACAACAACTTAAAGGAAAGTGGAAAACCCAGGCCATGAATTCCTTTCTGACAGCTGTTAGTCTACTGCAGTCACACGTGTCTGAATATCACACAGTGTTATTCTAGCTATAAATAGGCTGAAACTTTAGGACATGTCATATGATTTAATAAGCCTGTCGATCGCCTGCAAACATTGGTAGTAAAAGTTTGATTTATTTTTCACTTTACCATAAAGAAAAACAGACTTTGACATTAAAACAAAATATTGTACAAAATATATTCTAATCGCTGCATGACCTAAGAAAATCTACATACTGCAGTGACTCTAGCCAAGGATGAAAAACAAACTAAGTACACTGGATAAAACTGCCCTACAGCACAGGATACCAATGAGAACAGTATTAAACGGTTAAACACACAAGAATGAAACTTATCTCCAGCAAATTGTTATCTTTAACTCTCTGCTCCACCTCTATTAAAATATGTATTGCTGGTTAGGTTATAGATCATACATTGCAGTTTGGTACTTACTGTGTATGAGCTGTAATTTGCTGGGTAGAACTCTGGTGCTGTTGCCGATAGTCTTGAATCTGCAAGAAGGGCGTCTGCCACTTGGGGGTTGACTCTTGGTGCGCTGTTACTGTTGTGTGCTGAGTGCTTCTCATGTGCTCCAGGGGGGGTTCTGGCTGCTCTTCTACTGTCTGAAACTGTACAAAAGCATGTGAAAAGAAACTATTTCACAGTAAACCTCAACATTTATATATTGCCGTTTTTATAATAAAATATAGAAATATTTTTTGTCATGTGTTATATGCAGTACATGTCTCAGGAGGCATTGTGGTCCAGTGGTTAAAGTCCAGGGCTTGTAGCCAGAAGGTCACCGGTTCAAATCCTACCTCTGCCACTGACTGACTCACTGTGTGACCATGAGCAAGTCACTTAACCTCCTTGTGCTCCATCCTGCGGATGAGATGTTAAATTAATGTCCTATTGTAAGTGACTCTGCATATAATGCACAGTTCACAGCCTTCCTCTGTAAAGTGCTCTGTGATGGTGGTCCACTATGAAAGACTAAATATAAAAATAAAGATGTTATTTTGTTCGCCGATAATTTCCGAAACGTCCAGCCATATTGTTTAACTTCTGACGATTCTGTTTACCATCTGACCTGTATTGTTAATTTATGCAGAAGATGGTTTAGAGCATGTCTCAGGTACAGGCACCTCAGTAAGTTGCTACTGTGCAAAAGTGACATTTCCCCCCTAGAGAAACTTACTGAATAGAAGACTTCTATAAACTACAAGGGTAAGGTATCGTGACCATTCCATGTCAAAGCAAGCAGTGCTGAAACATCTTCAGCTTCCTCATCTTCGATTTCTTTCCGACACTGAAGCATGAACCTCTACTCATCCTGTTACTGGTCATGGTGATAAGAAATTGCTCGAAAGCGTCACCTTTTTCAGTCACCAGTGAATTGTATACTGAGCATCAAAAGAAAATGATCACATTTATTTTCGGAAAAAAAAAAAAAGTATATAAACGATGGACATTGACAACATTTTTTGGTTTCTTTTATACCACTTGATCATTCATCCTAGACCATGACACGCTTCAGTGACTGACTGAAGCATATGCACTTAATCACCTAATTAGTGAGACAGTTGATTGGATGTTGATCGGAGTGATTTCAGCTGTTGAGCTGAATAAAAGCAATAAAGAAAATCATAGAAAAAAAAAACAACAATATGCTACTTCTGTCAAGAGAGCAGCACCTTCGTGCAATCGGCATGTTGGAGGCTGGACTAGGGCAGAGTACTGTGACTCGCCGTCTTGGGTGCTCACAGCCAGCAATTTCAAACCTGGCGAGACAGTATAACCAGACACACTGTCAATGACAGGCCACAAACTGGCCAATATCGACAGATCATTGTGCAGCATCTTCGTGATCATTTTCGCACTGCTAGTCGAACAGCATCTGATACTGCAGGTCATAACAATCCATTCATAAGCAGTTCAACTGTAAGAAGGCGGTTACACAGTCATCATCTACAGGCCAGACGACCATACAGGGGTCCGGTGCTCAGCAATGTGCACCATCACAACAGGATGAGGTGGTGCCAAAAACACCTTACGTGGACTCGCCTTCAGTGGAGCCAGGTCCTATTCAGTGACGAATCGATGGCCCTGATGGATGTCAGCGAGTATGGTGTAGACGTGGTGAACAATACGCTAATTGTTGTGTACGAGAGACCAATTGGTGGGGAGGTCCAAGTGTGATGGTCTGGGCAGGAGTGTCAAGTCACTACAGAACTCCGCTGGTAGTGACTGATGGCAACATGAGTGCACAGCGATATGCTGGCCAAGTCCTAAGGCCTCACCTGGTGCCCTTCTTGCAAGCCCATCCTAATGCGACAACATTCCAGCAAGACAACACATGTTCACATGTTCCTCGTGTCAGGACAGCTTTTTTGCAGAATGCGAACGTGAGAGTCATGCCATGGATGCCTTATTCCCCAGACCGAAGCCCAATTGAACATCTGTGGGATGAACTTGGAGGACAAGTGGCTTCTAGGGCTTGGAGACCACTGAACAGGCAGATGCTTATCCAGGCACTACAAGAGGAATGGGCCAGGATTCCACAAGACAGCATCCGAAACCTGGTGCAATGCATGCGTAGACGTACTGCTTGTATTGCTTCCAATGGTGGCCACACACGCTATAGCCTGTGACTTACACAGTATCCCCCGTCACCCCATAACATCAGACAGTAAAATGTCAATTATTGGTCAGCACAATAAAAAGTCACTGCACCTGCTCTGAGACAGTTTGTCATTTTTCGATCACATCTTGTGCATTTTATCCAAATGTGCGATACGTTTCTTTTGATACTCAAATATAAGTGATACGTTTCTTTTGATGCTCAGTATATGTTTGTGTAACTTACTGTAGCTTTGTATGAACAACCATCCTACTTTAATACAAATGTCACATGAAAAACACATCCATGAAGATGGCTGAGCAGAGGATACCTTGCATCTATAATCAATAGGCCATGTCTCTGAAAGTATTCAAGATAGCCACCTGCCGTTTTGCATTTCCATCAAAAACAATTAAAATATAAGATGGTCAAGTTAGAATTTCTTGTTGATTTGATACGGAATTACCCTTCTGTATGCACAGTTCTTACATCCGCCTTAGAGATATCCCCAAAGTCAGACATACACGCTGGTAAGGAAACGGATGCAAAAATTCAAACTGATGCCTTTGAGAAAGCAGATTTTTTTGTAACAAAACTTGAGGAAGGGCTCATCTTGACAATAATATGAGTAGTGGCATGTGTTAAATTTAGGACTGTGGGCACAATTTAGACAGAAGGGAAGACTGACAAATACACTACGGGAAAATAAACTGGGGGTAAGTGAAGGAAACAGAACAGGACAAGCATAGCCTTTGACCTTTGTTCTTTTCATAGTAGACCTCTAAGGAAACAGCAGCAACCCCGGTTTAATATTTGATTGAGTTTTACACACCGGTTTTGCGGAGAACATATAAAAAAGAGCCATATTAGATTTCCTTAACACCCAACCTCTCATTGCACAATACCACTCTTATCCACCCAACACTGGAAACTACACGTTTACATTTTCTTCTTATCGGCATCCTACTTTTGCTTCAAATCAGAGGGAAACTAAATGCTAATTTTGTAGACAATCTTAAGAAACAAAAATAAAATGGACGGAACTGCTGCCACACTCTAAAAGGGTTTTATAAAAGCACGGGAACTTCACATAGGTAAACGAGAGATTAAATAGGTGCAGCTGCAGGCCAAGGCAATGTGTACATGTCCCCTCTCAGTACACGCAACATAAATTAGTAACCATATAGTTTACATAAAGCTATACCCATTCTAATGCACAGAACGTTCACACAAACACTTAATAAAACTAAAACAAGCGCTCGACACTGCAGGGCCCACACAGCAATAAGTGTTATGGTGGTATAGGATCACCAGTCTCCTCCTAGACACCACTGAATGAAGATCGATTTGCACCACGACAGGTATTTTCCAAATAACGTGCGAGGTCTATTGAGCTGCAGAATTTCTTCAGCATCAGAGGCGGGGTGAATTCATAATCGGATGATATTCTCAAGATTTGGTCTTGTAACTACTGTCACACGATTTAATATAAAATACTTGCTCGTGGGCAAAGACTACTTTTGCTAAAAAAAAAAAAAAATTGTTAATAAAATGTATTACACTTATATTCAGTGTTATGACAAACTACCACAGGTCTGCACACGCCCACTCGAGCAGGTCAGCAATTAAATTATTTACCGTAATTTTACAATTACTCTGTCAACTACTTAACTCAAACCAAGTACATTTTACGCGCTCTACACATACACTGTACCTTAATAAAATAAATTATGTTCAAACGTTATTTTCTGAACACCACGTGCAGCATCTTTGCAATTAATTATATTATTATTTCGGAAACACTTCAGAAGCATCATGTCTTGGTTACCTGCATTTGCACTGTTTTCTACCACTGGAGGAGGGGACGTTCTCGGCTGTCTGAGTGGCTCCTGTTGGAAAAAACACTGTTTGGGTTGCGCATCTCCACTCGCTCCCCCGGCCCCAGGCACAAGGATCCGGCCGATCGCCTGCTCTCCCAATCCGGGGCTGTTAGGCTTTGCCCGGTTCCGTCCCGCCCCGGGAGCACGATCGAAGTTCTCCGTCATTCCCGCAAGTGAAAGAGGCCTTTGTGGCGCTTCACAGCAGCCGCATTCGGACAGACAGTTAGGCGTAATAAACAGAATCGACGTGGGTGATATTATTATCACGTATATTGGCCTGGGTACGTTATTATTGTTATTGTATGTTACTCGGAAATCGAAACTAAACAAACGCTACCGTTCCGGAGTCAGACTTCCTGCTGCAATACAGCAGCACAAATGACTGCGACTACTAGAGGCGTGGAGTCCGAAAACAAACAGTTCCGAGGTACAGACGGTACTTATCTTTCGGAGACTGAATGCTGTGTTAGATTCCTTTGTAAATTCAGGGTCATCAGCTATAGATACGTGCATTTATCAATTATGTGAAGCTTTCAACGACGCATGATTTTATCTTCCAACACCAATACAGGCGGCATGCTACGGTGGCTCTGAAGGGCAAAACACAAGCAAATAACAATCATGTTCGCGACATGCAAACAAATTCAAGAAATGGAACACTTAAGTGAGCCAATGGAGGAACAATCACTCATTGGTATAGGAGTGATTGTTCCTCCATTGCCTTTGCTTTGCAGAGTCCTTGGTATGTGTTTTTTTAATTTTACAAACAGAACATTTGAATACAGGATTTTAAGCACAGCTGGAGAATGGTGTCGAGAGTGTAAAACTGTTTAGTCTAAAAATATTTAGATGATTTACTATTTGTATTCAATTTTGGCTATTTATTAATCCCTCCCTCCACTATCTATAGCACCCGCCCACTTGAGTGTTCCATTTCCGTTTTCAAAGTTTTTTATTTGATGTGCCGGTGTTGTGCACGTTGTTTGTATGATGCTAAATTTTTACTGCCTTGTGTTTTGCACCGCAGCATGCAGCCTTGCGCCTCACATTTAAGTGCTAATCATTTTTATACCTGTACCACAGGCAGAGCATTTTCTCTTACAAACATGAAACAACCGTGCAATGCGATCATGTTATGAGAACACAATAACGTCAAATTTGCCACAAAGAAAACGTGGAAAAAAGAAACAAAACATTGAATTTAATAATCTTGAAATCATAAAGAAACAACTTAAATGTATAAGTTTAAAACAGATGCTTAGGGCTGCGTTAAGGTTCGAAGGTTCGTTCGCTAGCCAGGAATTCGAAAAAGGTTCGTCAGGCACCATTCATGCACTTTATTATTATTATTATTATTATTATTATTATTATTATTATTATTATTATTTTTATTATTTTTGTTAACAGAAGCTGTTTGACAGTGTGTGAATACTATAAATCACATATTAATGTCACTCGCATCTAATTCGATTTTTTGGTTTGTATAATATTACTTAAACAAAAGTTGTATTAAAATCCACTACCAAATCGTTATATGTAGCAACTCTCGGCGCCGCTGCCATGTAGGTATAGTATCCAAAGCACTGGGGCGGTAGGTTGTAGTGCTTCAGTAAAATATGTACTTAGTGTACAAGACAGTGGAAGAGAAGTGCTAGAATATGTTTGAAACATACAAATTATACGCTAACACTAATAATTTCACTTTAAAAAACGGAGCCCCGTCCGCCCCTCCCCAACTCCAGAGGCAAACCTTTAATGTATTCATTCGCCATCTCGACAGCAAAGCGTTGTATAGCGTAAGCGCTATCGAAAGAAATGTCTCGAAACCCCTCTGCTGTTTGGGATGTTTTTGTTAAATGCCCAGACGACCAACACAAAGTTGAATGCAAACTGTGCAAGAGACTGTTGATGTATCAGGCACAACCAATCTCCGAGGTCACTTGACAAGCGTAAGTTCATATTATTATTATTATTATTATTATTATTATTATTATTATTATTGTAGTAAAATGTGACTGTGACTGATAACCTACTTGGAACGGTGACTGTTAAATTAAGTTTGTTTTGCATAACTTAAATCCGCTGCAGTTAGTGCTGCTGCAATGCAAGCTTACTGTACGCAAGCAGCATCAATTACGTGTACTAAATAAACAATGTGTATTTGTATTTCAATTATAAAAACATACTGTTCTATATAGTGCATTTTTAAACTACATGTGAATGTTTTATTCCACTTATATGGATTACAAGTAAAATAATAGGATTTTCAATCCAATACAAGTAGCTATGGTGACGTCACCAAATTACTACCATCGAAGGTTCGAATCTTGTTTCGGTAATGTGTGCTGAACCTTCGAAGGTCAAAATGTACCCTTCGTTGCAGCCCGAAACACTTGAGATCATGCAGCAGAATTTTAGGTACCTAACAGAGGCAAGTTGTTTGACATGGTTATTCAACTTTTTTTTTTAATTACTACTATTCAACATACAGTATGTTATTACCAATTTACTAAACAAGCATATTATATACTGTACTTGTTTATATTATATTATAACCCCACCCATTGACAATCTGAGACCAGTTTTTTTTATATTTTCCTGCACATTTCATGCCATTAGACATACCAATAGTGCTAAATGTTTAAGATGAACAAAGGAGTCATGCACCGAAAAAACTACAAAATCATATACGTGTATAAATACTTTTTTTTGTTTTTTGCAACTACAGCATAAACGGTCTGCACATACTGTTGGAGTGGTCTGTAGTGTCCCCCATTATATGTGTGCTAAACCCTAATCACGTGACAAGAATGACTATGACCCAGCAGCAATTGAATTCGTTCCTGGATTGAAGTTCAACTTCATATCTTCTCCGCTCAATCTCTCCTACCCGGCTTCCTAAAGGTCAGTGAGCGAGATTGCTTTATTTTTTTTACTTATTGAAAATATAGACGAGTTGATGCATTTTAAAGGTTTTAAATAATATTGCAAAAACATGTGAATCGATTTGCAGTCGTAATTATCTCTTTAGGGAGGTTTTTGAAGTTTATTTTTATTTATTTTTGTCTTCACAGGCAAACGCAGCCAGCTGCCAAGTTAGGCAAAAACATAATTATTATTTTATATGATTTATTGTAAGTTGATTTTATGTGTAGCGATTCGCCGTTTTGTTTGTGCTGCAAGGACTAACTAGTGTAAACGTATGTTTCCAAATACACGATACACAAATTCATATGTATTTGTGGCGGGTTATTTCCTTTTTGCTATATCTCGCACAGCGCACGCTTTTTTTGCTTACTATGGTGTTATTATTAATGACTTATGCCATATGTTTACTAAGCCAAACTCCTTATTGCATCTGATTTAAAAGTTTAAACACATAATAATCAAGCTGAAAATCAGAATACCAGTTTCATTGCAATTGGTTCAATGCATTATGAATGTTTTAATGCAAATTTTGTTGAATCTTTTTGTTTACAAGATCAGATGGACAGAAACGTGCCATAAGGAATATACATCACTAACATATGAATATTTGAATGAAGTAATTCAATACAAAAAATGTTTAAATACAAAAAAAAAATCGTCTTGCTAGGTGGTTTTTAATTAATTTGTAAGTGAATGAATGTTTTTTTTTTTCAGATAATGAATGAAATGAGGTTTATATCGTTTTTGAATGACAAAATGTGTTACCAATCAAAAATAACTCGTTCTAAAAATGGAACGAGGATAGCATTTGGATTCCAGATTACAGTTAGCCAATTAAGATGGTCTGAGGGCGGGTTTGTATTGCTGTACAAAGGTGCTTTGCTGAGAAGATGGTCTGCTGACGTGGTATTTAGTGCACGGGCTTTCTACCTTTGTGGGAAGTTGTTATGGTAACTGCCAAACGCTACAGGCCGGTGTAGGAGGAAACAGTCACAGTACACATGTCTGAGGCGTGAGAGAACCACAACCATGATTATATATCTCGTCCTTAGTCGGCATGCTGTATTACAGTAGCAGTGGTAGAGCTTGGGAGGGCATTCGGGTGATAACCTTTTAAAGAGAGCCTCCAGAATGTCTTTAATACATTTTAGGACATTAGGTAACCCATTGTGATCTGGCACCAAAGTATGTTGGTTGGCATTATGACAGAATAGATCATTTTTATTTTATTTTTTTCTATCATGTTTTGCCTTTCATGTGTAACATGTTGTCATGGTATTCCGATAACCATGTTATACTGGCAGCAGCCTAATTGACATTATGAGTGCATTGGAGAGATTAGCGGTCTTGTATTTTACCTCTTGAATATGGAGAGATTATTTACAAAGGGTGATTAGAAAGTACGTTTTCCACGTCAGTGATATGGTGCGTTGATGTGATAAATTTACTTTCTAATCATCCTGTCTATAGGGGAAAATAAATCATCCTGGACCAGCTGTACACTATACATAAAGTTTGCTTCAATAGGAAGAACCGTGATTTCAGATACATATATTTACACAAACACATTTCTTCAATCAAACTTAGTTTAAATACAGTGCTTAGGTTTCTGGGTGAATTTTGCAGTGTTCAGGTGTGGGTACTTTAAATAGACAAATAAATAACCTACCTATGTTAAATGCAGAGTGTTTATCTTGCATAAATTGGACAGTGTGACTCATGCAAGCAGTAGAGTGTGAAGGGTACAGCAAGGATACACTGTATGTGTGTGACACAGCCCTACCCAGCTTTAAAGCTATGTACATGCAACAACCCCACAGAAAAAAAAAAAAAAAAAACCATGGGCAGAAATCTGAAACGGTAGCAACAAATGGAAAAGAGACCTAATTTATTCTGTTAATGTTAAGATAGTCCAGTGTTGGAGGCTTCCATTATTATATGTTTGAAAATCAAGAAAAGTGTATAGAAAAAGAAAGGAACACGTTTTATTGAAGTAAAAGATCTAAGATTATAAAGCAAAACTTAAGAAACACTTTGATAAAATACTCACAATGGACAAAAAAAAAAAAAACACACACAAAAGTACAGTTTACACCTCAAATTATATATTTTTCAACCCACTTGTTCTGTTACTGTGGACCCATTAAAGCCATTACTTTTCCAAGTTCATCTTGAAACTAGACACAAGCAGATTTTGCTGTAGCTTCAGTGGTTAATCTTTTCAGCCAGCTGCTCAGAATGTTTAACCCTCCACATTCCATACTGCATTGCTGTGTCTGCGATCAGCTGAGAGCCTTTAGGTTATATCACAAGGGTACTGAAACCTGCTCACTGTCATTTCCATCTGCAGGAGGAGGACGGTAAGGCATAAAGAAGCAGCAGCTCTTGGTAGCCCGTCCTGTGTATAATGGCCAGCCTCCTGCGAGTGGTGGTCAGCAGCTGCTCGAGCCCAGTCTTCAGCAGGCTGTCTGTGAAGGTGCAGACGGTGAAGACTCCATCTTCACGGTTATTCCGAACTCACCAGGCCCTCCGGTGCCAGAGCACTGTTAATCCAGGTAAATGATTTCAAGCACGTTTTCTTTCCAGTGGCGTGTGAGGATGATGCATACTTCGACATAGTACATTACCACAAAATCTGGTTACATTAGATTGTTTTTGTAATGTCTCCTTTTTTGTACAAAGTTAGAATAAATCCAGTCAAGATCCAATCTTACAATCTTCCTAACTGCTGTTTTGGCATACATACAAATGGTCGCTATAAATATACTTTTCTACCTCGTGCCATATATTGTTGAGTGTAAACTAAAGCCATGCCTGTACCTTTATGACTTTATATAACTGAATACACTAAGAAAAAAAAGCAGAGGGCACGTCAAGGAGACGGGACTTTCCTGCTGCTGGTTGTACAGCAACTAGGCCGTACTGTTCATATGTACATTGCACTGTGATTATTGCTTTTTTAAACCGCATGAATAAACATGCAGTACAGTGTACATATATACAGATCTATTAAATGAATGACCTGCTCACTGTGCCCCTTTTCAAAGCATGTGTGGAAGCATGCCATTAATAGTCATTGCTCCAGCTATGACGTGGAAGGGTGCTAACAGGTGCAGGCGGCTATTTCAGGGGCCCTCTTGAATAAAGACTGCTTTTGCTGCACACACTGAATACAGTGAAGTATACACATGTAATTTGAATGACTAGTCTTATCAATCCATGTGTGCTGCTGGCTTTAATGTAACACATCTACTGAGCAGATATTCAGTTCACCTTCATTGCATTGTCCAGGGTCCCCTGTAAAATGTCAAAGTAAATGTTCATCAAGTGCAATGTGCCCTATTCACAAAACTCCACTAGTAGCGTACAGAGAAGTGTGGCGAGATTCAGTGCGATCGTCTGCATAAAGCAACTTATATCTGACGTACAGCCTCAAATAAGTAAAATTAGAAAATGGCTTGGATAAATGAAATGCTGTGATTGGCTGAACAAGGTCACATGACCATGCGGTAAGAATTGTCTTATATATGGCTAGGGGTGAATCACCTGAGAAGATCAATCCAATTTCCTTGGGTTTATTTTCATTAAAATCTCAATCTCTTTGGCCACAGCGACAGTTCCAGTAAAGTCCATGGCTTAAGTATCAATAGCCATTCAAAGAGACATGATTTTAATTAACGCAAGAACAGTGAAAGATACGTAATGAAGATTGCCTGGTTGCTAGGCGGCCTGTCTGTGAGAGAAGTTGCCCGGAGAATGAGATGTTCTGCTTCAATAATCAGCAGACTAGTCCAGAGAAACCAGGAAACTGGCTCTGTGAGGGAGAGGCCACGTCCTAGAAAGCTGAGGGTCTTCTACCCTTGACAGACCTGATGAAAGACAAAGTGTATGAAGACGTCGTGGTGATCATTAAGCCTGGGACAGACAGACAGACAGACGCGGCACCGATGGGCATTTCCACGGTGCAGTACTGCTAGTCTGCACCCGGACACACAGGAGTGGTATGCACTATGCGGTACAGTAGTTGTCAGTACCACACTGAAGGCTATGTACTCAAATAGAATTTACATATATGGATAAAGGTTTTGCATCACCTAGTAGAATATTAGGATGCAGACATTAATTAAAAAAAGAAAAAAAGCTATATGAACATAATTTCGATATTTTATTTAACATGATGCAATCTAAGAAACTACAAAATGGTATCTCAAAAGTCTACAGTAGTAGTACAGTATTTCATGTTAGATTTGGAAATGCCACATTTTTCAATTTTTGGAAAACTACAAAGTGATATGTAATTTCAATATGTCAACATAACATTATTAATTCTATAGGGCGTGATGCAAAACATTTAGCAATAGCTGAAATGCCCCCCATATGATCTACTAAATAAAAACACTGGTTTGTTTTTCAAAGTTTTTTGTTTTTCTCTCATCTGTAGCAGGTGTATCCTTTTACAGCCAATTATTTAGTAAAAATAGTAGTGAACTACAGAAATAATTTAAAAAAAAAAAAAAAAAAAAAAAAAAAAAAAAAGGTAGGTATCAAATTGGCTACAGGAAGGATGCTGATCAGGGGTGATGTATTAAATACTGACTTGCCTGTCTATGTATGAAATATGGGAGGGATTAAACACTTAAGGGTTTGGACACCATATGAAAGCAATGCCAGCGATACAGGTGGCAAAATGCCTCATGTGCCGCGCCGCGCCGTGCCTGTCCTGTCTGTCCCAGGCTTTATTTTTACTGTTGCGTTGTTCAAGCCAACCGGTGGGGCGGTGGAAGCGTGATGATGATGATGTAGGGAGGAATCTCCTTTAACACAAGAACGCCTTTGGTGCAGATTGAGGGCAACCTTACTGCTTAGCGATACATTGACGAAGTCCTTGAGGCAACAGTTTTCCGTTCCTGCAAGCCAATCCGGAAGTGTCGATTTTCCAGCAGGACAATGCAAGACCACACAGTGCTAGGATTACAATTGCACAACCTCAAGAAAACAATGTCGAGGTCTTGCCGTGGCCAGGTTTTTCTCCTGACCCGAGTCCAATAGAACATCTGTGGGACCAAACCGCCAGTGCCATCCTCAGGAGACAACCGAGATCAGCCAACCTTCGCCAGCTGGCTGCAGCTGCACAGGAAGAGTGGCGAAACATCCCACAGCAGTCTATCCAGAGGCTGAGTAGGTCTATGCGTCAACGCTGCCAGGATTGTGTTAATGCTCAGGGAGGTCATACCCGATACTAACTTTCAGTTTCATTTTGACAGTGTGTCACGTTTCAGACTTAAAACTTACCATGATTCTTTGATCTGTATTTTCACATTTTCTGTGATTGTTTTAAAATATTGGATTAAATCCATTGGTGCTGAGTGTTGCGTTTCTTTTGTGCATGAGTGTGTGTGTAATAAAAAAAATATATATATATATATATAATGTGTGTGTGTATATATATATATATATATATATATATATTACACATATATATATACAATATATATTACACATTATACACACACTGCTTAAAATGCTGCCAAACTTAAATTGTCCTGGATATATAGCATTTATCAAAATGAGACGTAGAATATCAAATTTCTACTTTAAAATGCAGATTAACAAAAATCACGAAATTTAATGCACAAAAAATCATTTAACTGCTAAGTTAGATTTAGTGCTGCATTAAGTCTGTGATGGGAAGGTTTTTCTTTACAAAAAGTAACATTTTCTGCTTTATCACATAAAATCCTGTTCCTTTTCTCATCCACAACATATGAAGCAAAACTAAATAAACATTCGCTGTCAACATTTCTACATGGGGCTGAAAGACACTTTCTTACAGCTTCAGCCAAATTTGGAAAACTGCAACATGTGTGTGTTGCATATGGCTGCAAGGAAGATTCCCGTCTCGTTAGTCTTGCGCCAAATAGTACGCATGCTGAACGAAACGTTGCATTTTAATACGGTGAGAAATTAAAACATACAGTAAATATTGGTGTGCATAATAGGCTAAAACAACAAAAACAGGCAGCTAGCCGATTTGTGCAATTGTTGTATATCGGTGCTGATTCTGCTATGCTACCGATTTTATCACTACACCCCTTGTTTATTTCTTTATTTGTTTTCTCACCACATTTACACAACTTGGCCTGCAAAACAGCATCAAACTGTGTTAAAATTTGCCTGAGCAGTGAAAAACAATGACCCATTGATGCTAATTTCCTGTCCATTTCTCTGAATTACTTACAGGCATTCCTTATAAGCAGCTAACAGTTGGGGTCCCCAAGGAGATCTTTCAGAATGAGAAGCGAGTGGCCCTGTCCCCGGTTGGGGTGCAGGCTCTCATTAAGCAGGGATTCAATGTGGTGGTGGAATCAGGTGCGGGAGAATCCTCCAAATTCTCAGATGAACATTACATTCAAGCCGGGGCCACCATCAAAGGGACCAAGGATGTTCTGGCTTCCGACCTGGTAGTCAAGGTAACTTATTTTGCTCTGATGTTAAGGGAACTTGGAAAATACTTTTGTGAGGTCATGATTTCTGCTGTTGTCTGCTTGTGTTCAATATAGCTTTTATATGGGCTTATTTGGTTGTTAAAAAATGTTGCTTTTTGATAGAGAAATGGTAATACAAATTTGAATTGGTTTATTTCAAATGTGTGGTCCTGGCAGTTCTTGTATAAAATACGGGATCTCGTAGAAATGCAATATAAATAAATTGTGTTGCCCTGATATTAAACCGGGAGTGTGTGTTTGTCCTTGTTCACGTTTGCATGTTCTAATTTTGCTGAACCTTCTGTGATATTTCTGTTTTCTTTCTTTCTTTTTTTAGGTGAGGGCTCCTATCTTCAACCCTGCACTTGGTGCCCATGAGGTTGACCTTCTGAAGGAGTCTGCCACCCTGGTCAGCTTCATCTACCCTGCACAGAACCCAGAGCTCATTGATAAACTTTCACAGCGCAAGACCAATGTGCTAGCAATGGATCAAGTACCTAGAGTCACCATCGCACAGGGATATGATGCCCTCAGCTCTATGGCCAACATTGCAGGGTATGTTTTACTCTCTGGGAGTGCAAGGGAATGCTTGCCCAGGATACCCTTAGAAGGGAAAGTCAGTTACTAGTAGGGTCTTGCTGTGTAACAACTGTTGTCTACATATAGTAGAAACTGTACTTTTTTGTTCTTGCTGAATTGGAAGTTAAGGCAGTATATCTAAATCCATATGCAGTCTAAGCCCTGTTTCCTCATCCTGAATCTACTGTTCCTATGTGCCATCCTGTCACAGCATGCCATTTAAGATACGGAAGCTTATCTGAAACCGGTAGATGTATTGTCTGTGATGTACCACATAAAATGTATAGTCCTCCTTTGTGATTCATGCTCTTTGTTTATTTTGACAGTTACAAAGCTGTTATTTTGGCAGCTAATCATTTTGGACGCTTTTTCACCGGTCAGATTACAGCAGCTGGCAAAGTTCCCCCTGCTAAGGTAAGTACACCTTACTTTTCACATTACCAAAGTACGACAATGCTTCATTTCAATTCTTTTAAACGCAAAGGACCTGTCTATAATTCCGTGTGTGGCATTAATTCATGATAGGCAAACACAAATTAATCCATCAGTAAGAGAAGTAACCCTTGTAACTTGTATTACTATTGCAGCCTTTGAATTTCAAATGTGTGATTTATGTATTTGCACACTGATGGTTTCTAATTTCAGGGTGCAGCCTCCTGCTGTAAAATGGATGACATTGTCCAATTACATGGCTGTATTCCCTTCTGTATGTTTCCAGGTTCTTATTATTGGAGGTGGTGTTGCTGGTTTGGCTTCAGCAGGTGCTGCCAAAGCCATGGGTGCAATTGTGAGAGGATTCGATACCAGGTAGGCAAATACGAATATGATGACCAGAAAGCATAATCTTCTGTGTAAATGACTTGCTGCAGCGTTCATTTTACCATTGTCCAGCAGATGGCAGTATTTGTAAAGCGATCTCTATGGAGGAAAAAACACCAGTGCTTCAGCTTCTATGAACCTGATCTCGGACAATATAAATGATGGTTAAATCATATAAGACTGAAATATTCCTTATCTTAAAGCTTAATAAATGAACCAATTTATAAACTAAAGTTTTTAGCAGCATAAAGCAAAAGTATTTTTAAGTTAGGTGATGATGGTTTCTTTGTATATTGAATTGTGAAACTTCCTTAAATGATGTGGTGGTGGTGTTGTTGTCTTAAGTCTGGACTTTATAAAAAATAGTCCCTCGTTATCATTTTATCTTACCCATCATACAGTGTAGTCTATTGGGACTTCTTTTATGATCTACATTACACTTTGAATTTCTTTTGCCTTTTACAGAGCTGATGCTTTGGAGCAGTTCAAGTCCCTGGGTGCGGAGCCACTGGCGGTGGATATAAAGGAGTCTGGGGAAGGTCAAGGGGGCTACGCTAAAGTAATGTCCAAGGAGTTTATTGAGGCAGAGATGAAACTGTTTGCCAAACAATGTCAGGAGGTGGACATTGTAATCAGCACAGCCCTCATCCCAGGTATGCTTAGCTCATGCTTTTCAAATGTTTGTAAGACTGGGATGATGCATTAACTGTTTTGAAAAATTACGCATAAATGTCCCAAAAAAAGTCACCATAACCAAAAGGAACTACCGATTTTTAAAATACGGAATAGCTACTAAATTATTATTACATCAATTACATGAAATCAGATTCTGCATAACCCCTGTAAAAATGTCTTGCCTTATTTTTGCCAAGTGGTGATAAAAACATGAAAATAATCCATTGAATAATTAAACAAGTAAATCCAAGTAACGGATTGGTAGTTTTCAACAACATAATTATTTACAAAAACAGTCCTGTATCTTGGTGTCCGTTTTGAATATTTTGTTTCTGTTAAACAGGACAGCTTCCACATTCTTTGCTTTTAAAGAGGAACAAAGCTTGTTTACAATCTGCCCTGCCTTGCTGAAAACTCACTCGCTGGGGACTAATGTTGTTGCTGCAATGCTTAAAATGCTTCTGGCCAAGCGGGCTACTTTTGGAAACTGATCTGTCTTTTTTCCACTATTTTATTTGTGTAGTGGTATAAATTAATAAAATTAATCCAAATACCATTACCTTATGTTTTTTGAATGGGGTGCATAGTGAAAACTCAAGCAGGCAGAGGAAGTGTTGTCGTCACCCCCCCCCCCCCCCCCCAAAAAAAAAAAAAAAATATGCACATGCTTGACCATTGATGCATCACCCCAGCCTTAAATGTTTGTTCTTGTACTTCGTCAATTATCCTTATTTATTTATCCAAATTATTGGTACTCCATGAGTATTCTAAAGTTTTGAAAGGTGTGTTTTTTGGGGTTTTTTTTTTGCTTTATATTTTAATTTTTTTTTTTCTAAAAACAGACTTTGTAGAAAACCATTATTTTTAAATAACTTGTTTAAAGCTTTGTGAATAGGATCCATTATCTAAAAATTCATAAGTTCTTCAGGATCTTTGTACTTTTGTCATTACTGCTAAAAAAAAAAAAAAGTCTAGTTCCTATGTACCTCTGCTGGTAAAAAAGTTGCCTGTCAGCAAATCCTTGTGTCAGCTATGCAGATGGAGCTGGCTTTTCCAGCTGTACTAACAAGATGCCTATGCTGAGTATAGAAAGAACCCTGCTTCGAATCCAGCTATCACTGATAGATTTAAATACAGTAGAACGCCAGCGTTATGAACTGACCGGTCTACCGAACCCCCAATTTCAACCGGAAGTATGCAGTCACTGAATCACGCATGCAGTGGAGCCAGATAGGCGCTCTTACGTAAGCGGTGTGCTGGTCATGGAGGAGGCAAAATTATTGTACCAACAAATGTATTCAGAAAGGTGAGGCAAATTTCAAAGTAAGTATTTGCAATTTTACTGGGAACATTTTAGTATTAAACAAAGCACGGGTTTTTTTTTCAAGCCAAAGGAGGCTGAGTGACTGAGCAAGCTGCACAGCTGCATTTGTTTAAAAACAAGCACAACGTTAACCCAGGTTTTCCTGGACGTTTAAATCTGTGTTTTTGCTACAGTTACGATTTCAATGGTAACTTCAGTTTAGCCTTTTTCTATTTACAGTACTGTTTTGCATTACTGTGCTGTATCCTTGTATTATTCTTCAGTTTGAGGGTGTAGATAGCAGGTGTACACATCTATTAAAACCATTGAAAACTCATGTTCAGAGTTAAGCATTTCGGACTTACGAACAACCTCTGTTCCCAAGGGGTTCGGAACTCTGACGGTCTACTGTATTTTTACTTTGAAGTAATAATTATTTATTTGATACAACATTGACTGCAAAACTGAATTGCCTAAAAAGGCGTATTGATCAGAATCATTTTTATGACCACTCCTATCAATGAATCCATATAGTCATCACTGTTATGTCCGTTACAGGCAAGAAAGCCCCAATTCTGTTCACTAGAGAGATGATCGAGAGTATGAAGGACGGGTCAGTTGTGGTTGATTTGGCTGCTGAGGCTGGAGGGAACTTTGAGACCACTGTACCTGGGGAGCTGACTGTGCACAAGGTAAAAGACAAAACCATACGTTCTCTTTCTGATTGAGGTCTTGGCCATTCAGGCTCATGAGTTTGGAAGTGTATTCATATAGCAAAGAAGAATAGAGATGACACCTACGAGTTTCGAAGTCTTGCTCAGGTAAAGCTGCCTGTACCAAAGAGAATGCACCCTCCAGACTGCTACCGTTGTATTTGTTATCCCCTCTGGCGTTGAAATATGTAGATTGAGGCGATGTATGTATGAAGGTTATATTAGTTGTATTTGTTTGTTCTTAGGGGGTGACTCACATTGGTTACACAGACCTCCCAAGTAGGATGTCCTCTCAGGCCAGCGCTCTGTATTCCAACAACATCATCAAGCTGCTGAGGGCGATCAGCCCTGACAAGGACCATTTCTACTACAACGTGAAGGATGAATTTGATTTCGGTACCATGGACCATGTTGTTCGGGGCACAGTGGTAATGAAGGCAAGTAGAATGATAAAGAAATGTTAAGTTGCTTAGGAAAACCTATACGTACTGTATGCATGTAAATATTTTCATATTCATCATTTGAACAGGTAGGAACAACTTGGATTAGGTTCTCATGACCTGGGGAACAGGAAAGAGGGAAGGTGTGTGTCCTAGGATGCTAATTCTGTAATAGAAATGTAGATGAAAAGTAAATAACAAACGTATTTCCACTTTAGAGACTAGAAACACAATTATATAAACTCTTTAGATACGAAGGATTATGTTGAACCAATCACTGAGAGTTTTTACATTTCTGAACATTATGTTCCTATGTTAATATTATTCCTGTAAAATGTCCTTATCCTCCTTTTTCTTTTAATAGGATGGGAAGTTCATCTTCCCAGCTCCCCCTCCAAACAATATTCCTGTGGCTGCACCAGTGAAGCAGAAGTCTGTTCAAGAGCTGGCGGCTGAAAAGAAGGCCACTGTTTCTCCTTTTGCACAGACCTTGACAAGTGCTGGCGTTTACACTGGAGGTGAGGAGGGAGTAAATCTGATCAAGTATTCACTACCAGTCAGGAAATCCTTTCATCTTTTCAGTTTTAAAAATAAATTGACTTTTGCCTTCACATCATTGATTCAACTGTTCCGAATGTTGTCCCTTAATATGTTGTTTCTAATTGAAAACTTTGATATACGAGTAGCTGCTGTAATACTCATTTACTGTGGTTGTGCTATAGACTGCAGTACCACTAATCAGCCTCTCTTGTGTTCAGATTAGTCAGGTTTGAAAAAGGTGCAAGTACCTTATATTGCTAACAGATGGCCTAAATGCCGCAGTTTAAAATCAGTTTGAGTATCTCAGCAAGTCCTGGCTGGAGATCAAAGCAACTGAATTCCAATTTAAAGACAAGCCATTGCTGAATTTCCACGCCACAGTATTTCAAATAAATGAATTGTTAGAAATTCTGTTCTTGGGTGTTTCACATCAAGAAAGGTACTGTATTTTGGGGGACAAAAAAATTATTTCTGCCTCATGTCTGCATTTAAAGGCTCCTAATTGGTTTAAAATGAAGTGTCCTTTGAAGTGCCAGGAAACCAGGAATCATAAAAAGGGCAACATTAAAATCTAAACTATTTTCCCACAGTCCTCGACCTGCTTATAAAAAGGCCCCACTTGCAGTTAGCTATGTCTGTGCTGAGTCTGCTTGGGGTGTATTGTATTTACTTAACAGATATTCTGTAGTAAATGTAGTATTTCATTGTCTTTGTTAATTTCATTCCAAGCAGCAGGGATGCACAGATTGACTGAGGTAAAGGTAAACCATTGCATGCCTGTTCAGTGCTTCAAGTGCTCCTATGAGAAGCACAGCAGACTGCAGATACATAGTGGGAACAATTTCAATAAAAAATAATAGATTTGTAAAAAATTGTCCTTTTTTTGTAGTAAATTTCACTTGATGGCAAATATTTATAATTAAAAAAAGTAGGAGAATGAAACTGTTGTGAAATGCATTAATCATAATTCTAAGGCTTGCAAATCTGTTTGTTTTATTGAATCAGACCCAAAACAGAATGAATTGATATGATTCATTGCAGTTGGTCCTTCTCTTGTTTTTTTTTCTTAGTCATTCACTTTTATTTTCTGTGCACATGGTTCCACAGTAATACCACATTTGATAAATTTATGTCAATTTAGATTCTGTCCTTCAGAAGGCTTGAAGGCTGCTGAATGTTTCAGGAAGAATACTTGTATAAAGTTACTGTAGATGTGATGCATATGGACGGGGGCCTGGGTTGCCCTCATTCTGTTTTGTTTAATATCCTAAATATCCTGCTCCTAATCCAGTTCCAATGGGGAAAAAAAATCAAACTGGCAGTAAGCACTACACTGTGCTATGGAACCTAAAACTCAATTGTGGATGCAAGAATTCAGGAGGATACAGAGCACTTAACGTTTTAAAAATGATTATTCATTGTTAAACCAAGGTCATTAACATTAATGTTAGAAATGTAGAGGCTTGATGGTCCAGCGGTTAAAGAAAAGGGCTTGATACTAGGAGGTTCCAGCTCTGCCACTGACTCCCTGGGTGTGACCCTGAGTGGGTCACTTAGCCTCCTTGTGCTCCGTCCTTCGGATGAAACCGAGGTCCTATTGTAAGTGACTCTGCAGCAGCAGTTGTTGATGCATCGTTCACCCCCTAGTCTCGAAGTCGCTTTGGATAAAAGCATCTGCTAAATGACTGAATAATAATAGTAATAATGTACTTGTTTTGTCACAGGTATTGCTACTTTAATAGGACTGGGCCTTGCTGCTCCTACTGCTGCCTTCACTCAAATGGTGACAACCTTTGGTTTAGCTGGAATTGTGGGCTACCACACAGTCTGGGGCGTCACTCCGGCCCTTCACTCTCCACTCATGTCTGTCACCAATGCCATCTCGGGTAAGCCTTCTTAGAAAAGTCTCTTGTGTTCCTTTTAATTTAAACATTATTATTCAGAATCTCATCAAGACTGCAGTCGACAAAATTCCATACATTGTCAGCCTTAGGTTTGATTCTGTCTCGGGGTGTAAACACAGAGTTCTACACTGTATTTTTGTTTGTTTGTATGAATGAATGTATGATTGGTTATTGAAAAAAACAAAGCTGGTGTAAGAAAGCCTATGTATTTGATAATAATCCTCTGCTATCAAACACTAGATAGGTACTTTTCTGTACAATGCAATAGTTCGCTAAACCCAACAGAATGAAGTGCCTGTAAAATAGAATCAATCTGCTCTCAGTTCATGGAATATAGTGCAGTGGAGTATCCACAAACCAGTTAGTCCTTCATTGATGGTGGTCAGAAAAACTGCTGTATCTCAGAAATGCAGCTTCTCGAAGAATGAGACTTTGTTCCAACCCTGTCTTTGTATTTTTGTCATAACATCAGTATTTAAGAGAGGTTAAGCAAACTATTTTTTGTGAGCTAAGCAAGGTTATTTTTTTCTTCTGATTTGATTGAAATTCATACGAAAAATTATATGCTTCCCAAATAGTTTACTTTTCGTAAGCATTTTTAACAGTCCAGGCCTGTATTAAATGATTGACATGGATTGGAATTTGCTGAATGTCAAGTGAGTTTAACTGGCATGCTATGCATAAAGAGCTCTACTCACCCACTTCAATAAAATAGAAACCACTCATTGTGACACATGTGCAAAAGGTTTGCTTTCTGTACAAAAAAGCGGCACGTGTTTACTTTAAAGATCATAACATATTGTAGCGACTCTAAGTTAACATAATAGGTGAACTTTAAATGTGAAGTCAAATACATTTTTTTGTGTGAAACGCATTACGCTCCTAACAAAGTACAAGCTCTGTGTCATCATATTTCTCGATGTTATTTCTTTTTTTTGGACAGGTTTGACAGCAGTTGGTGGGTTGTCTCTGATGGGAGGGGGCCTGGCCCCCACTGCTACTGCAGAGGTACTGGCTGCATTGGCAGCCTTCATCTCCTCGGTCAACATAGCCGGTAAGCGATTCTGAGCAATCTGCACATCAAAACTAAACATCAAGTGACCCTATAAAAAAATCAAAGCTTTTCTTTTATTTATTTAATTTTTTTTATTTAGTTTAATTTTTTTGTACATTTAATAACATGAATTTATTTTTTACAAAAAACAAGTTTACAAGTTAAAACTACATTGGTTTGACAGCCTGGATGTCTTGACCTTTCTGACCTCCAACCCAGCCTTTCCCAGATTTGTTTCCAACCAGGCAACAGTTTTAGTTTTATTACAAATGGGTGTTTCCCCTTTTAAGACACCCGAACCTGAAGATTTTTATACCAAAGACTCGTCAGAGCAGGGAGACGCAGCAGCTGCTGCTCCACCGCCACAACATACGGCAGCTATGTGCGCTGGTAACATCGCCATTTTCCTTTTTCAGCCAAGCTGATTATTTCAGAGAACTGATATGTATTGTCTTTTTTTTTTCTCTATATGCCTTTTTAGCGATTTTAGCCTTGCTTTTAAGTGCTGAATTATTACTGAATCGCTGAAGTAAAAATTGTTTATTTCGAGCTTTTCTTGTTTTACAGTCTGCGCTAGCTAAGTCCCACTGCGGCCTTGTGCGCCGTGGGAAGCCTGCGGCTCGAGTAGCTGTTCCTTCCCGGGCAAAACAGTGACTGCGACCTGTCGCCCCCGATCCTAAGGGACTGAGGTTACTGTTTCGGTGCAGGCTGCTTCTAGTCTCGTGTTTGTGTGGGTTAGAACTTTAGCCAGTGGCTGACTGGCAGGTGGGCATCCCTGCTAAAGTGCCACTAGCAGTAACAGCGATTTATTGCCCGCGATCTCACAAATGAGATCGCGGTTACTGCTTCGGTATCGAGTGCACGCGTCGGCACACGGTGTCGTACCGAGTGCACCGCGTCGGTGCAGAGTATCGGTACCGAGTGCATTGTGTAGTTTGTTGACACTACTTTTGTGTACACTGCAGTATTACTATGGCTGGATTCCATACGTGTGTCTCTTGTAAGGCCAAGCTGCTTGCAAAAGACAGGCATAGCGAGTGCATATTTGCCTGGGTCTTGAGCATGCGCGGAGAGCTTTAGCAGATGTCGCTTCATGTGATATTTGTGCCTCTTTCACTAAGCGTATGCTTGAAAATAGTGGCATGTCATTCTAGGGACCTTTCCCTCACGCCTGGGCAGTGCTCGGCATCGTCAATGAGGCTGGTCCCTCCTCCCATGGTTCTGTACCAAGAGAGGGTAGGCGCAGAAGGAGCCCAGTCGAGGAACCATGCTCCTCCACTCCTTCCTCATCATCTTCCTTCAGTTCCCCTTCACCCCCACCCCTCCAAAGCTGAGAAGGAAGAAAGCTTGCCGCTCACATTTGGCAAGCAGGGGACGGATTGATAAGATCTGCTGAGCTGCTGCAAGTGTTCAGCCCCACTGGTACTGCCAGTGGCTATACCATCCGCCTCACCTGCAACTTTGCAGACAGTGGCTGGCGAGGTGGAGAGTGATATGCTTTGTATCGCAGCCTCCGAGGAGGTTGACAATCACGTGGGGTTCCCATCTGACTATGCGGAATCGGATATTCCAGTGGCACAGCTCTCTTTGTCAGCAGAGCTTATGCCCCTAATGCAGCGGGCTACTGCAGTCTTGCAGGTGCCCTGGCCTGCAGCAAAAGAGGAGAGGCGCTCAGTATATGATGAGCAAACAACAGTCGCTCCTGCTGCCCCTCTGCTCCACCCGGATATTCTGTTTGAGTTGAAGTCCACCTGGGAACACCGTGCCACGGCAACGGCAGTTTCAAGTACAGTGGACTCCTTGTACAGGGTATTTGAAGCGGACAAGCTGAGTCTTACCCACTTTCCACTGGTAGAGGCCCCCATTGCTGCGCTTGTTCAACCTGCCAAATTGTCCTCCTTATCCAAGGACGCGGCATGCCTGAACAAACATTGCAGAGTGACTGAAGTCATTCTTAAAAGGGCATATGCGGCTAGTGCTTTCACCGCAAGACTGGGAAACTACAATAGTATTCTTCTAGCTTACCAGGCACACCTTATTGGGTCCATCACTGAGACCTATAAGCCTTCCTCTCAACAGCTGGACTAGCTTCGTTTGATCTCCAGGAACCTGTTCAGGCTATACAAGCTTAGTGGACAGTCGATGGGCATAAACCTGGCAGCATTAGTGGCTGCTTGCAGACAGCTCTGGCTGTCCCAAACACGCGTGCTTGATGGCGATAAGACCGCATTGCTGGAAACTCCTGTCACCCCAGGTCACACTTTTGGCCCAGCGGTGGACGAGATGCTGCAGCAGTATCAGCACGCCAAGGAACTGGTACATCTCCTTCCTAAGCACCCACCTCCACCATGCAAGCCTGCAACACAATCGCACCCTAAGCCACAGTTTCAAATGATGCCTATTTCCACATCTCCATAAAACCAGCGCACAGGAAATACCTGAGGTTCTTTTTTCAGGGAACAGTGTACCAGTTCTGCGTTCTGCTGTTCGGCCTCTCTCTGGCTCCACACGTTTTTACAAAATACATTGAAGCTAAATTGGCCCTGTTGAGACTGGGAGGCATCAGAGTCCTCAACTATCTGGCCGACTGACTCATTTGCACCAGGTGTCCAGTACAAGCGCACAAACACACAGAGGTTATCAACCATCTACCTGTTAGGTCTGAAAGTGAACTATGCAAAGAGCCAGCTGGCGCCCGCCCAGATAGTTACTTATCTGGAGGTGCGTCTGGACTCGAGGCTTATGTTGGCCACCCTGTCAGACGACAGAGTGAAGAGAGTATCCACCTGCCTAGAGCTGTTTCAGCTCGGCAGGGCACTACCAGTAGTGGCTTTCCAGAGGCTTCTGAGCATCCAATATCCTCCCACTGGGTCTTCTGCATATGCACCCCCTGCAGGTTTGGTTCAGCCGCACAGTTTGTCAGCCGGTGTTGAACTGCGACCTGTTGACAGTGTCCAATCACTGTCTTGGTGGAGACAGCCGGCCCATCTATGCCTAGGCGTAGCGCTGGGCAGCGTCACCAGGAGAGAGGTCATCACCACAGACGCAACCAACTCAGGCAGGGGTGTAGTGTGGAAGGGCCGAGGCGTGCAGGGTGTGTGGCAGCCCCTGTGGGAGGGTAACCACATCAATATTTTGGAACTGCAGGCAGTGTACCTGTCCTTGCAAATATTTTTGGAGAAGGTTTGGGGAAGACACGTGCTCGTCCGTACGGACAATACGTCTGTGGTGATTAAATGTAGTGCTCAATGCACTGACAAAACTTCAATTTTTAGCCCATGCATTCAGCTGAGCTCAAATTTTTGTCTTTCAAGGCAGCTTTCTTGCTTGCTATCACCTCCGCTAAGCGAGTGAGTGAAATGCAGGCCCTCTGTTTTGAAAGCTTGTCTAATTTTTTCAGAGGCCAGAACGAGGGTCACTCTTCGTACTAACCCTGCTTTTTTGCTGAAAACCATCTCGGCTTTCCACGTTAAGCAGTCAGTGGAATTGGAGGCTTTCCATCCCCATCTCCAATCTGACAGGGAGCGCCAGCTCCGTACGCTTTGCCCAGTGCAGGCATTAGTATATTATGTTGTCGGGTCTAAAAGCTGGAGGCAGTCAGAACAATTTTTTGTTTGTTACGGGGCTAAATCCCAGGGACAGGCTCTGTCTAAACAGCGTCTGTCTAAATGGCTGACGGGCACAGCCCAGACTGCTTACGAACTGGCCAATCTGCCAATCTGACAGATATTTACCAGTACATCTTGTTAATCTCAGTCCAGAAAGGTTATCCAACAGCACAGGTTGAAGTCGTGAAGAAGCATTTCTCTGGAGTTTGATTAAAATTTCAAAATGTCAGGTAAAGATGACTGGAGTTTGAAGCGTTGTGTTCTTTTAATGTCAGTTATTGCTTATCCAAACTGGGCCCCTGAATACCAAGTTCAAGTCTTACTGACATACTCTACTGGAGAGAATATAAGTGTCCCAGCTCATTATGCTTTGAAACAGTAACCCTTGACACATTTCTAGATCTTTCTTTCCAACTAAAAAATAAATATCTCCTCTCCTCCCTCCCTCCCTCCCTTGTCTGCTTCTAAACATGACTGACTAATAATGATTGCTTTCTTAGGTGTGGTATTACTTTAATTGACAATTGGCGAGACCTTTTTGAATCTGGCCATTTCTGCTGGAGTTCTCTTCTTACAAGTTTAATGAAAGGTTAATCAAAATTGATAGAATGACTACTGGTACAAAATGAATGGATCCATAGAAATAAATTCACTCTGAATACAGGAATGCAGCACAAAATATACTTAAAGTAGTACTGCTGTTGAAAACTGCAAGCCAACAGTAAAACAGCAAGATTGGCTTAATCTTTCTTGACATTATGTAATGCAGGGGTAGGCAACCTTCGGCACTCCCAATCCATTCCATTGCAGGACTTTGTTCCATCATAAATTATTTAATTGACCCTGTTGGAGGTCAATTAAATAATTAAGGCACCATTTAGAACAAAGTCCTGCAATGAAATGGATGAAATGATAATGCCTACATAAACATTAATCTCCAAACATACTTCCATAAATTCAAGTCTTAATCTGTTTTGGTCATAAACTTGTAGTAACTCTAGAGAAGTTTAAAGTCAGCTTGAAGCCTGGCAGTTGTGACAGAGAAATGCCTGTGTGCATGTTCCTAGCCCAGTTCTGTGAAAGCTTTTTATAAGTGTCCCAGCTCATTATACTTGGTCTTCATCGGTCATGTTTCAGTGTCCAAGGGTCACCACCAGCCTTGTAAATGAACTTGTTGTTAGATTTGTTTATTCATACACGGTGTCCTTGGCTTCAGCGCTGCATCACACTTGAGTGCAGATGATTTGATTATAAGAGTTCTTACTGTTAGATTATACAAAAGAAGTACAGAATGATATATCCACACTCGAGTCTATTAAAATAGTTGCCAGAATGTGCTGTGTATTTAGAAAAAGAGGGACTGTGTGCTCTAAAAGGGTTTGGCTTGGAAACGTATTAGTCAATATCTGTACATTGTGTCGTATACTTGTGTCAAACGTTTATTGCCATAAAATGCATAGAATTCATAATGCGTTCCTTATAGCAGTTGTCAAGAAAATTGGCAGATGCAGATAATGTACTAATATTAACACCTCTGACTTGTTTCGTATCTTTTCTCTGCAGGTGGCTTTCTTGTCACCAAGAAAATGCTGGATATGTTCAGGCGTCCCACTGACCCCCCTGAGCACCACTACCTGTACCTCCTGCCTGCTGGGGTTTTCGTGGGAGGATATGCTGCTGCACTCAATTGTGGTTACAAAATTGAGGAGGTGAGGGGCTTTCCAAAAAACACAATATACTTCACTGCACAGCACACATTCTCATTAACTATCAAATGATTCTTAACCTATTTATTATTGTGCTTGTATCTACAGCATACCTTGTACTCTAAACATATTGTAAGATTCCCATGGTGTATTTGTAAAAAGATAAATATGTTCTGAATACATAGAAAAACAGATAATTTATGTAGTCAGTCTGTGTTCCTTTGGGAATGGTATAGCATTGGTTTCTCTTTTTTTTTTTTTCTTTCTCTTCTATATTCCCTAGACAGTGAATGTGATTGTTATGAAGTGTTACTGAGCAACATTATTACTTTAACCTTTACATTTTTATTACACAGCATTACAGGAAACAGAAAATTGCAGGTTGCTAGCATAAATAATGACCTTGTTTCTACTAAATATTGCCTTGTTAAAACTCCAGCACTTCAAGACGGGATGTAGTAGTTACAGGATTGTGAGGTCTGTGCGACCGACTTTTAAAATTCCACCCCATACTAGGGATGTGCTTTTGGTACATTTGTATGAATGTTTAAATGCTATGCAGGTGTCAGCATTAAACCATATCTACATACGCATAGACTCTTTATATTGCATTCTGATGTATACTGACAGCCCAGGTTACAGTGCCTTGCATAAGTATTCACCCCCCTTGGACTTTTCCACATTTTGTAGTGTTACAACCTGGAATTAAAATGGATTTAATTGGGGTTTTTACCATTTGATTTACACAACATACTTAACACTTTGAAGGTGCAAAATATTTTTTATTGTGACACAAAAGTTAATTATGCAACCAACAATTTTTTTTAGTTTTGTTTGTTTAAGTATTCACCCCCCTGAGTCAATACTTGATAGAAGCACCTTTGGCAGCAATTACAGCTGTGAGTCTTTTTGGGAAGTTTGGTAGAGACTTTGCACATCTGGATCCTGCAATTTTTGTCCATTATTCTTGGCAAAATTGCTCAAGCTCTGTCAAGTTGGATGGGGACCGTTGGTGAACAGCAATTTTCAAGTCTTGCCACAGATTCTTAATCGGATTGAGGTCTGGGCTTTGACTGGGCCATTCTAAGACATTCAGGTTCTTGTTTTTAAACCACTCCAGTGTAGCTTTGGCTGTGTGTTTAGGGTCATTGTCCTGCTGGAAGGTGAACCTCCGCCCCAGTCCCAGGTCTCTTGCAGACTGAAACAGGGTTTCCTCTAGGATTTCCCTGTATTTGGCTCCATCCATCTTGCCCTCAATCCTGACCAGTTTCCCAGTCCCTGTCGATGAAAAGCATCCCCATAACATGATGCTGCCACCACCATGCTTCACCGTGGGGATGGTGTTCTCAGGGTGATGAGCAGTGTTGGCTTTGCGCCACACATAGCGTTTTGCGCTAAGGCCAAGAAGTTCAATTTTGGTCTCATCAGACCAGAGAACCTTTTTCCACATGTTTGCTGTGTCTCCCACATGCCTTTTGGCAAAATCCAAACGGGATTTGATATGGCTTTCTTCTCGCCACTCTTCCATAAAGCCCAGCTTTGTGGAGCGTCCGGGTTATAGTTGTCCCATGGACGGTTTCTCCCATCTTGGCTGTGGATCTCTCCAGCTTCTTCAGAGTTACCATTGGCCTCTCGGTTGCTTCTCTGACTAATGCCCTCCTTATCTGGTCACTGAGTTTTGGTGGACGGCCTTCTCTAGGCAGAGTCGCGGTTGTGCCATATTCTTTCCATTTTTTAATAATGGATTTAATGGTGCTCCGGGGGATGTTCAAAGTTTGGGATATTTTTTTATAACCCAACCCTGATTGGTGCTTCTCCAGAACTTTATCCCAGACTTGTTTTGATAGCTGCTTGGTCTTCATGATGCTGTTTGTTTAGATATGCTCTCTAACAAACTCTGGGGCCTTCCAGAAATAGGTGTATTTAATCTGAGATCATGTGACACTTTAATTGCACACAGGTGGACTCCATTCAACAAATTATGTGACTTCTGAAGGCAATTGGTTGCACCAGAGCTTATTTAGGGGTGTCACAGCAAAGGGGGTGAATACTTATGCAATCAAGACTTTTCAGTTTTTTATTTGTAAATAATTTTGAAAAATATGT
Organism: Acipenser ruthenus; assembly: GCF_902713425.1. Taxonomy (NCBI): domain Eukaryota; kingdom Metazoa; phylum Chordata; class Actinopteri; order Acipenseriformes; family Acipenseridae; genus Acipenser; species Acipenser ruthenus. Next base: position 38,294,133 of record NC_081189.1, on the reverse strand, counting down.
AGGTTTTTTCCCCACTTCGACATTATGGACTATTTTGTGTAGATCAGTGACAAAAAATCCTAATTAAATCAATTGTGGAAAAGTCCAAGGGGGGTGAATACTTATGCAAGGCACTATAGTATTTTCTAAGCAAAGAAACCATAACATTAAGCAAATAACGTTTTAACATTGCAAAGACTTAACTACAAAGTTAAGCTACAAAAAACACACACCAAAGTATATATTGAAATTAGGGCTGTCACTCGATTCATATTTTTTATTGGTTAATTTATGGGCATTAGTTGATTTAACCAGTAGATTCATTCGTGCACATTTTTAATAAAGGTAACGATCTTATAGTGGCTGTCCTGCATTTAATACTGAAAAATCAATAGAATGTTAAAAAAAAAGGGAATTTGGTCTTTTTAAAAGCATTTGTATTATTATTTTTATCTTGGTAAATCTCTCTTGGTATTTGTACTGCACTATTGATGTACCTGTAGACACACAGTGAATAAAATAAAATACTTTTTTTAAAACACATTATATTATATAAAAGAACAAAACCAATAATAATTAAAAAAAAAAAAAAAAAAAAAAAAAGTTTACAGGTGTTGCAGAACCTATCAAATGCACAGATTCCAATGCATTGTTATATTAATGGTTCAAATGTATGTGTGGATTTATTTATTTATTTTTTAAATATCCCCTTCAGTTGACAAATTACATGCAGTTGTAGTCAAAAGTTTACATACCCCAATGGAAATGTTATAATTTCTAGAAATTTCTTGAAAACACAGGATTTTACGAAAAATCTTTTGTAGCAAAAGTTTTGCTTTTGTGGATGAGGAAAACTAGTTACAAGAAATAGACAAGGAAAATAAAATTACCGTACAACCTCCATTTTCCAAACATCTATTTTCCAAACACGGACCGCCTCCCCTGCACTCTACCCCCCTGCCTCACACAACCTATTCTTGACATGTGTTTAATACGCAACTAAATGTCTGCGTGCTTATTGGCTTCCGGTTTTTGTGTTTTACATTGTGCGTAGTTTGAAGTACAGTGTACTGCAGCGATGGAGGGGAAAAAAAAAAAAGAACGGTACAGAATCTTTCACAAAAAATTGAAATTGTTAAACGTTTGAAGTCAGGTGAAAGTGTTACAGAGCTTACTACCGAATTCAAGATTGGAAAATCTACAGTAAGCGATCTGAAGAGAGATGCTGAAAATTTGTTACAGTTTGTGAGCAAGAGGGATACACTAGAGTTAGGAAGTCCTAGAAAAACAGTGAAGACTGCTGAAAACGATAAGCTGGATGAAGCAGTCTGGTGTTCCACCAGTCCCACTTGCAGCCAATTCATTTTGAATATCTTTGGCAGTCAATCTCAGATTGTTGTTAACCTTCCTCACTATTCTTCTACTTGTTCTTGGTGAAAGAACCTTCTTTCTTCCAGACCGAGGGAGTGTTGTGACAGTACCATGAGTCTTGTACTTCTTGATAATAGAAACCAATAGTTGAAATTGGGATCCTCAAATGCTTGGAAATCTTCTTGTATCCTTCTCCAGCTTTATGACAATAAATCGTTTTCTGCCTAAGGTCTTCAGATAGCGCTTTACTTTTTCCCATATTGACTTATTTGTAATGTCAGCATTAATCCTATGCCTAACCCTTTTATACTCTGTAAGAATGTTCACCTATAAGCCAGCAATTTCTAGACCTTTCTATAATTTTTTCCTCATCCACAAAAGAAAAACTTTTGCTACAAAAGATTTTTCCTCAAATTGTTTGTTTCTGAGAAATGTCTAGAAATTATAAATTTCTATTAACTTGACTACAACTGTAGATATCAAGGACATTCTATTGTTATTTAAACAAACGATTTGCATAAAAGTGTACTGGTAAATTAAAGCCGATACATCATTTATTTACAGGTATGCATTCTCTGAATTAATTTTGGAGGAAAAAAAAAAACTTCCTTTTAAAATCGTGTTATAAATATTCACAGAGATGTAATGGGTAAATAAATGTCAGTCGCCACCTGGAACGTTCTGTTTATTATGGATGTTTGCTTTTTACTGCCATCAGTAACTCCATCCACAGTAATTTCTGAATGCTTTCATTTCAAATGGTGAAGCATTGAATGTGTTTTTGTGGTACGGCCATTTTGTTTGGCATAATTATTTACATACCACGGTTTTCTTGTCCGGTTCCTCAAAATGCTTCCAAACGTGGCTTCCCTTTGTTCCTTTGTTTAGTGATGCCATTTTATTAAAAATATATAACAAACTTCATAGAAACGCCTGTCATTAACTTTTACAGCGTGGCGTTGATACCATACCATGTCTACTACAGCATGAAAAACAGAGTGCACCAATGAAGCGTAAGATCGACTGAGAATAAAACCCGCCCCAGTATCAATCTTTGTTGCACCAATTAGAACAGCTACTCCCTTTTTATAATATCCGTCCTTACTCTGGCTTCACAGCAGTCGGATATGTGACGACTGACTCTATATGATAATAAATTACTAAAATGAATACATTAATAAATATGCCTTTGAAATTTGTCACGTGAGCGATTTGTACGTGTGGCATATTATTCAACTTTAACCACTTCTTTGGAGTTTATACGTTTAAATGTTTAGAATTCCCATCCTTACCCCATAACTATTCTTTTATTAGTGAATTTCAAAGTGATAAAGAACCTCTTGTCTCCTGTATACTGTACGTGTTGTTTTTTTATTTTTTTTTAAATGCAATCATGATTGCTGTGGTGTTTGTAGCTGTGGTTTTTACAGTAACGTTTAGGTGCTATTGAACTCGGTTATGGCATTAGCACAATTTTATTGAGAGCAACAGCCTGTTGGTATAAAGAGATGCCTTTTACTTGGAATCCTAATTTACAAGACAAGCGCCTGCCAAGGGGCCTTGCCATTTTATACTTGGGGGTTGAGGGGTGGGAATTTTAAATCTGGGTTCTCTATTTCATTTCCTCATTTACTTTTGAATATGTTAGTGTAGTGGTTCTGCCATGTGCTGAAATTAGTGTTTTTAAATGTTAATGTTTAAACCTACAATAGTTATACTTTAATAAAAAAAAATAAAAAAAAATACAGGCTTTCCTTTGTTCAACCAAGCTCCATGAGTGCTGTGCGTCTCTCTCTCTCTCCAGATGATGTACCTAGGCTCTGGCTTGTGCTGTGTAGGAGCCCTGGCCGGCCTCTCCACCCAGAAGACGTCCCGACTCGGCAATGCCCTGGGCATGATGGGTGTTGCTGGTGGTCTGGCAGCCACCCTTGGAGCTCTGAAGCCTTCTCCTGAACTCCTGGCTCAGATGAGTGGCGCCATGGCCGTTGGTGGCACTTTGGGTAAGTGTAAGAGCTTGAACTGTCATTTTGTCTCTTATCCCCAAAGCCATTTTAGAGCAGTATAGCTAAGCACAAATGTGCTTTATCTCTGCCATTTACAGTATGCCTTGCCTGTCTGGGGGGACGATTCATGAACAAGTAGGGACTGAAATATAAAGCACATAAGGGGTGAACCTCATAATTTTTTTTTTTTTTTTTTATTCACAAAGGAATTTTGTCTTCAGTACTGTGTGTGTTTAACCCCACTTCACATCCTTTTAGGATTGACTATTGCAAAGCGAATCCAGATCTCGGACCTGCCTCAGCTGGTCGCTGCCTTCCACAGCTTGGTAGGGCTGGCTGCAGTCCTGACCTGTGTGGCAGAGTACATGGTGGAATACCCACATTTCGCCACTGACCCGGCTGCCAACCTCACCAAAATCGTGGCCTACTTGGGTACCTACATCGGAGGAGTGACCTTCAGCGGCTCCCTCATCGCTTATGGGAAACTCCAGGGTATGTTTGTTTTGTTTTGGGGGGGGGGGGGATTCAAAAGATATTAAAATGAAGTAAGGTTAAGTATTTGGCAGAGCTGACTCCTATAAATATGACATACACATGTGACTATAAACCTTAGGAATGGCAATTTATTAATGTAGATTTCTTTTTAAATCCCAGCACAAATACATTGGATAAAATATATTTATTCTGGTATTTCTATGCCCTTAATTTTATGTAATCGCTTTATCATATGACTTGACATTTTGGAAGTTCACAACACTGTCATAATCATCACTTCAAACTATTATTCTTTGTTGTCACATTATCTATAATAATATATCTACTACCGCCTTGCACCGTTTTCGCATTGTACTTTGTAGCAAAATGGTGGTCATTATTGCATTGACACCCTGTGAATTCAGTAAATCAGTAATTTGAACATATTACAAGCTAGTAAGATAAATTAGTAAAGAAATAATCAAATAAAAAATAATCCAGGAAAACCAAAATAACACGGTAGTTTTAGTGATTTTAAATATATGATGATATTACTTTTTATTCTTTATTATTCTGGCCTTTTATTACAGCATCTAAATTGCTTAGCATAGCATGTACAGCCTTTTGCACAAATATTTTTTACTGCCGGCTGAGGCAACTTGTGGCAAAACTATTGCGTTTCATTTCATATAAAGTGCATAGTACTGTCTAGTCTGTATCCAGACCCAACATCAGATTAGGACCCAATTAGTCTGCAGCCTCCAGTCATTTTCCACAGCTCTTCGGTGCGGTACAGTATGCCCTCCTGAATCATTAAACAGTAGAACAATCTTGTATGGAAACCTTTACAAACAACAGGCAATTAGCAAGGCTTTAATAAAAACCCTTTCTTGCCTCTTGTTAGTATAACAAGTGCTTTATCATTCTTCTGTATATCATTTAGTTTTCCAGACTTCATTTTTTTCTCTTTGACTTGAGTCTATTACATTGATGAAGGCACTAGCCAAAAAAAAAATGAACTTGCCATGGTTAGTACACAGGTTTCTATTGCTGACATCTGTTCTCTCAAAGGTGTCCTGAATTCATCACCTCTGATGCTTCCCGGGCGTCACTTCTTGAATGCTGGGCTGATGGCAGCTAGTGTGGGTGGAATGATCCCTTACATGATGGATCCCAGCTACACCACTGGTATCACCTGCCTGGGCTCTGTGTCTGCACTGTCTGCCATCATGGTAAATACTGACCGACAACCGTCTTCCCAAATTCCAGCACTGGCCTGAACATGCGTCAGGGACACTAACATACTAATCATGATATGTATAGGTTACTAAGCTGTGGCATCATATTTGTTATATTCTAAGATCACTTTTTCATAATTTACATAGACAACAAAGATGATTTATTCAGTGATGCAATTTACTGTATTTTAACGTGTATTTCACCAGTTTTCAAACTCAAATATTTTCTGTAGGTGGAGTTTAAATATCTACATTACATTAATGTAGAAAAATACAAAAGAAAGTTGAAAGTGAGTTTGTAAATTTGTAGTGATTTAAGATTAGCTAGCAAGCATACTTCAAAGCCCAGCTGTTTTTTTAGTTTTTGTTTATTTAATATAAAGTTTTCCAGATGGAAGGATTAAGGTGCATGTTAAGGATTTTTAATTCAATCAGGTGGATAAAGAGACACTCCATTGTGGATTTATGTACTGATGCATAATGAAAATGCAACAGCCCTCAATAGCTCATTGGACACAGACATAAAGTTATTTGCATTTTAAATAGTGAGCAGATTTGTTGAGTGTTTTAGTATTGTTCCTTGTTATAACAAAATACTGAGAACAGTGAAAGATACGACCGTGCTCCGCTTGAGTAATGAAGATTGTCTGGTTGCTAATGGCATGATGGAAGGCGGCCTGTCTGTAAGAGAAGTTCCCCGGAGAATGAGATGTTCTGCTTCAACAATCAGCAGACGTCTAGAGAAACCAGGAAACTAGCTCTGTGAGGGACAGGCCACATCCTGGAAGGCAGAGGGTCACCACACCGGCCCAGGGCCGTCGCATCCGACTGATCCATCTGCAAAATCACGTAAAGACAACCGCGACCAGCCAACCTTCGCCAGCTGGCTGCAGCTGCACAGGAAAAGTGGCGGAGTATCCCACAGCAGTTTATGCAGAGGCTGCTAGGATTGTGTTAATGCTCAGGGAGGTCATACCTGATAGTAGTTTTGACAGTTTGTCACGTTTCATAATGAAAACTTATCATGATTCTTTGATCTGTATTTTTGTTCACATTTTCTGTGATTTTTGTTTGATATCTATGTGTTAAAATATTTGATTAAATCCATTAGACCCGTGTGTTTGTGTTTCTTTTGTGCATCAGTATATACAACTAAATACAAAAATGTGTTTGTTTTTTTTGCTTCTCCTAACTAGGGTGTTACTCTGACTGCGGCAATTGGGGGTGCTGACATGCCCGTGGTGATCACAGTGTTGAACAGCTACTCGGGCTGGGCTCTGTGTGCAGAGGGATTCCTGCTCAATAACAACCTGCTCACCATCGTCGGGGCCCTCATCGGGTCTTCCGGAGCCATCCTCTCCTACATCATGTGTGTGGTAAGGCAAAGAACTGCTCGCATTTCCTGCGGAGGTGCTCCGCAACAAATCCAGTACATGGCATGGAAATACATGAATCCTAACATAATCCACACCTGTTTAATTTTGATAAATAAATAATTAAATGTTGGGGAGAGAGTTGTAGATGTGCACCTTTTTAAATGAAGATTTCTCAAAAGGCAACAGAAGTGTTGGTTATCATATTAGAAGCCCTGGAAGAATGTGGCCTTAAAGTTTGGGTGAAGTCTATGACCAAGGAACTAAAACAATGTGGTTACATGTACATGCCTTTAAAGAACTTTATAACATTTTAAAGCTTTCTGAAGTAAATAACAGTATTTCCCGAGCAGTTTCAATTTACTATCAGAAAATGAATATCCAGATTTCTTAAGATCCTGCACCACATGTTTAAAGTGGCTCCTTTTAAACGTATCTAGTCAGGCATATCTACCATAGGGCGGCAATGTTAGTGTTGGTATAGATCACTTTTAACACTAGAAGTACCGGAGATATACTCATACCTAGAAGCCCCGCAGCAGTCTTTCTGACGGCTGTATTCAAAACACTGTAAATAGTATAACGAAAGGAGAAACAGTCGGATATAATTAGTTTTTTTTTTTTTGAGTACGTTACATAAACATCTGAACAACCGAAGCATATATACGTAAACATTTATTTTACAAATCAAAACAAGAAAATGTAAATAGACATCTGAACAGAAATCGGTATACAAAATACATATTTATAAAACTGAAACGATAACAAAACATTTTTAACTTAACAGCAATCGGTTTATTATTAGATGAGCAAAAGCAACTGAACAACGTAGATTAAAAAAACTTAGAAAAAAACATTTTATAGAAGCGCAAAAAAAGTAATTTTATTTCTTTTTTTTCGACAAAAGGGTATTCCTTTACTTTGAGTCTAAGGCTGTTCACAATCAACACAGATAATGCGCTTCTCCACGCTGCCTTTCTGCACAGGGCACAGCTATCCGAAGTTTTATTTTTATTGCACTTGCCAACCTGGTATTGGCGTCTCTTGCGGCTCTCAGCGGGATTGCCAGCTTCAGCTATGGGTACCCGCTTGGCAGTCTCCCTCTGTTCCAAATGCTTCTTGCGAAATTGCTGTGCTAACTGTAAAATATAGTCTCTCCTTGGTAAGTTCTTCTCTGTGTATTCTTTGTAAAGTACCCAGGAGCTGATGGCTGGTAGGTCCAATACATTGTAAAACACCTGAACAGACCACCGTCGGGAGCCAGCTTTCACGGAATACTTCCGTGCCATCTGATCCAAAACATCAACTCCATATTTTGTTGCATTGTAAAAGTCCATGGTCTCTAGTGTTTATTTTCACTAGTCCCGATGCTAATTGACTGACCAAAGCGGCGCAGCTGGCAAGCAGACGTCAGCCTTCAAAAGGCTGATTGAAAACAATAGACTGTCAGTCATTCACTTAGGCAGAGAGTAGAGACTAATCTGATTACAGCTAAACACATTGCGGACTGGTAAATAAAAATAATAAAGTAGAATACCGTTCTGTATAATCAAAATACAATTGTTTCTGTGTGGCCGTCAATGTGACTGCTCCCGGGGCTTTTAGGTATAATGTAATATATCTCCTTTATTTCTGCACTCCAGCGTTTCATACTTTGTGAGAATATTTTATACATACGGACAGAAAGGTTCACGAATGCACAGCCCCATATGTGTTACACGAGTGGAGAATTACATTTTAAAACCAAAAACCACCAAAATGACTGCCACGGGTCTTCTAGTGTTAAACTGGCATTTAATATCTGTATTAAATGCATTAACAATATGTGCCATTCCATTTAGTTGGTGTTTGTTTTAAGTTCTACATTTACTGAGTGAGTATCATAACAATAAGATTATAAACCTTAAAAGTCAGCTTTTGGTTAGTGATCCAATCAAAGAGTCCCTTATGAATAATTTAGAATTTTGTGGAACTCCTTTCTCAATTTAATGAGCTCTCTTCAGATAGTGTTTTTGAGATGGTTTTAAAATCAAAATCTACCACCTGTTCTTTTAGACCCAATTCCAACACCTATTCTCAAATCAAACTTTTCAGCTTTGTGCTCTCTGGTAACTCGCATTATTAATGAATCACTTTGTTCTGGCATGGTACCTTTTGCATTTAAATGTGCTGTAATCTCTCCCCTTTTGAAAAAGCATAATTTAGACCCCAGATTGCCCTGTAACTACAGACCTGTTTCCAATTTACCTTACTTGTCTAAGATTTTGGAACAAGCTGTTGTTTATCAGTTACAAAATCTTTTACTTAACAACAATGTATATGATGTTTTCCAGTCTGGTTTTAGATCCTTGCACAGCATGGAGACAGCTCTTATTAGGGTAGTCAATGATCTACTCATGAATGCTGACTCAGGTTCTGTTTCCAGTCTTGTCTTGTTAGACCTTAGCGCTGCTTTTGATACCATTGATCACACGATTCTCTTGAGTAGACTGGAGAAAGTTATAGGAGTAACAGGCTCTGCACTCAGCTGGTTTAAATCCTAACTGGTAGAGAGCAGTACGTAAAAATTGGCCAATGTTCATCATCAAAATTTACAGTTGCAAGGATCCGCAGGGATCTGTTCTGGGGCCGATTTTGTTCTGTAGTTACATGCTTCCATTGGAACAGATTTTTCGTAAATATGGCATAAAATGACACTGTTATGCGGACGACACCCAGGTTCACATGCACACTTCTCCAGACTTGGAGTTATCAGTATCTTGTCTTACATTTTGTCTATCATCAAGAATCGGATGCAACTAAATTTTAAGTTGAATCCGGACAAGACTGAGGTAATGCTGGTCGGCTCCTCACATCAATTAAATAAATGTGGAAATTTTAAACTGCTTGTAGACGGACTTGAGACCCAGTCTAGCACTAGTCTAAAGAATCTTGGCATTATTTTTGACCCAAACTTGGCTTTTGATGAGCATATTCGTAATATTACTAAAGTTTCCTTTTACCATCAACGTAATTTTGCGCCTATTCGCTCCTGTCTTACTCAGGCAGATGCAGAAAAGCTGATTCATGACTTTGTTTTTTCTCATATAGACTATTGTAATGCTTTGCTTGCTGGTGTCTCTAAAACCAAATTCACTGATCATATTACTCCAGTCTTAGCCACGCTGCATTGGCTCCCAGTGGAGTTCAGAGTAAAATTTAAAATCCTATTGCTGATTTTTAAGGCTCTGCATGGGTTAGCGCCAAGCTATATCTGCGAGCTTCTGGTACCATATACCCCAATGCGCAGTCTTCAATCCTGTTATTCCGGTCTACTTAAGGTACCAATAACTAAGCGGCGATCTTTCAGGGACAGAGCCTTTTCATGTCTAGTCCCAAGGCTGTGGAACGACCTCCTGAAGGTCAGAAGGGATAGTGACTCTGTAACCACTTTTAAATCTAAGTTGAAAACACATTTTTTTTCAATGGCTTTTATTGTATAAACAAATTGTTATGTTTTTTTTTTTTTTTTATTGTTCAGCGCTTTGAGATGCACATGAAAGGTGCTATATAAAATAAAAATTATTATATTACTATACTTTATTGGAAGGAATACCAACTTCATATTTCTCACACATATTTTGTTCTAGTTCTATTTAATATTTAATGATTCAATCTGCATTATGATCTAAAACAAATATATTTTTCCGTATGTGCCTATAGCTATGACAGGAGGGAAAGTTGTCATTTCCCCCCTCCACAAGAGGCAAATCCTGTAACTAAAGTTCCAACACAGATCAATAATTACCTGTGCTGCAACATTCACTCTGAGACCAGCAACTGAGATGCCTGCTGGTGTGCATGCTGGTTCAGGAGAGATTGCAGGACGCTTTATAAACTGCTCTCCTCTTGTTTTAACCCACAGGCTATGAACCGCTCTCTGGCTAATGTAATTCTTGGTGGCTACGGTACCTCTTCCACTGGCACTGGCAAGCCCATGGAAATCACTGGAACTCACACAGAGATCAATCTGGATCAAACTGTTGAGATGATCAAAGAGGCCAACAGCATCATCATCACTCCAGGTATTTCAGCGGCCTCAAATTGTGTTTAGGTTCAGAAAATAGAACACACTTGAATATTGTGTATATTGTTTTCCTCTGACCAGGTATAGAAAAGACTGCAGTAAAACCTGTATTTTTGGCCAACTATACTAAATTGCTACCTGTTAACAGCTAGTAAATTATATACATGTAACCATAGATGTTCTGCCCCTTTGGTGACTGGTTAATTCAGGCACTGTGTGTGCAAATCATGGTGCGTTTATGAATTCTGGAACTACAGTCAACAGATGGTTTTCACAAGAATATGAGGGAAAGGGTTCACAATATACGTTTGGCATAAAGTTGAGGGGCTTAGGTAGCCATATATCTATCAGTCATCTTTCCTAGACCTATAGGTATGCACTCTTAATCCAAGCCGCTGTATGCTTTGGGGTTAGTGTAGATAAGATGACTTCACCCAAAATATCAGACCGGTAAAACATTCTAAAAACAAATTATGTATCTATGCCTGATTTATTATTATTATTATTATTATTATTATTAATTTTTTTTTTTTTTTTTAGTACAATATACTGAAATGTTTTTATTAGTTATCTTTGGGTAGTCTTTATGTAAAGTTACTTGGTGCTGAAAGTGGGTGCTTCTTAAATCAGGATGGAAACGAAAGCATTCCCTGAAGGACCAATCATTAAGACCAGCAGCAGGATATAACCTGTAATTATTGGAAAATCCTCACAAGCTGTACTAAATCAAATGAAATGGGATGTTTTGAATTGGATATTTGTAAGAATATGCATGTTTAGGTTCCTGGAAGTTGTTGGTTTTTTTTTTAGTATTTCAAATGGTAACCCAGACAAGAGAAATACAGATGTTTTTGTTGATTATTCTTGGGGGATTACAACTTGCTGTTGTGGACATTTAAAAAATCTTTGAATTTTTTTTAACCCCTGTGCATCAAGCATATTTAGAAGTCTTTTAAATTAGCATTGCAAGTTAAATGCATATTTTATGGCTATTTTAGCATTTCAAACAAAACCAGTATGTAATTGGGTGCATGATGTGCACCTATTTATTCTTGTTTCTTTGTATTTTATTTATTTAGTTGTATGTATGTATGTATTTTTATTTAGTAACAGTTAGTTACAGCTCACATAAGAAAAGTAAATTGATACAAGAATTTCTCACAGCTTGCAAGATCACAGCATTTTTTTTTATTTTTTATTATAACTCTGGAAACCATGGTAAATGTGGGCAAAATCCTTTGCTCATGTGGGCACTAATTCATGAAATGGTATTCCCACTGTAGTCATGAAGTGTGTCCTAAAATCGTTCTGTTATACTTTGCCCATTGGACAAAGGTTTTCTTGTGTGGTTGTTGTCTTTTTTTGTTTCTGTCACTGTTTGTTCTGTTGCTAGAAAAAACACTCTTGGTAGATTTCTAGAGAGCTATGCAAGTTTCTGAACACTTTTTAATTGTAGAAGTCTAGCATATACACACAAACATTTAAAAATGCGTACCTCTAACCCTCAAACCAAAACTATATACTCATGTGCATATCCCTTTAATTCACAAACCCTCAGTCACACACACAGTAACCAATGTACTTACCGTAAATGAATGCAATTATATTATTACTAATTTACAGTGCTTTTGTCTACAGTAGGAGCCCAGTAAAACGGCAGAAGCAGGAAGGTAAAGCACTGACACCAGGCACTGCAGATTAAAGTAAATGAAAGACGCGGCGGCGCCGTTTTTATTAACAAATAACAAAAATAAAAGGTTTGAACAAAAAACACTTGCTCACAGAGCAAAACAAAACACTCAAACTAAACAAAATCACGAACACAAAAATACAAACTGAATAGGTCAGGCTGGGCTATCGCCTTCACTGTTCCTATACGTTTTGCTGTTTAGCTTCATTTTTCTCTCGTTCCTCTCTGTCCGCTCCTCTCATAGTACACCCACCACGAGCTGGAGAGCTGCAGGCTTTTTATACCGTGGCCGAGGGGTTTAACTGCCTAGTAATTAGTCTATTACCCCTCGGCCACAATCTGCACGAGTTTTTCAATTACTGTGGATGGGGTTTCCCATCCACACTACTAACCAAAATAAAAACACATTCGGCTACGCCGTCATATTTATAAACAAAACATACGGCGCTTCGCCGACAAATCTAAATAATAAATACATAAACAAACAAAAAACCTGCGGCGTTTCGTCCTTCATATTAAAACGCTAAATCATAACGATGATAATAATAATAATAATAATAATACAAAATAACATGGGGGCGGAGGGGGAAACCCGTTCTAAAAAAAAATAAACAAGTCAATGTACAGGGCACCTCGCCCTGTTACATATGGGTATTAGTTTATTAATTGGTAGATTAATCCGTGCACATTTTTAATAAAAGTAATGATTTTATAGTGGCTGTCCTGGGGCCCGTTTCACAAAAGCGTTTAAACGTCGGGTCTCTGTCATTGCCATTGAAGACGAGGAGGAGCTTGAGGGTAATGAACTGCTAATAAGCGACAGCGACGAAAGTGACTCTCAGGATTAATAAATAATAATAATAGAAAACGTAACTTAAGGTAGGCCTACATGTAATGTATATTTGTGTAATGCAGTTATTACGTTATTAAAAGTTTTGATAATTCTAAGTATGGTGAAAGTAGGCCAGATACAAACCATTTGGTATATTTTAAAGTGTGTTGTTGTATTAACAATGTACAAGTTTGAGATTAAACAATACATTCTTAATGGTTTCTTTATTTAAAAACATTTTAGAAGTATTATTATTATTATTATTATTATTATTATTATTATTATTATTATTATTATTATTGTGCTGTAAGTGTAGCCTACACGCCTGTGTTCTGATAGCTACAGGACTCTTAGTTGATTTAACTGCTTTTGTTTTTGTTATTATTAACAATGGTAGATCTAATTCAGTTTTTAAATACAAATTTGTACATCTGCTTGTTCATTTTCCAGTGTTTTGCATACCGTATCCTTGTTAACCAGTGCATATAAAAAGCATATACTTGAGGGTGTACAATACAATGTAATTGTTTTATAAAACAAAACTTACTTAGCACTGACACACAACCTTTTAGCAAAGTTGCTGGAATGTTGTTTAAATTGAGTTATGATGTTGCTACAAGGTTGTGTGTTAACGGCTTCTCAATGACCGCATGAAGCATGTGAAGCTAGTGAGCTAATATAAACACCGGTCTCCAGTACGCTCCAGGTCTGCTGGCAAATATTGTAAATAAACGCCAAATCAAGCGTAGAACCTGACGATTATTGTCTTATGTGCTCGTTGTGATATATTGTATCCCTATGCTTCTGCTCATCCAGTTGAACATCAATCCAGGTTTGTCCACAAGTTGAGTGCACTGTTACAGTGGCTCACTAGTGACTTTGTTTTTGTGCTGACTTCGTTAGACATCCTAGATTGCTGTAGCCATATCACCTTTTCTGTACTGAACAAAAGACAGTTCCAGCAGTATACTTTTTTTTTTTTTTTTGGTTAATTGACAGCTACCGGTAAGCCACAGATACCATTCATAATTTGAATGCTGGAAGTGGCAGGTATATCCTTTCCCTTCCTGTGTCAGTTTGGGTATTTGTGGTGTATATCTCCCATTTTTTTCGAGGATAGTTCTTCTGAAAATTGATTCGTAACCAAATCGACTACAATGCCTCCATTGTCTTAGACATTTTTTTATTTGAAACAAGCAGTTTGAAATATTACTTCGAAGTTCTCAATGTAATTCTCAATAATGGTCTATAATAAGCAATATCGTGCGAAATTTCAGCTATTCTTACACCCTTACCCTAGGATATTGGACCCAATTGGACAGTTGCAAAACCAGGGCAGATCTTTGACTTCCCATTGGTTAAACTCCCAGTTATGTCCCACCTCTGCTCACTCATGATTGGATACCTGCATAACAGGGGGCAGATCTTTGGCTCTCCAATTGGTTAAACCTGCTAAAGACCTTCACCTGTTTATGTCCCACCTCTCTTTATTTTTATATACAAAAATATAATTCTGCACGATTTTAAATTGTAAAAAAAAAAAAAAAAAAAATCTGCGATCAACTCTTTAACAGATTAATCGGACCGATTTTTAATCAACTAATCAGAGCAGCCCTAATCTCTCTCTCTCTCTCTCTCTCTCTCTCTCTCTCTCTCTCTGTGTGTGTGTGTGTATGTATGTATGTATGTATGTATGTATTGTCAAGAATTCTCGCAATGTACTCTTTTTATTTATGTATATGCTCTGAGCACACTCTTAAACTCAGGGGAGACGTTCAGGAGGACATTAAGATGTTTAAAACTCCTGTAGTGGATTGTTCGTGCACTGGGCTTGCAACGTATCCAGATGACTTTTTAATAATAAAGAAAATCACACAGACTCATTTAATTTGAAGTTAACGAATCAGAGCAGTAGTAGTGCTCTTTTTGGTTTATTAAATGCTTATGTTAAAAATGGGATTGGTTGGTTTGGCAGACCACCATAAATCCCAAGTAAAAAGCAGTCTGGGCGATCCAGTGCTTTACAGGTTTAACAGCATTAGTACTTCAATACAGTAATACGAATATGGTCATCATATATTTAGCTCTTAGGCTATAAAATGCAAAAAGCTAAAAACGCCCACCGCTAAATTCTAGAACATTCAATATATATCACTCTCTTAAGACTAAAACATTATTTCTATACCTTATAGCAATGCATCAATATAAAAGAGATATTTAATTCAAATATATGCTTACCTTCCAGTATATGGAAGTGTAGTTTAGGATATATTGAAAAATAAGAACTGTCTTCAAAAGGCAAACACTTGTGAATACCACCAAACAGCAATCTGTTTTTCAGAGATCTTCAGAGCATGGATCACATCAGCTTGTAGTTAGCAAGTTGAGCGATACTTGACTGGGGTTTTACTTTGGTTTTTATAAGATTTTTCCCTCCATTGAATACTTAATGTCCCAAGTGAATCTAATCATCACTCGGCCTTGACATTTCTTATCTTTAAGTTAATGATACATTCTAGAAGGATCTGTTCAACTCCTTTTTCAAAACTGATTGAATATAACTTCTTGCCAAAAAACATTGAAACAGGATTTCATCGCTCTCTTTTTCCAACTCCTTTTTCTAAAAAGTGAGGTGGACCAAAGTTCACAGAATCCTTGCTATAATATAATACAAGTATATGTGTATATACGAGAGTTGTTTTTAATATGTAACACCAGCTCTATTTGATTATATTAAGCTGGGTCAAAAAAGATATGTCCCTCCTAGCCGCATATTATGTTACCTTTTCAGTGTGTTGTGAATGTATCGGTTCAACTTCATAAACAAATGTGTGTTAACAAAGTATTTGACAAAGACTGCCTTTGAATAAACATACAGTGGTCAGTTCAGTTAGTTTCATTTAAATTTTAAACTATAATGAACTATAATGAAGTATAATAGTCTTATTTAAGTGTGCCATTCTCGGACTATGCCTGACCTCTCTCTGTTTCTAAAAGTTGCCTGCTCAAGCAGGATTCAGACACCCTGTTTTCTTAACAAGACTATTGTTTTGATTAATATGAAACACCATTGTAAGCACTTCTCCAAATTTATCGCATGAAATCAGTTTTCTACCCAACGAAAGTCGCTACTTATTTGATAAAAACTGTGACTGGACACAACTCCCCTAATTCGTGGAATGCTCCCTTCTGTGACGAGGTTTTGTTATCATAGAAAGACCTTGGTTTCAAAATTGCAGGCTACAAGTAAATCTCACTTTGACTGCCAAAAAGGATCTTCCATATCTAGCACCACTCTGCTTGCAAGTGGATAAGGGCAAGGCTATTTTTCTGTAGATTTATTGTCTGGTAATTTGTCTGTTGAGGGAGGTTGACCAGAGTGCATCAAACCCTCTGTTTTTAGGGACAACATTGACAAATTAGCTATATCTGTGTCATGATGTGTTAGTGTTGTACATTAAATCTGCTTGCTCTTTGGCAATCTGAATCTTATAAAAAGATGTGCTCCTTTTGTATAAACCTTACCATGTTTAATCTGCTTGTTTCAGGTTATGGTCTGTGTGCAGCAAAAGCTCAGTACCCCATCGCTGAATTGGTAAAGATGCTCCAAGAACAGGGCAAGAAAGTCCGGTATGTCGCACTTAGTTGTATGAAATGTATACTTTTCAACAAGCACAATTTTTTGTTATGTGCAACAGCAGTGTATTGACAGCAAAAAATGAAACATGATCCAAAGCAGCAGATGATCAGATGGTAATGGCTCTTACCCTTTGACTGATCTAGTCTATATATATATATATATATATATATATATGTGTGTGTGTGTGTTAAGGGCGAAAAAGACTCGCCCAAATTAATGGCATGGACGAACCAGATTCGCCCAGCATCGATTCTGAAGCGTTGGACGAAACTAGACTCGCCTGAGCTAGTCCCGAAATTCAGTGAAAACTGTTGTAAAAAACGGGTTTCGTCCAGTCATCTTTTTCAAGTTATGGGCCAATCTAGATTCGCTCGATTGGACGCGGGCGAGTGCCGAAACAAAGTGGTAACTTTGGGATTCGCCCAGAAGCCCTTGGCAAAACTAGATTGGCCTGGGCAAAACTAGACTCGCCAGACCACCGGGTTTCTCCCTTAACGTATATATTTATGGACGGGAACTAGAACTGGTCCTGAACTTGGGCAGTTCCTGAGCTGTGGTAAGAAGAACGTGAATATTTGCAAAAGGAGTGATTGCAAACCTCATATAAATTACACTCCAAGCCTTCCCTTTGCTCCTGTGTCTGTCAGCCACCAACACACAAGTACCTGCTTGCATACTGTTTCGTAAAATAAAAATATTGTCGGTAAAACCTATTCATGAGGGGAATTAGTTCCTGACCTCCTGTACAAAATCTCTACTTGCAGTGACAATTACTGAAAACACATTTGGATCGGCCTAATAGGGCTAATTTACAAACTGTGGCCATTTGCTGTGGAGTGGGCAATTTGCCTGTTAGTTTCCCATGGTGGAAAATATCTTTTAGTATTATTCACTTAGAGGGCCATTTTATAAATGTATTTATCATTAGTCAGACTCGTGTGCTGCATAAATACAGCAA
This sequence comes from Acipenser ruthenus, assembly GCF_902713425.1. NCBI lineage: Eukaryota > Metazoa > Chordata > Actinopteri > Acipenseriformes > Acipenseridae > Acipenser > Acipenser ruthenus. The sequence goes on along the minus strand of NC_081189.1, from coordinate 38,276,509 downwards.
TGCCATGACTAGCTCTGTATGGAGTCACTATGTAAATGTTTGATTTAATTCTGAGCACCACTTACTTGTTGGTGGTCATTGCTATAAAAATATTTCACAGAGATGCATGTTCATTGAAGGAGGTCTTGTCGCAAAGTAAACTAGTTTTCCCAAAATGTAAGTGCCGATTTTTAGCACTTAAAAAAAATAAATAAAAAAAAATTTACAGAGTGAATAATTTTTTACTAACTCTCATTTTAAACCCTATCCTTGCATTTAATGCAACAAATGATGACGTGTTGATATGATGAGGTGATATTCATGTGCAGCTTGATTTTAGGGAAACACATTTCTGAATCAGCAGTGTTTTCGGTTTAAACTCTTGCAAATGTATATTCTTCCAATATAACACGTGTGTGTATGTGTGTGTGTGTGTGTATGTATATATATATATATATATATATATATATATATATATATATATATATATATATATATATATATATATATACACATCATACAGTACTGTGCAAAAGTTTTAGGCAAGTGTGAAAAAATGCTGTAAAGTAAGAATGCTTTCAAAAATAGACATGTTAATAGATTATATTTATCAATTAACTAAATGCAAAGTGAGTGAACAGAAGAAAAATCTAAATCAAATCCATATTTGGTGTGACCACCCTTTGCCTTCAAAACAGCATCAATTCTTCTAGGTACACTTGCACAAAGTCAGGGATTTTGTAGGCATATAGTCAGGTGTATAATTAAACATTTATACCAAGCAGGTGCTAATGATCATCAATTCAATATGTAGGTTGAAACACAATCATTAACTGAAACAGAAACAGCTGTGTAGGAGGAATAAAACTGGGTGAGGAACAGCCAAACTCAGCTAACAAGGTGAGGTTGCTGAAGACAGTTTACTGTCAAAAGTCATACACCATGGCAAGACTGAGCACAGCAACAAGACACAAGGTAGTTATACTGCATCAGCAAGGTCTCTCCCAGGCAGAAATTTCAAGGCAGACAGGGGTTTCCAGATGTGCTGTCCAAGCTGTTTTGAAGAAGCACAAAGAAACGGGCAACGGTGAGGACCGTAGACGCAGTGGTCGGCCAAGGAAACTTACTGCAGCAGATGAAAGACACATCATGCTTAGTTCCCTTCGCAATCGGAAGATGTCCAGCAGTGCCATCAGCTCAGAATTGGCAGAAAACAGTGGGACCCTGGTACACCCATCTACTGTCCGGAGAAGTCTGGTCAGAAGTGGCCTTCATGGAAGACTTGCGGCCAAAAAGCCATACCTCCGACGTGGAAACAAGGCCAAGCGACTCAACTATGCACGAAAACACAGGAACTGGGGTGCAGAAAAATGGCAGCAGGTGCTCTGGACTGATGAGTCAAAATTTGAAATATTTGGCTGTAGCAGAAGGCAGTTTGTTCGCCGAAGGGCTGGAGAGCGGTACACGAATGAGCGTCTGCAGGCAACAGTGAAGCATGGTGGAGGTTCCTTGCAAGTTTGGGGCTGCATTTCTGCAAATGGAGTTGGGGATTTGGTCAGAATTAATGGTCTCCTCAATGCTGAGAAGTACAGTGCCTTGCGAAAGTATTCGGCCCCCTTGAACTTTGCGACCTTTTGCCACATTTCAGGCTTCAAACATAAAGATATGAAACAGTAATTTTTTGTGAAGAATCAACAACAAGTGGGACACAATCATGAAGTGGAACGAAATTTATTGGATATTTCAAACTTTTTTAACAAATAAAAAACTGAAAAATTGGGCGTGCAAAATTATTCAGCCCCTTTACTTTCAGTGCAGCAAACTCTCTCCAGAAGTTCAGTGAGGATCTCTGAATGATCCAATGTTGACCTAAATGACTAATGATGATAAATAGAATCCACCTGTGTGTAATCAAGTCTCCGTATAAATGCACCTGCACTGTGATAGTCTCAGAGGTCCGTTTAAAGCGCAGAGAGCATCATGAAGAACAAGGAACACACCAGGCAGGTCCAAGATACTGTTGTGGAGAAGTTTAAAGCCGGATTTGGATACAAAAAGATTTCCCAAGCTTTAAACATCCCAAGGAGCACTGTGCAAGCGATAATATTGAAATGGAAGGAGTATCAGACCACTGCAAATCTACCAAGACTTGGCCGTCCCTCTAAACTTTCAGCTCATACAAGGAGAAGACTGATCAGAGATGCAGCCAAGAGGCCCATGATCACTCTGGATGAACTGCAGAGATCTACAGCTGAGGTGGGAGACTCTGTCCATAGGACAACAATCAGTCGTATACTGCACAAATCTGGCCTTTATGGAAGAGTGGCAAGAAGAAAGCCATTTCTTAAAGATATCCATAAAAAGTGTCGTTTACAGTTTGCCACAAGCCACCTGGGAGACACACCAAACATGTGGAAGAAGGTGCTCTGGTCGGATGAAACCAAAATCGAACTTTTTGGCAACAATGCAAAACGTTATGTTTGGCGTAAAAGCAACACAACTCATCACCCTGAACACACCATCCCCACTGTCAAACATGGTGGTGGCAGCATCATGGTTTGGGCCTGCTTTTCTTCAGCAGGGACAGGGAAGATGGTTAAAATTGATGGGAAGATGGATGGAGCCAAATACAGGACCATTCTGGAAGAAAACCTGATGGAGTCTGCAAAAGACCTGAGACTGGGACGGAGATTTGTCTTCCAACAAGACAATGATCCAAAACATAAAGCAAAATCTACAATGGAATGGTTCACAAATAAACATATCCAGGTGTTAGAATGGCCAAGTCAAAGTCCAGACCTGAATCCAATCGAGAATCTGTGGAAAGAACTGAAAACTGCTGTTCACAAATGCTCTCCATCCAACCTCACTGAGCTCGAGCTGTTTTGCAAGGAGGAATGGGCAAAAATTTCAGTCTCTCGATGTGCAAAACTGATAGAGACATACCCCAAGCGACTTACAGCTGTAATCGCAGCAAAAGGTGGCGCTACAAAGTATTAACTTAAGGGGGCTGAATAATTTTGCACGCCCAATTTTTCAGTTTTTTATTTGTTAAAGTTTGAAATATCCAATAAATTTCGTTCCACTTCATGATTGTGTCCCACTTGTTGTTGATTCTTCACAAAAAATCACAGTTTCATATCTTTATGTTTGAAGCCTGAAATGTGGCAAAAGGTCGCAAAGTTCAAGGGGGCCGAATACTTTCGCAAGGCACTGTACAGGCAGATACTTCTATGATCTATCATGAAATACCATCAGGGAGGCATCTGATTGGCCCCAAATTTATTCTGCAGCATGACAACGACCCCAAACATACAGCGAAAGTCATTAAGAACTATCTTCAGCGTAAAGAAGAACAAGGAGTCCTGGAAGTGATGGTATGGCCCCCACAGAGCCCTGATCTCAACATCATCGAGTCTGTCTGGGATTACATGAAGAGAGAGAAGCAACTGAGGCTGCCTAAATCCACAGAAGAACTGTGGTTAGTTCTCCAAGATGTTTGGGCCAACCTACCTGCCGAGTTCCTTCAAAAAGTGTGTGCAAGTGTACCTAGAAGAATTGATGCTGTTTTGAAGGCAAAGGGTGGTCACACCAAATATTGATTTGATGTAGATTTTTCTTCTGTTCACTCACTTTGCATTTTGTTAATTGATAAATATAAACTATTAACATGTCTATTTTTGAAAGCATTCTTACTTTACAGCATTTTTTCACACCTGCCTAAAACTTTTGCACAGTATTATATATATATATATATATATATATATATATATATATATATATATATATATATATATATATATATATATATATATTTATACATATATATATATATATATATATATATATATATATAGTAACACAGCAGGGGTTAATCCTCCCTGCATGAAAAACATGTGCAAATGCACATTGGTGTAATTTAATTGTTTTTGTTTAATTGTTTAATTTAATTTGTTAATTGTTTTATTGTTAATTATCCCCTGCACCTGGGTAGTAATTGTAAATTAGGACCAGGTGCAGGGTATATAGGAGGTGCAGTCAGTCTGCACAGGGCTGCTGTGTAGAAGGAGACAGGTGATGTGTTCTGTCTCCAAGCAGTCAACTGAAGAAGTAAGTGTTAAACTCTGTGGTTTATTTTTGGTGTATGCCAGGTAAATGGCTTAGCCGTCCTGCAAGCTAGTCAGGGACCAGCATAATGTGGAGCAGAGGTTCCCAAACTTTTGATTGCCGCGTACCCCCTTCCAGACCTATCAACTGTCTGCGTACCCCTAGCATACAGATTTATATTTTCATGTTGTTTTTAATATATGCTTTCTTAATACACAGATTTATACACAATAATATACTTACAATATAAATGACTATAATAATATAATTACGGCTTCTGATTTTAGGGTTTAACCGATAAAACACCCCTGATACTACAAAAAAAAAAATAATAATCTGTGTATAATGAACACCAGAAAAACCCTGGGAATATACTCAATTCACATAACTCAAAAACCTAATTCATAAAAAACAAAAACAAACTACCTTTCCCTAACTTGTATTGATTAGTTCTGAATACTTTCTCGACTGGAGGCTTGTTCGCGGGATTTAAAGCTATATTACAGTTAAGATACGTAGGATTTAAAACAGAATTGCAAATTGTGGCGAAATGTAAAAAAAAATGCCTAAACACAAAAAACCCAGAAGAATGTGTCCGTGACCACAGGGATTTCGTTGTGGAAGACAACAAAGGAAAGAAGGTACAAAGTGTGGTACTGTACAGTTACTACTTTGTGACAGAAAAAAAACAAGCATTTTGTAAAGTACAGTAACAGAAAACAATAATTTCATACAGTACATAAAAATCGAAAACTCTGAAAAAAATGATTTACATAAAAATCGAAAATAGCTCATAATAAGCACCAAAAAAATGTAATTAATACAAAACTAAAAACATACGTCATAAATATAATACATTTAATTCGCGTTGTACAGTTATTGGTGGTGAGAGTTCTGTACGTCACTGTCCCTGTGTATCCTTGTTCTCATTGTTACCTCTTGGAGGTTTGCAATAAACGAGCACACCACAGCGTTGATCCCAAGTGTCCCGCTGCTGCGAGATTGTTTTGCACGGCTCTCTGTTTGTTTCTCCATTTCATGGCAGAAATTAAAATGAATTTCCAATGCGTTTTAAAGTTTTGTGTGAATATGACAAGTCTTATGAAAATGCCAAAAAAAAAAAACAAAAAAAAAAACAGAAATGTTCGCCATTACACAATTTGTCACGCGTACCCCCTAAACACGTCTCGCGTACCCCTGGGGGTACGCGTACCACAGTTTGGGAACCTCTGATGTGGAGTAAGCGCTCCGAAGGAGCTAGGTGTTTTGTTATGTTTTTGTTTTTGTGATTATTAAAAATAGCATAACAGCGCTTTGAATCCTCAGTTTCTTGTGTCTGGGTCTATTTTTAAAGGGGCAAAAGAAACCGAGTGGGTGCGGTTCGTTTACAATATTTTATATATATATATATATATATATATATATATATATATATATATATATATATATAATATAAATTGGCTGCAATGTTTTGGCTTCCGATTTCAGTTCATAAATTACTTTTACTTTTTTTTTTCTTAAGTATTTCTAGTGATTTGATGGGTAACCTGATTCTCCTTGGATTAGAGCTGTTTGCTGGCTTTTGAATTCTCTGTCTCTGTCTCTGTCTCTTGTGTGTATATATAAAACAATAAGAAACGGAAAACATCTGTGTAGCAGAATATTTCATACAGCTGTTTGCATATAATGCTTGTAACTAATGCAGTCATTATTCAATTCCTTTTGACCTAAAGAAATAATTTTACTTGCAAGAAAGTCTAGTAATTCCTAAGAGATGGAATAATTAACACTACTTGAATTTACCATTAATTCAACTGTCAGGTTATATATAATGTGTAGGGCCCTGCGAAAATTCACAGGAGAATTAAAACGACTGGACTAACCTGCAATTCAGTCCTAAACCTCCAGATGGCCGTGTAGCCACTCCAGCTAAACTGATCTAAAGAATAATTAAGGAATCAACACATTACATTCTGGATAATTAGAAAATACCCCCTAATTATGGCCATTCTAGAAAGTGATGCGTTTTAAGTAAAAGCTTACCACCTTTGAGAGATTGCATGCAGCAATATCCACCTGGTGTCTCAACACTTCCCTGATTGCAATGCATGGTAAGGGACTAGTGGACCGTATACAGTGGTTTGAAAGCCGTAACATTAGTATTCAAACACATATAATAAAGTTGTAGAATTATTAAATATATACTGAGCACTGGCATAAGAGTTGCACAGCACAGATGCCAATATTAACAGGGTGTTAAAACTTTCCACAAAGTTTATGTAAAATTGACGAGCTGCTACAACCCTGATCAATGCAGAATAAAACCATGTTTTATTCAACCAGCTCAAGTTTCTGAAGCAGTAAGGATTTTTGATCCACAACAAGTTTGCAGTATGGATAAAGAAACCCTCCCATTAGATTCTATTCCATGGTTTGATGCTTACTGTAAATTAAACATGGAAGGGTATTGGCTATATGCAAAAATAAATGGCAGTGGAATTTCTTTCACTGAATTTGAGAAATGCAGAATAACCGTTTCCCAATTTAGCAAGAAAGGCTAAAAGATATTCGTCAGTTGTTACCAATTCAGTGGATGCTGAAAGAAGTGTTTCTTCATATGCCCTTTCACAGAGCAACGTGAATCCGTGAAAGACGACCGGCTTAACCAACTGACAATGCTTAAATTAAACAGCAAAATATAATGCACAAGAACTGAGAATAAAACAAAACCAATAAAAACAAAACAAATAATAAAAAAACACAGCTAATATATGGTCTTGTGCAGTTTTATAGCCAATCAGCTTCTTCCCCAGTTGACTGACATGCTGTCAGACAGTAACATGCTTTGACCCAGAAGACACTGCTGGGGTGAAATGACCAAGGAAGTAAAGCAGGAACAGACTTTCTGGAAGACACAGCAAGCACATTGAGAACCTACTTTAACTTGCTGTAGTACCAGATGTCTCTTTAAATATGTTTGCTGTAACATTTTTTTTTTCCCCCTCTGGCCTAAATGAGCCATCATATTTACTTAAATTTAGTATTCGATATTCTGTATGTTTACCATAGCATTTCTATTGCAACATTAGGTATGGGTTTGTGCAGTGCAAAATTAGTAATTGCTACATAAAAAGGTCTGGGACTAGATCGTTTTTAAAAACTTGAATCTGTAGAAACTAGGAATTAAATTACTTGGTGGGAATTTGACAATTAATTATAATTGAATGAGTTTCTTTTCCCAACTATTGTACCCTGTAAACTACACACATGCGTGCCCATCTAATTAATAACATATCCCATGTCCAGTTGTCAATGTATGCTTGCTTTTATGTGGAAGTTCTCCAATTAACCTGTATAATGGTAAGCAGCCACTCGCATTGGATTCTTTCCCCTAATGGGAAATGGTAAACTGCAGAGGGTCACAAGTCTCCTTGCTTTACGGCTTACTACTAAAGTGCTTTAAACCATTTGTGTGTGTGTGTTTCTCTCTCAACGAAAGGAATCTGTGATGTGTAGTAATTGTAGTGTTTTCATCGCAAAGTGGAGATCCCGTTGTGTTCATTGAGTGCAGCTGTTGGCACCCTGTCTTCAGTAGTTTCTGAGCTCCTCAGAACTCTGTGTGCACACAATCCAGATGTAGTAACTGGGTCAGGGCCAGGCTGGATACAGAGCTAGTCTTCAATTTGCTGCTGCTGTCGTATGCCAAGAAAGATATCATTGGGCATTTTGCATTTATTTATTTTTTTCACCTCCTCCTCCTTTTTTCAGCTTTTGTGATTCACAATTAAGTCAGAGGGTCAAGAGTGCCGAAATGTCAGGGGAGCTTAAGTCCCTTTTAGCTATAAAACACCAGGTCTGTCATCGGTGCAGAAGCAAAGGCTGGGCGAGACATTTTCCTGACTTACAACATCTGCAGACAATTAACTGAGTCACAGAAGGGAAATGCACGTGTGGAAAAGCATCTTCCTGCTGGTTTTGTTATTGAATTCCCCAACCTGCTAAGCAGTAATGGAACTATAACACACTCAATAGATCAAACCGCAGGTCCCCCATTGTCCAAGACTTTACTGTCATAAGAGTCAACTGCCAGTAGCTATTGTACATTTCTCCCTGTATTTGATCCAAACTAATTAGATAGATTTAATTGACACTGGGGAAACGAATAGTTTTAGTGGACACATTTGCTGATTTTCACCTCAGGAGTCTCTGGTTCATATTTGGACCAGGTGACAAAGGAAATTTAGATTTGCAATTCTGGGTTCTTTCCCTTGTGGACGATGTTTCCCATTGTAAAAGTGCCACACAAATATTTAAACCATTGCCTCTGTTCAGAGAATGGAGCCTGAACCACTACTTTTAACATTTGGCTTAATGTTTTGAAAATTTGCATAGAGAAGACTTCACTGTGGCTTCCTGAGCAAACCAAAGGCTTAAAAAAAAAAACTTTTTATCTATCTCTATCTCTCTATCTATCTATCTATGTGCCTCTCTTTTTAATTGTCAGCTATGCATTTCCGTAAGAATGAACAGGCTTGTGAATGAAAGCATCCTGTCAGCAGGGTGTGGAGTGAACTGACAGTGAATCTGTCCTGGCACACACTCTGAGGACTATGTCTGCATCTGGAGGCACAAGCTTCCTAAATTGCTGGCATTGGGGAATGAGGTTCATTCTTAATAACTTCTTGATTTGTTCAAAAAATATGATTTAACTTGTTTGCCCTTGATGCTTCTATTTTCTAACCCCACCGACAACAACCACAGATTGGCTGGCTTAGGATATGCCTGCTTTCTGCACTGCAGCACGGACCTGCTTGTGTCTTTTTATTACTTGAAATGATCCAGTATTCCACTGGGTGGGGATGGAGACAGACTCTGCCTTAACATAACCTACAGCCTGAAGATAGTAATAATACAACATTGTTGGGCAAGGAATGAGGGAAGACTAGAACCACAGGCAGTTCCTCCCTTTACCAAGCCAAAAGTATGTGGTGGGAGACATAAGAGGATATTGGGGCCTTAGATGGCCTTGTGGAGAGTTAATGTAGTTTCATAACAGACACTCGGATTCTCTTTGGGTATTTAGGCGTTCCTGCCACATTTAAACCACGTGAAAGAACATTCTAGGAAGGTACTTTCGTGAGGCTTGGATCACACTCGCATCGAGGAAATGGGAGTTGGTTCGTCATGTTTCAGTAATGCTTGGCTCTCTTTCAAGTACGAAATGTAACCATTAACCCATTGGGTAATGGTTACATTTCTCTTTCAGGGCAGCAGGGTTATGATGATAACCTGACAGTTTTCAGTTTACTTAGAAAGGTTATTTGTCCAGTACCACATACAGCATGTAGACGAAGGAACTTGGGATCTTTCTTGTATACAAATGAAAAGACTAGTGCAAGCAACATTTCAAAAGCGTGTGCCATTTCTAAACTCTGCTGTTTCTTATTCAGTGCATGGGGCAGATCCTGTCACTCTAATCCACATTTGCCCTTTGAGTACTTACTTAAGCAGGAGGCTGGAGACCTGTACAAACTCTCCCGCTATCTTTGTAGGTTTGGGATCCACCCAGTAGCCGGCCGAATGCCTGGTCAGCTGAATGTGCTGCTGGCTGAAGCTGGAGTTCCTTATGACATAGTGCTGGAAATGGATGAAATCAATGAAGACTTCCCAGGTATATCTGCCGTCATGAGCCTAGTTAAACATAAAGACTGTGTTCCAGGCTGTGTACTATTGTGCATAAGGTTTACTATATTTCTTATCTTTTTCTTAGCAAGGGGTAGAATATTTTGCTAAAAGTGGCATGTTTTATTCTTGACATTTAGAAACTGACCTGGTTATGGTTATTGGTGCAAATGATACTGTGAACTCAGCGGCCCAAGAGGACCCGAACTCCATCATTGCTGGAATGCCGGTTCTGGAAGTCTGGAAGTCGAAACAGGTGAGTAAAATATGAGGGCTCTCAGCTACTTGCATAATTTCTGTTAAGACAGCAGTCGGATAAATCAGGTTGCAAAGCATACCTGAAGGAGGTCCTAAAGCAGAAATGATAAGAATTTTAAAGAAAGTGCTTCTCTCTCTCTCTCTCTCTCTCTCTCTCTCTCTCTCTCTCTCTCTCTCTCTCTCTCTCTCTCTCTCTCTCTCTCTCTCTCTCTCTCTCTCTCTCTCTCTCTCTCTCTCTCTCTCTCTCTCTCTCTCTCTCTCTCTCTCTCTCTTGCCCTAAGTGAAAGCCAAAAGCATATATTTTCCTCAATGGGAAATGTAATAATTTTCAAACCTTATTATTTGGTAAGTTGTTCTCCTATATGAAACTCCTTATACTCAATGAACTATGTTGTTGGGGGGTGGGGCAGGGAAATTTTAATATGATGCAAATGGGATAAATCGGTTGTACTATTTAGAAATGCTACCTTAGGTAAGTTATCGGAAGTTCTTTATTGTATCCAAGTGGATTAAATATCTACCAAAAGAAACTGCTAGTATCGCTAACAAGGGTACCATGTGTTCTGAAGTAGATTTGACTTAAGTAAACCGGTTTTCTCTCCATGGGGTATGTATCAATACAGCTGTATTTTAAATATAACAAACTATATGTCTTCAAAGCAATGAAAAGCAACGGTTAAATGAAAGTCATACTGGATGTATTAAATGGGTAGAAAAAGCAAAGAAATTAGAAACCTAAGTGGTGGTTCCGTTCCCAGGAAATGAAGGGCAACTCCTGCTGACCTCAAAACTCTTAGAAACCTTACGCAAATGATCATAGGTAAAAGGTAAAAGCTGGTGTAACAATCTGTTTACCGTCTACATTTTATGATTAACGTACTGATCCAAAAGCTGTTCTGGGTTGACTTGAGGAGACTGGAACTTTCTGTTTAACAGGTCACGGATGAGCAACTGACATTTATCAATTTGCTCACAGATGGCCCGTCGAGAACTGCCAAAAGAAACAAAAACTACCAGAACACATTTTAGTCCCTGAACAACCAGATTAAAGTAAAAATGTAACAAATTTAAAGTGATGAAAACCTGTGTACCACACTGAGCATTCAACCTTTCCTCTGGGTTTTGACGTTTCTTGCTGTCTACAGATCATTATAATGAAGAGGTCCCTGGGAGTAGGCTATGCAGCTGTGGACAATCCTATCTTCTACAAGCCCAACGCTGCAATGCTGCTGGGTGACGCCAAGAAGACCTGCGATGCTCTGCAGTCAAAAGTCCGGGAGTCGTATCAGTGAAGAGGCAGATAAACGGTCTGCAGCAAACAGCAGACAAATCTCCTAATTACTGAAAATATACAATACAGACAGATCTTGTAATCAAAGGATGGGTCCCCACAAAGGATGGGTCCACACATTATGTTGGTGTCTTCCCAATAGCTTTTATTATTAGTAGTAGATGAAATGAAATGAAATGACGGACTGTCCAATTTTAGTATAATGTGTGCAGTTTCCAGTGTTTTTTTAAATTGGAATATAAGATTTTTCACAAACTGAAACTCCATATTTCTTCTTAAGGTTGAAAATGATTCAAGAACATTTTATATTATTTAATCCCCCAGTAAAATATTTTTTTGAAATAGATTTCTGGACAGATGACTTGCTTCTGTAGTGTAAGGGATTCCAACGGAAATATTGAATAATTCTAGAGCTTGGTCTATTTTCAAATGTTGTAGGTTTTAGTCTCCAAATCACCATAATGTATTATATGTAATCAGAATACAAGGGGATTTGATTTTTATTTTTTTTACCAAAAAAAAAAAAAAATCACTATTTTTCCTGATTTAATTGTTATTATAAAGAAAACTCAAGATTGCTGGTTTATATATATATATATATATATATATATATATATATATATATATATATATATATATATATATATATATATATATATATATATATATATATGTAGTAAACAGAGGAAGGGTACTGCAGCTTTAGATACTTTTGTAGTTTGCACCCGACAGATGGATGGTTTCGTCAGGAAACCTTTGTATTGTTTTCAGTATTGCGTTACTTAACAGCAGGATGAATTTTAAAATTAAGTTGGTGAAACAGGCATACAGTAAGCAAAAAAATTCTACACAGTACGATTATATATCAATTAAGAAGGCTCCATAAAAGTGAATGTAAAATTCGGTAGTTTCTAACACATGGAAATATTTACTGATTGTCTTTTTAAAAAAAAAATTATTGCATCTTCTCTTACAAGCTTAAGTGATACACTGGTACCAGTAGCCACATACCCCAGTACTGTAGTGTTTTTCCTGCTAGTATTAGCTTAAAAATAAATAAATAAATAAATAATTAAACTGGTGCAGCTTAGAAACCAGTCCAGTAGTGAAGCATATAAATATTGTAACAATTATTTAGTATTAGATATACAGCTTAATGGCCATTGTATCAAATATTAGTAACTCAGCACTTCAATTGCAAAGCATTGTTACCAATTCAACACTTAAATTGTAAACAGCTTTTATTTCTTTTGTAACTTCTGTTTGTTTCCAGTATTGTCGGCACAATCGGATGTACCTTTTAACTCATGCTTAAAAATAGCTTTATAAAAAATACAATTAGTCTTGTAATTTGGGAATTCCTCTTGGGGAATTAAATGTTAAACTTCTAGGTCATCTGTAAACTGACAGCATCTTGACTTTATTTATATAACTACCTTAATGTGATTTTATGCACAAGGACTTGATGTCATGTATTACATTCAAGTACAGTTAGAAACATTGCCATCACAACTTCCCTACCTCCAAATCTGGTTACCAGACCAACTCGCACTAACTCCTACAGATTTTGTGCATACACTTGCTTGACTTGAAACAGAATAGGATATTTCTGCTTGTGTAGAACACAAAATGCTACTTATTGGGATGTCAAGGGTGCCAGAGAGCTATTATTTACTTTCAGAAACGGAGTGGCTGTGTGTTGGTTAAAAAGTGTCCTATTTTTGTGCACCATTGCAAAAAAAGTTTGGGAACAGTTGACGGCGTAGTTTACAAAGTATTTTAAAAAGTTGCCCCATCAATTCCAGTAATGGGAAGGGTCCATAACTAAAAGGAACAATGAATTACTTAGGTAGGTGTAGTATTTAGGTCTTACTGGCTGCAGTCAGTTTTCTAGTATTTTCTTTTCTTCATTTTCTGTGTCCGTTTTATTTAGACTGTAAATTCTTTTAATACCAGCTCTGTAAACATTTCGGAAGAAGAAAAAAAAAAAAGGCATTAAAATGATGAATTCAGCATGCTGTGGAGAGTGTTGAACTGATATTAATCTTCAGGCTGTGTTGTATCATGGAACATCACAAACCTAATAAATGACCTGACAAGAACTCTTGCCTATTTTCATTTTTTTAACAATAGGGGTGATTTCAAGAAGTCATGCCTTTTATTTTACAAAGCCACTTTATCTTTCACCTGGCGAACCTGGTTTTGAACCCGGCCCAGAATGAAAAGACCAAAAGCCTGTTTGGTATTGCTTAGTATTTAGAGCAGAGGATTGGAAGTCTTTACGCTGCTTTATCACAAGATGACTATTCTTGTGCAGCCCCATCCAGGTATTAAACTTTCCACTGGGTGTAGAACACCTTTGCATACCATGAGCCCAGTTTTAAGTAGTGTTTTGGTGAATTGGTGACTATGAATGTGTTGAAATGGTGCAGAAGGACTTGCTGTGGTCTCTCCAACACTGTTCAAAGGTTTGTTATACAGTAGTCTCTGGCTAAGAGAGCACCCCTTGGGAAGCAAGTGAAGTGTTCTCTTAGACAAGAATTGACCACCAGACACCAATATGAATCAATAAATATGTATTACTTGTCATGACGCACGTGCATCAACATATGAAATAAGCTGAATAAGAGAAAAGCAATAGGCAAGTCTATGTTAATAAACTATAATAATAATACAGTAACAAACCAACTAATGTTAATAAACTATCAAAATAAATGAACACAGCATCCCTACACACGTTAAATGCAGCAGCAGCTCTAGATGTACAGGAGCAATATTTAAGACAAGCAGAACATTATTTAACAGAATGGGGAAACACAAATTGCTTGGCGACTTGTGTCTGATTCAAGTTTTTTTCAAGAGCTCGAACAATTTCCAACGTTTTGTAGCAAGAGAAACAGCGGTGCATTTTACCGTTTGTTTACATGCCATTTTGTAGTGATGAAGTGCACTTGTGGAAATCGGAATACAAAACGAGGCAATGATATGATCGCGATTCTTGAAAGATTGAATAAACCAATCGGTGTGCATCAAGACACTCGTGATGACAAGTCATTTTTTTAAAAGACTGAATAAACCATTTTAATGTTTGAGTTATCTGGTTACAAAAAGTACTGTATCCGTTGTGAACAATCCCTGTCGGTGCCAAGAAGGGGTTTTTAAGTGAAGTTCCTGTTCCTTTAGCTGGAGCATTTACAATGGGAAAAATCAGTTTCACCACAAGGGCATTTTCATAGGCGAAGTGCAGTGGAGTACAGTGGAGACTACTGTACTACTAAACTATGTACCGGATTGATAAAGGTGTTTTAAAATGATTTGTAGCTAACAAAATAATGGCATAAATAGTACCTGGTGTGCACTTAACTGCATATTTGAGATCTATACAACACATTTAAAAGGTATTTATTTTAAAACCTGATATGTGGTATTACACTAGGTTAAATAAATCTTTGTTGGCAAGCCGTGTAGTACCAAATGAAAATGCATATTTTCTGTAACATGTTTTTCTTTTAAAACTGCAAAATTGAGACACGTGCAGGATTTATGGAGTTACAGTATTTTGTGGCTAAAAACTTTTTTACTTTGACAGAAAAATAGTGTAATGTCACTTGGAATTTTCATTTTTGGACTTCAGTGTTCCTACTTTTGTATCAACAGCAGTTATATTTCTTCCACTAAAAATTGTGGATTCTTTCTGCTACTGTACATTTCGTGGGGTATTGATTGTGGAAAGGATATGTTCTGCAACTATTTTTGTTATCCTTAAGATGGGATTCCTTCCAGACATAACATTAATGTTGAGGCTGCAGCATAACATGACCTGTGCTGGTTGTCCTAAAATTGTTATTATTTAAACAGCGTGGATTAATTGATATGCTAAATACAGTAAGTGTAGTTTCCTGTGATATCATTCCCCTGACTTCTCTTTTAATTGGGGAATTAGTCTTATTTTGAGACTGAGGAGGGAATGAATTTATCCAGGCCAGTATTTTATTGACCAGTACTGGAATTTATCCACGACACTGGGGTTAACAGACCTGGCTCTGCTTAGTTGAGTTGTTGCATGCGTGAAAGTGCTCTGTCTGTAGATGGAATTCCGTCAAAATGGCAAAATTCCTATGATTCATGTGGAAATGCCAAACAAATCTGGGGGTGTGGGGGGTGGGGGGACTGTAATGTTTTCGGATGTACTTGATGACTTTTAGCATATTTTTCTTCTGTTGAACTGTAACTTGATTCAGACCATAGGCACCTAACCCATAGAGCACTGGGAGGCAAGCTATATATCTGCCACTGCTTTTTTTTGCTCATTGCAAACACACTATTATTCTATGTTTTGTTATGGTTTTGCTTATAAACAGTTTAAAATGTAAAAAAAAAGGAAGTCGTTCATAAGACGCCATATGTCTAAAATTAAAAATAAATAAAAACCCACAATAAAAAAGCCCCTACACTAACATTGGTTTGACCCACCATAGTCCTCTCTGCACTATTACCACTAGAGCAGTTACATTACTTGATTCTCAATTGACCATATTGAGAACCAAGCACAAAGGCAAATACACAATTCCTTAGAGCAATAAGACCATTTTAATGGTATAAAACAAGAAACAACTGGTCCTTCCTGCAACTAAGTTTATACTGTTGAAATTATTTTATTCAGCAAAACAACAAAACCAAAAATATATATATATTCATTTGCTTCAGAGTGAAGTCTTTTTTTATATAGTAAAACAGTGCTTTTGACATGGCAAGTATTTTGAACTGCCTTATTTGGGGAATAATTACCTTCTAAAGAACAGTACTTGCTTTTCTTTGTTTGTTTAACACCTTTTAATAAACTACATGTGGGAATTCTAGGACTTGGTGTTACTGAATAAGAAGGGTTACTGGCCCAGAGCTTATCTATAAAAGTAAGTATAATTTAGATTTTTGATATGATACAGTTAAATAAACTTAATGCAAAAACTTTATTTTTTACATTTGGTTATTAGTTATCAACATAGAAAATTATGTCAAACTCAGAAAAACTGTATGAACCCTCTATTTACGATATCTGATTGAGTTAAGGAGAGATTGTATATGATTTTTGCAGCTGAGTTTTTATAAAATTAATATGTGAATTGGGCGTACATATAAAAGTAACAGTAACATTTCAAAAAGTATGTTAACTAGCCTCATGTGAGATTTATCAGGTTGATCCATCTGGTAAAATGACAAGTTGTAAGTGAAGTAATTTCTGAATTTCTTTTTGTAAAAAGTCAAGTTCAAATTTGTACAACCCCAGAGCTTGCATTATACAGGGTGGTCAATATTTATGCACCCTTTCTCTTCAGCACAGTTCAGTACCTTCATGTTCCCCATGAGTTCACAACTGAAAAGAAGCAAACAGGTCTGTTGGTGTCCTATTAGGGCACATAATTATGGCCCACCCTGTATACTAATAAACCATAATAGGAATCATTAACAAAGGGGTTGACAAACTAAAGAAAATAATAGTGTTTGCAGGGTGGGTGTAAAGTGATTACCCCAGTGCAGCAGTGCACAGATGTTGGATAACTGAGCAGACCACACTGTTTTCCTTGACCTATTATATTCTTAACACAAGGAGGCTAACATAACCTCCCTGTGTATGAGATCAGCCTACTCCAATATCACAGTTGTGGGACTACAGTGTAATTACAGCTACAGATGACTAACCTCAGGATGCTGATCAGAGAAAACCAGAGCTACTGTAATCCATCCTTATACAGTGGGGCATCATCTTTACCTGTGATCATTAGGGGCTGCCATAAAAGTCAATTTGATTTAAATCTAGTTGCGGTTTATTTAATTTTTCACCTGGCTATCTTACCAAAATTTGGCGTCATATTTAAGCCTGAGGACAATGTCTACCTCATTTATCATGTACAGTTCCTTTTAAATGTGGTCTTTATCCATGTTTTAGCCACAATAAAGCAATGCTGTCTATCCTTGTTTCACTCTAGGTGTCATTTAATGCAATCATCAGTTCTAAGCGCTGCATGTTCATATACTCGTTGGTAAACGTATGACCTGTTTTTAACCACCTTTAAAGGAACCTTATGTAACCTTTGGCTTTCAAATGGTTCTTCCTAATAATATTAACTGGCCTAATCTGGTTACCTGTTATGCCTATTATTTATTTATTTCCTTTTAATCAATTACTATAAGAATATCTATAAAAAATATAGATTATTTATTCTCCCTCAGACATCCCCAACCCCAGTGATAAATTGACAGCTTTTAAGTTGTGCATTGCAGTTTGCACAGGCAACTTAGTTAGCTTCCGTACCTTGGCTGGGCTAAAATATGATGCTGAAATTTGGTTAAGATAGCCTGGTGCTGGAAAATTTCAAAACTTATTTTTCTTGGGTAAGGACCTTCTCAACAAAAAAATGGAAATGGTATAGTGTGTGATAAATGTGCTTTACAAATTTAAAGGATTACACAATAAGAAATCATGGAAAATCAGTTTGGTTAGAAACAACTCACCTTTCCACATATTCAAAAAAAAAAAAAAAAAATCCAGATAAATTTGATTCAGCTGTGTGAATTCTTAAAGGGAAAAATTGTTACGGAGGCATGTCTTTTTTCACAGATAGTTACACATCCAAACTGTGTTAAGTATTAAATAATACTACGAATTTTCATGTTCATCAAAAAGAAACAAACATGGCAAAAATTAATTGTAAAACAAAAAAAACTAGCTTTGAAGTTTTTAAATAAATGTTTATAATTAAAAAAAATGTGTGCATTCATGTAACATTGGCGTAATCTTTGTTACATTTTATCAGCCCTCCTGCCTCTTTCAGTCTCCAATACATTTGACCATAGCTCTAAAAACCCAATGACTGGTTACACAATAGAACTAGAAAGAAATGTACTTACTATATAATATTAGACAAATGCATCGGTAAGAAGTCCATATAACACAATAAATATTGCTAACCAAGTTTCTTTTTAGTACTACTGTAAATATCCAATAAATATTGCTTCTACCAATAGCTAAATTAAGTCTAACCCTTTGCATGTACAATTTGTTCTTTCTGGTCAGGAAGAAATAGATTGCTTGGAGCTTTTGTCACCAACCAAGGTTATCTCAAAGCACTTAACAATAACAAATAAAAAAAAGCTAAAAGACCAGTAAAATAAAACCAAACAATTAATCAATTAGATAGTCTTCTACAGAAAAAAAAAACAAATTCTTGACCTTTCTATAGGACAGGTCTACAGCTACGGCCAACAGTTTTGCATCACCTAGAATTGTAGGATTGAGACATAATTAAACAAACAAAAAATAGAAATTCATAGCCTTTGATGCTATGATAGTATTGTCAACAAGGTGCTAGAAATTTCAATATGATAATGCAGAACCTAATTCTAGAAAAGTCTAGAAAATGCTGGATTGTAGGTGAACATTCTTAGAGAGTATAAAAGGGTTAGGCATAGGATGATTGCTGTCATTACCATTAAGTCAATATGGGAAAAAGTAAAGAGCTATCTGACCTTAGGCAGAAAATTATTTATTGTCATAAAGCTGGAGAAGGATACAAGAAGATTTCCAAGCATTTGAGTATCCCAATTTCAACAATTGTTTCTATTATTAAGACTTATAGTACTGTCACAATGCTCCCTCGGTCTGGAAGAAAGAAGGTTCTTTCACCAAGAACAAGTAGAAGAATTCTGAGGAAGGTTAATAACAATCCGAGATTGACTGCCAAAGATATTCAAAGTGAATTGGCTGCAAGTGGGACTGGGGTTTCCATTTCAAGCATAGGTCGAGTATTGCATGGTGAAGGTCTCAATGGTCGCAAGCCAAGGAAAACACCACTCTTAGGAAAACGTCACAAGGGACAGTCGCTTGAAGTTTACAAAACGGCATTTGAATGATGGATATGAGTTCTGGTCAAAGGTTTTGTGGAGTGATGAAACAAAAATTGAGCTATTTGGCCATGCTGATAGTTGTTACGTTTGGAGAAAGTCTGGTGAGGCGTACAAAGAAAAGAACACCTTACCTACTGTCAAGCATAGAGGTGGTAATATCCTTCTGTGGGGCTGTTTTTCCTCTAATGGTACAGGACATTTAGTCCCAGTACATGGTAAAATGGATTCCATAGCATACCAAAAGATATTGGCCAATTATCTGAAACCTTCCACTACAAAACCTGGTTTAAAGCTCAACTGGACGTTCCAACATGACAACAATCCAAAGCACACATCAAAATCTACTTCAGAGTGGTTAAAGAAGAATAAAATCAAGGTTCAGAAATGGCCTAGTCAAAGTCCTGATCTCAATCCAATTGAGAATCTTTGGTATGAGTTATTATTATTAGTTTATTTAGCAGACACCTTTATCCAAGGCAACTTACAGAGCCTAGGTTGTGTGAACTATGCATCAGCTGCAGAGTCACTTACAACTACGTCTCACCCAAAAGACTGAGCAAAAGGAGGTTAAGGGACTTGCTCAGGGTCACACAATGAGTCAGTGGTTGAGGTGGGATTTGAACCACGGACCTCTTGGTTACAAGCCTGTTTCTTTCACCACTGGACCACACAGCCTCCTATAGTTGAAGAAGGCTGTGCACAAGAGAAGTCCTCGGAATTTTAATGAAATAGAACAATTCTGTGTTGAATGGTCAAGAATCACTAAAGAATCATGCTAAAAACTAATTGACAAATATCATAATCGTTTAAAAGAGGTTAGTATTGCTAAAGGCGCCTCAACTAGCTATTAATTTAATGTTCCTTGTCAGAGTATGAATACTTTTGAATTAGCATTTTTGGAATTTTGCAAAAAAAAATGCTGACATAAATTTTTTTCTAGAAATTATAAATATCCATTGGGGTATGTAAACTTTTGATTACTACTGTATATATGAATGAACATAATGTATATATTTTATTTAACATCATGTAATCAAAGAAACTAGAAAATTATATTGCAAAAGTCTACCGGAAACCATAATAGTAGTGCAGTATTTCATGTTAGATTTCAAAATGTCATTTTTCATTAAGTAAATGAAAAACTACAAAGCTGTATGCAATTCAATATGTTAAAGTAAAATTATTGAACATAATAATTTTCATAATTTTATGAAGCAAAATATGTTAATTCTATAGGGTGATGCAAAACATTTGGCCATTGGTATACACTGTTGAAAGAAAGACATTAAGCAAAATAAATCAGGAAGAACACTGAAAATGGAATTCATAGAAGACCCTAAATAACTGGTAGTGGTGAGATTAACTGTGATAAACTCCATTCAATTTTCACAACCGTGACTGATAACATCCATCACATTTTTAAATGTAAGAATATCATTCAAAACATCTAAAAAAGAAAAATAAGATCAAAGACATGAAACATAATAGACACACTGGACCGGAACCAACAAATTACAAATGAAAGATGTAATTATCCTCTATTCTGAAGAAAATGAGAACATTCACAGACTGGGTGTAGCTTAATTTCTGTCAAAAGATGCAAGTAAGGTATTACTGGAATGAAATCTGATCAATGCAAGACAGGAAAGATACGATTTAAACCGAGTCGTGCCAACTGACAATGATTGTATCCTGCTGAAGATAGAGAACCTAAAGTCAAAGCTCTTTATGAAAATCAATTTTCTTACTTTTCAAACTTTGAATGGTTAGCATTCTTGTACAAGGTACATTTCATCTTGCACCGTTTTCTTATCACAGGTGTTTGATCTTCCAGAGCTATTATTGTGTTCACAGGACATCTTTTACAGTTTTTAAATGGACTATACCTGACTTGTTAGCAGACATAGTGAGAGTGATATTTTAATGTGAATGTAGTTACTAAAATTATTTAACTAAAAATACCTGATTTAAAGATAAAGGGTATGTACCGAGCCAAGGGTTTGAGATAAGGTGTGGTGCTACCTTGCAATGAAGCATGAGTTTGACCACCCAGCACCTTAGTCAGTAGTAAATCAGTTTTCAATCCTTATCTTATCTCTCTGTTTCTTGGGGGAACATTTCTTTTTCAGTTTTTCTTATAAACATTTTAAAAAAGAACAGAAAATGAATTTGCTTAAAAGCATACTGTCTGAACTTAAAGTAAGTATGTATTACTACACTGTATAAGCATCTGTCCTAACCATAATACAATACTTTTTTATGATATGAAATCTGATAATTCCAGTTTCATTTTGGTTTATGTGAATGGCTGACAATAAAAGTCTACAAACAATCCTACCATCTCTAGATTTTCTCAGCTTATAAAAACAAGCAAGCCTGTTTATATTTCATATTCCCTTATCCAAAATTTAAAGTCAAAGAAAACCTGCAATTCAAGTAAAATCATTACCTCAAAACAAACCAAATTTTACAATCTTTTGACGATATGAGTATGTGTTTCTGGAGAACTATAATTTTAGGAAATATTTACCTTCGTGTTGTACTAATACTATTTTTTTTTTTTTTCCACAAGTTATGGATTGAAAGAAAACCACTGTACCTTTTGCCATTCCATTTTAACAACCTAAATGTATTTAGTCACACCAAGGAGGCTCTTTTGTGTGTCCCTTTTATCACCACTAGGGGGTGCTGTTTTAGACATTGCAGCGCTGCGCTTTACCTGAAATAGATACACAGCTATTCTACATGTATACTAAAAATCTTGTTAAACATGCATTACATGTCTCTTCAGTAAAAAGGCAACAAACTACATTTAAAAAAAAGAACAAAAAAAAAAAAACGACTTCAGACCATATTATATTATACAGGATATTTTGAGAGGTTTGAAACTATTTCCAAGTACAAAAAGAGAGCCTACAGCAAAGCGAGGAAAATTGAGACCTTCCTGTTATGTTCAAGTCGTACAGTATGTTTGATGGCTGGAAGACAACATTTTAAACTATTTAGAATTATAATGTCCTTTTTTGCTACATGGCCTATGGTTCCAGACTAGAAAAATAACCCTCAACCGTTTTTTCCCCCAACTTTCTAAAAGCTACAGATGATTAGACAGTTGCTTTGATTCCAGGCTTCATTTTCATTTTGTTTCTAAAGCCATTTTATGTGTTAGGTATGCTGTATTTTCGACTGAGTCTGGAGGTATAAATGTGTTTTAGACTATAGAGATGAAACAATTCATTGTTTAATCGATCTTTCGCAAGGCTTAATTAAACATGAATTGATTGATACATTACTCTGGTGCCTCACATGCCTTGCTCACCAGTACTGTTGTGGGACTAAAGCTCTTAAATTTGTATTTGTTTTGTGATGAGAAAATGATAATAATAATTTAAAAAATCACAATAATAAACGTTTTCTCAATGCATATATTATATAACTATGTATGTAATAAAATGCACAGTTATGTTTTTAGTTGTATTTGAAGACTTTTGTGAAGTCACATAAAAGTAATAAACTGTTCTTAATATATCAGTTATCTAATAAATCAGATTATTACCTGATTAGGGGAATTAGCTGCTTATAGCACTTCTATAGACTATCATACAATGCCGTCTTATTCTCATATTGTGTCCTTCAACATATTCTATTATAGTCTGATAATTTAGGACCAATAGCAGATTCACAATCACACATTTTACCAAAATGAGAGGTATGTCTAAACTTATTTCTTCTTTAATACTTTCTTCTACCTTAAAGAGTAAGTAACTGGGTTCTGAAAAATATAGATACAACTGTTTAAATAATGTACCTGTAATTTTTCTTTTCATTGTTAACATCCTGACAACCTTTTACACGTATAACTTTAAAGTCTGTTTCAAAGCTTTTTTCTAGTGCACCGGGGGTTAGATCTGTCCTCTAAATCAAAGCAGGAAGAGCGATTTAAAAAAAAAGTGCTCTGGCTCTTCAGTATAGTACCACATCATGGATCATTATTGCTGTGTCACCTGTTTGACAATGTGGACAATAATCCTTACACTATCAGCGCACTAGAGCAGACATTTTGCAGATACATTATTTAAACAGTTGTAGCAGCACGTGGGGACATGTAACACTATATTTTCCGGAACCCCACTACTTACTCTTTAACCAATGCTATTTGCATTGGGATATAAACATGAATACATACCCATGAGAATTCCAGGGCTTTCTTAGAAAAAGGGATTACGGTTTAGTTACTACGGTTTTGTATAGACATTCAATATATACCACTAAGCAGCTTTTAATTGTGAAACCACATCATGTCTTTGAATTCTGCTGCTGTCTATCATTTTCTATTGTGTTACTCATTCATTTTTATGCTCTAGATAACCTGTTGCCAAAATATAAATAAACATGAATAAAATGTGTAGGAGGAAGGAAACCATCATCACATGAAATCATGTCGTTAAATAATATTTGGCATCAGTGATTATATAAATATGTTGTACATTACCTAGATATTGTTCATTAAGTGTATGCATTATTACTTTTATTCTAAGGTAATTCTTCAAGAATAAAAAAAAAAGGTTCTTCACCTTACTGTGCTGTTTCTACAATATTATGTTCTTTAATTTCTGTTTCTTTATTTAACTCATTCAGCTCTATAGAGCCATTTGGCATCATTACTTTTTTATTTTCTTCATAACTGATGTATAAGTTATATAAAAAGTACACATAAATTACCCCGATGAGGCAAGAATAGAATAGCCAGCAAACTTTTCACTACAATTTAGTCAGTAGTTTCTCTGATGTTCAGTCAAGCATGACAGAAAGATGTGATCCCATTTGGGTTCTGCAGCAATTTATTGGTCCTGTGCAGGAATGACCAGTCATAGTTTCAAGACAATGTATGCATGTTATATATGTACTATTTGTTAAATACAAGCTGCACAGTACACTCAGGCAATACAAACATTTTATACTGTACTCTCATCAGTCATGATTTTTTACTTTGGCGTTTGAGAAGTTGCCCTGCCAAAACTTTGTAAAAACATATGCATTATAAACTAGATACATAGGAGACTTAACGTGGTTCAGTTATGCACGCAGTGACTGAAGGGGATATTATTTACAATGGTGTGTTTCCCAGGGTAGTATACAAGAGATGTAACCCAAGGCTTTTCAGGCATGTTTGTTACACACATGCTACGTATTATATAGATATATATATATATATATATATATATATATATATATATATATATATATATATATATATATATATGGGACAAAAATGAGACTGAAACCATGAGTAATGAAGGCTCAAGCCATTTATTTCCATATAATAATTAATCAAATAAAATCATAAAGTGAAGGAAGGGAACTGGGAGTTTAAAATGAAATAAATGATAGCAATTACTATTTGTTTCCTTTTGTCTTTTCCCACTCTCTCTCTCTCTTTCTCTATCTCCCCCCACACACCCCTCTATCACTCTTACATTCTCTAATTCTCCCGGTCTTTTCCACGCACCCCCTTATATCTCCTCGCTCCCAATGCCCCTTACTCAGACTCCTGCCCCCAAGTCCTTCACACCAAACCTGCACCCCAATTCCCCTCCACACACCTCCACACACAACATGCAACCCCTGCACGCACACACCACCATGCAACCCCTTGCATGCACGCATACCCACCATGCAACCCCTTGCACGCACACACACCCTCTACACTATCCTGATTCCCCCCCCCCCCCCCAGGATCGCTACTATATATATATATTTATATATTAAATTACGATAATAATTAACATCTTTTTGTAGGTATTTTAAGGTCAAGGAACCTCTGAGTGTGTACAATTGAAAGCCATGTTAGAGAAGCTTGTCCAGTAATATGCAACCCCCCCCCCCCCACCCCTTTTTTTTTTAGGGCCCTCCTTATGGGGTCTCTTCTGCACTGACTGTCTGTCCTTTTGTCACACTCTACATGGTACCAGAATAATTGCATTGATTTTGCACCAAACTTTTATCATACACTCGAAGCCTCCTATAAGCCTTACAGATTGCATTTGGCTGCAATCCAATCAACTCTCGATTTTATATAAATACGATAATTAGGACCCTATAATTGTGCCTACACTGTGGTAATCCCCCAAAAAATCCAAGGGTGCTACTGTTGTTGTATTATTACATCTTTAATATCTACAGCCTTCCAGCAGCTGAGAACACTACTGGGTTAACCAAGGCACTGGCATTGTCCAAAACAAAAGACAGTGCATGGGGTTTAAGACAGCTGCAACATGTAATTAAACCCTGAGCCTTGAGACTTGACAGGACTGTTTAAATCCCAGTGTCTGGCAGTAAATGACTGAATTGAAAGTAAACTGACAGTTTTCTTACTGTATACTTATATCCTTCTAAACCAACAAAAAAATATGTTGACTAAAAATAACCCAGTCTAGACTAATGATACCTACGTTTGGGGCTTTAGAGTAAATCAGTACTATAAATAAATACTGATTTCCGACACCAACATTTATAAATGACCAAAAGTTCAGTAATGATGATCGTTAAGAATGTTTCTAATTTGTTGTATTAACAAGGTGGTAGCAGAAATTAGTTGGAGACGTTTCTGGCGAGTGGGTGGAACAAGGTTGACAGTCAATGTTTTGTGATCCCAGAAGAGACTGGTATGGATGGGTGCACATTGTTTTATTTTTTTTTTTATTTCGGGTGGGTACAGTATATGAGGCTTTATTGTCCAGTCCCTGTCATCTACACTTGTAACCACAGCATTGTTCTAGTGAGGAAAGCTAATCCAAAGCCTCTTTAGAAGGATTTTATTTGCTGTAAAGGTGTCTTGCAGAAAGCAAGTGGTTGTATCTAATAAACTAATTCCATAAATGTTACCTGTTGTGCAATCGACAACGCTACAACGTTATTATCCAGCAGGAAAGTGGGAATTAGCAGATGACTCTCATTCATGGCAGCCAGGACTCAGGAGGGACTGTTCATAAGCTTACACAAATCCTGGAATTACTAAAAGAAACTTAATTCAATGACAAGACTAGAAGTCTTTTTCAATGTCTTTTTTTCAAATAACTTCCAGTCGAAACATTTTTTGTGCAGTTTTAAGTGTTTAATAGCTATGGCTAGTTTACAAACTGAAAACTTGAGGAGAAGAATTCAGAAAGATAAATACAATCTGAATGAGCCTCTCCTTAAACAGCCAATAGTATAATTAGGCCAAAATTGGAGGTTTAAAAATGTAGTGCATAATATCCATCTACTAAGATATATTGAGGAGGTCACTACCCATATGAATATGACTAAGAAATAAACTGCTATATTAAACATGAATATTTATATCTTGGCTTGTAGCATAAAAATGTTACTTATTAGTTTGTTAATAATGCAGCTATGCCATTATAAACACTCTGGTTTTGCTGTGTTTTTAAAATTGTGTAATATGGTGTATGCTAAGTAAGCTCACTCTTCACTATGACAGATGGAGCTGCAAAAGATTTACATCTCTATTATGATTCATAATGAGACAAACGGTAAAGTAACTTCACAAGATGGATGTCTAGTAAATGGAAAGGGACTACACAAGCGGCCAAATACTAAGTAATAGGTCCGGTGCTGGAAGGGAACATGATGTATGGCATGGAGCAAAACTTAAACTGAATCGTATAACCCTAATGAGATGGATAGAACACTTGGACAGTCATTGGATTTGAAGCTCAAGGTTCAAACACTCACTTGGCAGGGCATGTCTTATATGCTACAGCTAACTCGTCAAATCTTACAAGTGCTATTGTGCAAGGACCATAAACCTTTTTGAGGAGTCAAGCTAGGCCTCGGGGTATTTTTGTTCAGCTTCAAGTGGTCTTGTGCCAAACCTGGAGCTGATGATTATATGATGAAACAATGTAGAAATTGGCAGCAATTTGAAATCACGCGCACTGTCCAAGTGGCTGAGTGCAGGTGTAAGCTTAGAGAAGAACAGTGACCCAATAAAAGCTAGAAAGCATTGAGCATTAGTAAGGCTCATAAATAAGTACCCCTCTTTTAAAAAGCATGAGCCGTGACTGTAGATAAGCAATGGCACCCTGCCAGAGACAAATGTTTAGCAGGAGAAGAACAGGCTCATAAAATACAGGAAACATGTTTGATGAAACATTTTGTAAGTGTTAAAGACTGAAGACCCGTAGGAAGAGTGTTTTAAAAAAACAAAATGTATTAGTAGCATTCAGTCTGATGGGTAATCACTGGAAAAGATAACATTTAGCTCATCTCTTTAAAAATTGTTTTCTCTGATGCATCTGATAAAGAAACATTATATGGGTTTGAAATGATTGCTAATTGTTCCTTTGAGGCCCGTATTGTCCTTCCTGAGAACCTTTTTGAACAATATCTTGCAATGTATCTTGATTGAAAAACATTTTCTCAACACGTAAGATTGGATTGTAGACATCTGGACATGTGTTTGCCACTTTTAAACCAGATACTTATGGAATAACATAATGCTGTCATGTCTTGATTTACATTCTGTGGAATGAAGATGATGAAAAGTGCAGCAAGGGGAGTAAAAAAGGGCTTGGTTGACTCAGTAATGCAAACATTGCAATGAAAGTAAAAGAAAATCATTATCTTTTTAATGGTATTATATATTATTTCTAAACCAAATCTCTAATGCGGCTGCAGTAACAGCAAGAGGCTGGTTGAATTGTTCTCGGTGTTTTAGAGTACATGCCGATTATCCTGTGTACCGTTTCTCAAGTCAGAAATGGGTACTTGCAAAAGAAAAATGAAGGAAGAAAACAAAAAAGAGTCTACAGATAGTGCAAAGCGACAAAGTTATAGAGTCCCTTTGGATCATTTTTATGTTGACTTTAATACCAAGTTGTTAGTTATTATAGTTGTTAGTTATTAATAGTTTTATCAAAGAGATCCCCAAACACTGTCTTTTGATTCTGTATATCCAAAGACTAGTAATTAAAAGTTTTAAGAAAAACTGTTGTGACATAAATGATATATTTAACACGTGGAAATAAATACATTTGTTAATCAGATTATTCTGCCTTTTATTGCACTCTGGTACCATTCAGTAGAGTGAAAATTGCAAAGGGGTACTTGAGATGAAACCTTCAGACAGAAGAGGTACAGTTTTTAAAAAAAGGCTGAAAACCACAGGACCAGGAAAGGAGAGCTTCTAGCTGTTTTATTTTTAAAATCACTTGTATGTAATGCACCCCACCCTTTGAGCAATGTGGATTAGTATACAGAAGGTTAACTGAGGTTAATATGAATACAGTTATGCAAAAGGGAAACAGAATTGAAATATGATTTTGTAACTGTTTCTTTCTGTGACAGCTAAGTGCTTTTTGATGAGTTTAGGGAAAAGATTAATGTTTTTTAAGGTCAGGAAATAGCTTAACTGCATGTAATGTATTCTGGGGAAAAGTCTTAGCATGATTTTCAAAAAAAAAATAACAACAACTACTGATTCCTACCGTTGAAATACAATTTGTAGTCATGGTGTCTTAACTGCATTAACTGTTACTACATTGCTGTATTTTTATAGCACACTCATTTGCTTTGCCACTACTAATATTGGCATACATGCCTTATAAAGTATGTCAGTAACACACATCTCCACCGCAAAAACGTGATGACCATGACATGTATGAACATTATGTAGAGAATTGTAAAGAATGAGAAATGCAATGCAATGTTCAATCACAATAAGCATATCTCCAGATAGATGCAAACATGTAAGTGGATGGATAGACAAACAGACCTTTACATCACCTGCAGTATATGCCCTTTGCAGGGGGTCAACTGTTCAAAAGTTGAAAAAAAAAAAACTGTAGCTGGATTTTTTCTGTATCCGAGCTGGATAATAAACAGGCCCTGTGCTGTGGAGTTTTGTGTTTGCATATTAAAGTGTACACAGCCCTGCTCCATTGGGTTCACTCTGAGAAGAAACAGAACACTGCTTGGATTGAAGTTTGTGAAGAAGTTCTTCTCTCCTACTCTTTAAAACTGTTTTTGTAATTTTGCAGTTTACATAAATGCATAAAAAGCATGGGGGATTTTGATTATCACATGACTAACTAATATATATATATATATATATATATATATATATATATATATATATATATATATATATATATATATATATATACAGTGCCTTGCGAAAGTATTCGGCCCCCTTGAACTTTGCGACCTTTTGCCACATTTCAGGCTTCAAACATAAAGATATGAAACTGTAATTTTTTGTGAAGAATCAACAACAAGTGGGACACAATCATGAAGTGGAACGAAATTTATTGGATATTTCAAACTTTTTTAACAAATAAAAAACTGAAAAATTGGGCGTGCAAAATTATTCAGCCCCCTTAAGTTAATACTTTGTAGCGCCACCTTTTGCTGCGATTACAGCTGTAAGTCGCTTGGGGTATGTCTCTATCAGTTTTGCATCGAGAGACTGAAATTTTTGCCCATTCCTCCTTGCAAAACAGCTCGAGCTCAGTGAGGTTGGATGGAGAGCATTTGTGAACAGCAGTTTTCAGTTCTTTCCACAGATTCTCGATTGGATTCAGGTCTGGACTTTGACTTGGCCATTCTAACACCTGGATATGTTTATTTGTGAACCATTCCATTGTAGATTTTGCTTTATGTTTTGGATCATTGTCTTGTTGGAAGACAAATCTCCGTCCCAGTCTCAGGTCTTTTGCAGACTCCATCAGGTTTTCTTCCAGAATGGTCCTGTATTTGGCTCCATCCATCTTCCCATCAATTTTAACCATCTGAAGAAAAGCAGGCCCAAACCATGATGCTGCCACCACCATGTTTGACAGTGGGGATGGTGTGTTCAGGGTGATGAGCTGTGTTGCTTTTACGCCAAACATAACGTTTTGCATTGTTGCCAAAAAGTTCGATTTTGGTTTCATCTGACCAGAGCACCTTCTTCCACATGTTTGGTGTGTCTCCCAGGTGGCTTGTGGCAAACTGTAAACGACACTTTTTATGGATATCTTTAAGAAATGGATTTCTTCTTGCCACTCTTCCATAAAGGCCAGATTTGTGCAGTATACGACTGATTGTTGTCCTATGGACAGAGTCTCCCACCTCAGCTGTAGATCTCTGCAGTTCATCCAGAGTGATCATGGGCCTCTTGGCTGCATCTCTGATCAGTCTTCTCCTTGTATGAGCTGAAAGTTTAGAGGGACGGCCAAGTCTTGGTAGATTTGCAGTGGTCTGATACTCCTTCCATTTCAATATTATCGCTTGCACAGTGCTCCTTGGGATGTTTAAAGCTTGGGAAATCTTTTTGTATCCAAATCCGGCTTTAAACTTCTCCACAACAGTATCTCGGACCTGCCTGGTGTGTTCCTTGTTCTTCATGATGCTCTGTGCGCTTTAAACGGACCTCTGAGACTATCACAGTGCAGGTGCATTTATACGGAGACTTGATTACACACAGGTGGATTCTATTTATCATCATTAGTCATTTAGGTTAACATTGGATCATTCAGAGATCCTCACTGAACTTCTGGAGAGAGTTTGCTGCACTGAAAGTAAAGGGGCTGAATAATTTTGCACGCCCAATTTTTCAGTTTTTTATTTGTTAAAAAAGTTTGAAATATCCAATAAATTTCGTTCCACTTCATGATTGTGTCCCACTTGTTGATTCTTCACAAAAAATTACAGTTTCATATCTTTATGTTTGAAGCCTGAAATGTGGCAAAAGGTCGCAAAGTTCAAGGGGGCCGAATACTTTCGCAAGGCACTGTATACATATACCATTTGTGTCAATATCCTCATCGAGGGCTAGTGCATGTTAATATTGTATCCCGATAAATTGTTGATGTCTCTGTGAGAAATATCATTTTTCTAACCTGCAATGGACATTCTAAAAAAAAAAAAAAAAACCTCCAGGGCACTCTTAGTGGCTTCATTAAAAAATGTCCTCCTTGCTGTGTAAGTGAATACAGTTTGCTACTGCCACCACAGAGATAAAACTATTATTACTGAAAATGAATTGTAGTCTACAGATTCCAATTTCTAAGGTGTATTTTATTGGTAACTGCAGAGTTAACAAATAACTAACATTTAATGAAGTGTCACAGAACCTGCCTTTTTATTTACTTAACACATTAGGTGATTCTTACCCAATAACATATAATCCACTATCATTGCACAATACTGTATCATAGTGTCTTCTGAGAATGATTATCTAACTGGAACCATCTAATATATATTGATTTGTCTTAAGATTTTAATTCCAGCATCCATGACTTTCTTCTTAAGAAGCTCGCTTGATGAGATTTTGGTTAACTGTTTTTCAGTCAATTTCAAGGTTTGCTGAAGTATAATTAAGTATAATCAAATAATACTTAACCATGGGTTCCCCTAGATTTAATTTTGAGCCCCTTGCTGTTTTCTGTTTTCTTAACGACCTGCTACAATTGAGTAAACATTCTGGTCCACTTATTTGTGGACGATGCTATGGTTTATTACAGTGTTTAGGTATTTGCTGTCTGACTGATAATTTACAACATTGGTTTATAGGTAAACATCAATACAGATTGTCAGTGTAAATAATGCTATTTCAAACTTGGAATACTCTGCAGACAGTTTAGTTCATTGAATCCAGCAGGAATTGGGATATTAGCAGCACAGTGCAGGAATTGTGGATATAATCTTGTATATTGTGTCTTGTCGCTCTGATAAACTAATTGGATAGGAATGACCAAGGAATGAAAGGGCAAAGAGACGACTGTGGGGTTGACATGCAACTCGATTGGTACTTGCTGTGCTCAATTGATATGCAGAATACACTTCACATTAAAACTAAGTGATTCAAATGTATTTATTTAACCAGGATAGAACTCTTGAGATATACATCTACTTTTCAAGGGGGTCCTGACAAGAGGAGGTAGCAAGAAATAACATTATTAAATCAATAAATCATTCAAACAGGACAGACCCAGTCAAATGAAAGCATAAAAAGGCTAAACAATTTCATTTCCTGGTCGTAGTCAATATTTATGGGATTTGCAACAGTGGTCAGATTTATAATAAATATTTAGTAATTTGTGAAGAGGCCATTTTTATGTTTACAGGCCATGAGTTTCAAAGATGAGATGCCTGATATACAAAGATGAGATGCGTGATATACAAAGATGAGATGCCTGATATACAAAGGCATGCTGGCCCATATTAGATCTCCATTTAGAAATTAGGCACCTCATTTGATTTTAGTGCCTAGGTAGAGCCACATGTCTCTAACAGAGATGCAAGGCAACTTGGAACATTTCTGGTAAACACCTCATGGACAAAGAGCTATTCTCCAAACTGAGCCAGCCTAAAAATTCATAGAGAGTACAGTGGTGCTGGTTGTAATCTGCATTCAATATACATCTTGCAGCACTATTATAGATGGGAACCAACTTTGTCTGAACTATGTGGGATGCACTTAAGTATACTAAATCAGCATAGTCTATTAAAGGTAATATTGTTTGGGTTACTAATCGAAAGCGATCTTCTTAAGAAAAACACTGCCTGTGTCTGTATAAAAAAAAACAAGTCTAACTGCATTTGCATACCAGATGTTCAAATGGTATTTAGCACTGACTGAATTTAGCCATAAACCAAGGTATTTATATTGTGTTACAGTTTCAAGACTAGTGATATAAGAGCAAGATTACTTTTAACATTGTTCAATTTCGGTGCAGATCCAAATAGCATGGTTCTAGTAGTATATAAAACCAACCTATTATATACTAATTCATTTTGTAAGGCATCATAAGCCTGATTTGCATGGGACTAAATCACCACATAAACAGGTGGATTCTGAATTTTTAGCGACATCAGTGAAATGTAGTTCTGTGCGAACCGTCCATGTCAGTGTTATGTTAGAATTGATACAGCATTTCCGGGGTATTTACCTCAGAGTAATACCAGCCTTTACAATAAACCATAATATAATATCACACTTGGTATGATCTGTCCTGAGATTCTATAGTTCAGTAGAGACGCAACAATTGGTCAATACCAGGCTTATGATGCCTTACAAAATGAATTAGTGGTTAAAGAAAAGGGCTTATAACCAGGAGGTCCCCGGTTCAAATCCCACCTCAGTCACTGACTCATTGTGTGACCCTGAGCAAGTCAGTTAACCTCCTTGTGCTCCGTCTTTCGGGTGAGATGTAATTGTAAGTGACTCTGCAGCTGATGCATAGTTCACACACCCTAGTCTCTGTAAGTCGCCTTGGAAAAAGGCGTCTGCTAAATAAACAAATAATAATAATACCAAATTTGGTACGGGCAAAAATACAAAACATAATTGTCAAAAAGTGAATGCTTTGAACGGTACATTTGAAGATATGTATGGAAATACATACCACTCAAGGGACAAAATGGCTATTCTTCCCTTTGGAAATTGATTTGCTTCATTCTTCCCCCATCTTGCACAAGTTATTTACATCTGGTTCATTGTTTAAAAATCATGCACAAAAGTGTCTTCTCTGGCCAAGACATTGCATTTCATTTTTAATTTACAGTCTTTCCTTGATGAAAACTAGTCCATGTCTGGGAAGTTACTAGACGTCCTCTGCTTTTGACCAACTCAGAATCGTATTAGAGGGCTGTATCATCCGCATACAAATTAAATGTGAAGTATTTAAGAACATTACACATGTTATTTATATAGATGCAAAAAATGAATGGACCTAGAATGTAACCTTGAGGAACCCCCTTTTTGATTATGGCCAGGTAAGATTTAGTACTATCAATAAATACCCTTTGAGTAAAATTTTGTTAGTAATTTTTAAACCAACTTACAGCAAGAAGATCAAAGCCAATATTCTGCAGTTTAATAGTCATGGCTTTTTTTTATCAAAAAAGATAGCTGTAAGAAAATATTGCAGAGAAAATATTGTTTCGTAAACTGGTAATGGCAGTAACTGTGTTATGCATGGGTCTAAAACCAGACTGCCGTGACAAAATGCATCTGTATTTGAATACATTTTTCTAGTAGTTCTGACATCACAGGCAATAAGAAAATTGGACGATAATTATTTAAATGTAGCAGATATTAAACCTGTCTTTAAATCCGAATCTGCTACTGATTTAAATAATTATCGTCCAGTTTTCTTATTAAAAATAAACTCTTGGTACCACAGCATTCTGGTTTGGAATTGTACCAGTCAGTAATAAAGCATTAACATGCTTGCTAAGGGGAATTTAAGAATGTCAATTTCGTAGTATTGCAGTCATCTTCAGGACCTGTCATTGAATTAAGTATTTTTACTTCATCAGGAGACAACCGCCTAAAAGAGAATTACTTATTGCAGTTTGGTTTTCTGTCAGAGTCCGAACTACAGGTGGTAAAGTACTTTCTGGGATCAGTTGTTCAAAAGAAAGACTTGCTTGAATAAAATGTTGATTAAAAAAGTTTATAATGTTGCCCTTATCATCACACTTAATACCATTTATAATAAATGATTTTGGAAATTCATGTCCTCGTTTGCTGTTTCGGGTGTATCACTGTTATATGCATTATTATCTGTGAAGTGTACTTCATCAGCAGAATAAATCAGTTCCATACAACCCCTTGTAACATCAACAAAGACATAAATAGCCTCATCTCATTCACTGTAGTAAGCATCAATTTCTTACTTGGCGAATGCGGCCGTCTGTTTTTTACTGCTCATCTATCGATGGGCCGGTCTGTCAAGCATATTTTTTAGGGACTGCTGCCCTTTGCCAGCGAAAAACAAAACTGCAGACTATAGTACCATATAGTCTGCTTATTTATTTAGTGTACCACGTTGAAAAGACGTGTTAAACTTTGTAGATGCCCATATAGCACCCCTCTCACGGGAGTGACAAATTTGGACTTGCTTGCGCTCCACATGGAAGTTGCAGGATAAGCAGCTGGGTGGTTAATAAAATCATTTTTAATTTTTAAATATTGAAACTCAAAGTTAGTTCAGCGTGCACAGTAAATCCAAGATGTACTTCTGATTAAATAATGAGCTGATTTTTGCACATTAAAAGCCTTTTTTAATGGTTTAATAAACATATTTTTAAAAGTTTTTATTTCAGATATCTTTAAGTTAAAACTGATTAATAAAATCATTTTTTTCTGTTTAAATCTAAAAATATGTTTGACCACTCTACTAGCAGTAGAAGGCTTTTCAGTCTGTCTGACAGTACTCCTCTCTGCACTACTTTACAGCATCGGTCGACATCTCTGAGGTGCTCGTATAAAGATTGAAATGTACTTTAAATGGCATTTTGTTTCAAATAAAGCTAGTGGAGTGATATTTTTGTATTTTTGTGATGCGGTTACAAACATTATAAGAGTGTTGGGAATCTTTCCATTTAAATAATAGAACCTGAAGTAGAGGGCTTTACCATCTGGTTAATTGCTGTTAATTGTTCTGAATTCCATCTTTGGTCTTAATGCTAAAGTATCATAGCTTAATGGATATTTCCAATAGCCCAAATAATAACTCAGTACTAAAAAAAAAACTTCTACTTTCATGGAGCTGCTCTTCAGTTCAGGTACCTTGTACACAAAAGCGAACATGGTTTGTGAACTGTTTGTAAAACATTTAAATAAATAAAAGCAACTTTTTCTTTTTTAATTAGGATTTTAGTGGACACGTTCATGTATTTCTGTAAGTTTCAGTATTTAAGTTAACGCTAGGTCCTAAAACGTATTATTGAAAAAAATATCTAGTAGTCTATATGTGGTAATGCTGATCTCAACCATTTTGGTACCTCTCACTGTTCTTTCCTTTTTAGTAACTACATGTCTCAGCTGCCTGTGTTGTGTTTACATGTCCATATTATTTACTGTTGGCTTTCTCAAGTTCATATATATTGTACAAAATGCTGCATGTAAAATGTTACACTACCTGGATTTAACAAAGTATGTTTACTTCCATTTGTGTGCAAATTCACTTTCTAATGTACAAGCCCTTCTGTCATGGTGATGGATGTTATTCATTTAAATTGCCCATTTTAAATGTTCAGACAAGCTTAAAATCATACCTATGCGATTTTCTAGAACCATATGCCAACTATTATATAATACTTGCTGTAATTTAATGTACAAGTAATTATTTTGTATTAAATATCCTGTATCTGGGGGAAACAGAAACTGTCCTTTAAGGTAGTTTTTTGTTTTATTCCTAAGTGTCGACTACCACAAACTGTTTTTGCTCTGTAGTGTGGACTTAGTTCAGAACTTCATGTCATAGCTCAAACATGAAATGCCTGGCTCAGTGTGGTACAGTCAAAACAGCCTGGCTCCCAGAGGTGGGGAAACATCTTTGCTGCGTAGTAAAAAGAAATTGCTGGGTCTTCATTCATTCTGCAGCAATTTATCTTGAGTGCACAATTTTCCACCTACATATCTGATGGCAGAACTATGTCATTTCCTTACAATATTTTCTCCCCCACTGATTCTGAGAGACAGTTCAAATTGATAATTATAACCACTCTCAGTAAAATAATTAAACAAAACTGGAGACACATACTGTAAAACAGGATTTTTTTGCGGCAACTTAATTTTGCTAATGGCCTTCAAGGTCAATTTTTGCTGCAAGTTTGCGCTTCTTTTTCTTTTCATGTACGGCACATGTAAGAATAATATATTTCATGGCACATTCATTTTGTGGATTTTTAATAAATGCGAAATTAGCAAACATTTTTTGCTTGCGAAATGTTCTTGTTTTACAGTAATCTATTACACAAAGTAACGAGGCACAGTAAAGCATAGAAGCAAATGCATTGGATCTTTCAAGGGTATATACGCACCATGCCGGGGCCTGATTCAGGACCCCAGGTAGCTGTATGTAGTCCTCCAAACACAGGGGTGCAGGAGGGCTGAAGGTTGATTGTTTTTTTAACTTTTTTTTATTTTTGTATGGGCATGAAAGCAGGTTCAAGGCACATTTTTTTGGTCATAGAGGGTGTCATCTACATGCAGGTAGTATCGGATTAGTTTATACTAAGGTATTACTGATCTGAGACCAGTGGCGGCGTTTGTCCTGCTGTGGCCCCATGCGAAGCTCGATTCCGTGGCCCCTATTCCTATCGTAATACTACGATACCATGATTTTCTAACAGGGCAACAACCACTATTAATGGTATTGCATTTTACTACAGCAAGCACAAAAAAACACATTCACAAAGAGACAGAAATTAATCTTTCATGCTTTCGCAGTAGCAAAATCTGCAATTTTAGCTGAATAATCCAGTTTTTGGCAAATCTGGTGAACAATCGATATCTGCCCTAGTCCAATCAAACATTCCTGCAGCATTGTAGAAAGTAAATAGTTTTTGATTCATTTCATGTTCAAGTAAGAAAAGCTTCTCAAGCCTGATGCTACTGTGACAGGCACTGTCAAAAGCAGACACAATTGCATGGGTTACATGTGCCGGAAACCGCGACTGCTTGAGACACAGGTGAGGACCTTGCTCGGAAAAGAGGAACAGTTTGCACATGATATCCTCGTTTCACAGTGACTGGTATGAACAGCTCACTCCTGTGCCATGGAAAGTTTATACGAGGATAGAAGTAGAAGGTTTGCAACACGATAATATTTTGTCTTGGAATGCTGAAAAAGGAATTCTCCACTTGACCTAAACATGCACACACCAGGGGCCCTTAGATGTGTGCAGTACTATACCGCTGAGCTGGGGGACTAATGTATAAGCAAAGAGAAAGTTCAATCTTAAGTGGCTATTAATAACCACTGAACAGAGTGTATACAATTCCTTCCATGACTCTTTTTTTCTTTGTAGGGAGCCATATGCCCTAAACAAATTGAAGGAACATGATCAACACTCTTTAATCCTGCCTTTAGTTTAATCAATTTTTTTTTCATTAAGATTATAGATGACCCAGCTTGCCATCCTTAATTCTAGTACTACACCAAATATAATAAAACAGGCTTTACAGTTACCCAAACAGTGCTTTACAGCTTCTAGTATTTTCTGTCAAATACTGTGAGAATAAAGGATATCATATGATAATATGTACTAAACCTTTATTTATAACTGGTAATATTTTTGGATGAGGTGCAAAAAAGCTATTAGTCCTTTGAAGGTCTGGTGGTATTTGGGCCTCTCTACAGTTAATTTATACTGATGTATTCCCTCTGGAGTTATTCCACTTGCTTATATAAACTGGCCTTTCAATAGCAAGAAAAAATCACATGATTAAAAAAAAAAAAAAAACCTTGATCAAAAAACATGGCAATGTTTTAATTAACCCTAAAACTGGACCACAATGTGATATTCTGTTGAACCTACTTATATTCTGAACTATCATATATTTAAATGATATTTTTAATTTTTAGCCCTAAAACATGTATGAACTTATTTTCAATGATTGGTAGCGATGAGCTTATAATTATAATTCCAAACTAGTATTAAAAACCACTTCTGAAAACTGTGTTAACATTTAAAATGGAGACCAGCAACGATATTATTTATTTATTTATTTATTTATTTATTTATTTGTTTGGCAGACACCTTTATCCAAGGCGACTTACAGGTATTACAGGGCAGTACAGAGTTACAATGCAAGATTAATATTTAAATACTGTATAGCTTACAGTAAGTGCAATAATACTAACAGAATACAATATGAAACAGGGTGCAAGTTAGGATTACAACAAGTTATATCTACAATGACATAGTAATGCAATAATACACCAGCTGAGGATCCAGTAACAAGGTGCATAGGTCAGGGGAATACAGTTCAAAGTAGGGGGGGTAGATCAAGAGATCTACAAGTGCAGTCTAAACAGGACGGGTCTTGAGGAGGTGGTGGACGGCAGTGAGAGACAGAGCAGTCTTGAAATTCTCTGGTGTTACTTCAAATGGAATTAATAATGAATTGTAAAATATTTTTTATCACATGTTATGTATTACTTAATACTTCTCTTATTGTAAATATTATTACAAAAATGAGTCAGACATGTACTAATTACTTAGTACCCTTAGGCCCTAGTTTAGATGACTATACACTTTAAAAATGCAGGGCACGTCAGCACAGTAGTGGCTCTCCTCTTAACTTAAGCAAATGAGCTAAAACGTATGCTGTTTTGCTTGATATATTTATGTTTCAAGGTGTATTTTAATAAACGGACTTTTAAATCCTTGCTGGATGTTTTCAAATCCTGGGGTAAAAGCTAAACAGTGGCCACCCGCCCAGGTGGGGGTAGGCCGGCATTAGTATATGCAGTCTAAACTGTGTTAACAATTCAGTGAGACAGCTGCTGCTTTGAGAGGGCCTGACCCAGGGTCCTTACACCATAACAGATGAAGAGCTGGTCAGACTGACTCAAAGCTCTTGCCCTGTCAACATAACATCTCAATGCCTGAACTAAGCAGAGGGAGTTTAGTCTTTGATCCTCCTCTGAAGAAAATGGAGGGGGATGGAAATCCTCCTGTTCCACTGAGTGGTTTAAGTGGAAAGTCGTAACCATCTTAGGGAGGAAAGCGGGGTTCGTACGTAATGATACCCTGTTTCCGTCGTCCCTGATGCACATACAGGAGCTGTGCACAGACAGAGCCTGTAGCTCACTGACCTGCTTGGTGGAGGTGATGGCTAACAAAAGTCTGTTTTTATAGAGAGGTGTTTCAACTCTATGCAATGTATAGGCTCAAATGGGGCCTTAGTGAGAGCCTCCAGTGCATGATCTAGACTCCACTCAGGGAGGACGTCCCTTCTAGGTGGACATAACCGCTGAGCACCCTTCAGAAAACGGGTCGGCAGAAAATGGGCGCCTGGAGGACACCAAGTCAGGTACACTTTCAGCGTAGAGGGGGATTTACCCACTTCCAGCAGTTCTTGCAGGAATTGCAGAATAGTTGTTAAAGGGCAAGATATGGGGTCATGACCCCGGGTTAGACACCAATCTTGAAAATACCTCGATTTGTAGGCGTACAACGACCTTGTGGAGGAAGCCCTAGCGTTTTGCAGTGTACCTACGACCGCGTCTGAGAGTCCTAAAGTGGACAGACAGTTCCTTTCAGGGGCCAGATCCATAATTGGAGTCTGCCCGGTTCTGGGTGCCAGAGAGTGCCTCTCGCCTGACTGAGGAGATCCAGGCATAGCGGGATCTCTCAGGGCTGGCCTTGCAGTAACTGGCAGAGGGTTGAAACCCAGATTCTCCTGGGCTATCGGGGGGCCATCAGGAGAACTGTTGACTTCTCTCTCCGGACCTTCTCTAGGAAAGCTGGGGGCAACGATATTGACAGGAATGCATACAAGAGCGTCCTGGGCCACTTGTGGGCTACGGCGTTGACGCCTAGTTGACGGCCAAAGCAGTGGAGGAAGAACTGTAGGGGGCAGTGAGTCGTTTCCCAAATGCACTCCACTACCTGAAGAGGAGGTCCACCGCCCGATTCACTACTCCGGGAAGGTGAACAGCCCGGAGGGATAGCATGTTCTGTTGTGCCCAAGTCAATAGTCAGAAGGCTATACGATGTAACTCCGGGGACTGAAGTCCTCCCTGGCGCTTGCCATTACTACTGACATATTGTCCGTCTGGACCAGGACATGTCTCTCTTGGAGTGCCAGGAGAAAATGCTGGACAGCGAGGTGAACCGTTCGCAGTTCCAGCGCATTTATATGCAAGGATGTCCAACGGCCACACCAGGACCCATGGACTCCTCTGCCTGCCCAGACTGCTCCCCAACCTAAGTTGGATGCGTCTATCGTCACCACCTGGCGGCTGTGAATCACCCCATCCTTACACCTTTGCGCAGGTGAGAGGCTTGCCTCCACCAATGCAGGACTTCCCAACATGTGCGAGACATGGTCAGCCGACGGTGTTTGTCGTGTTTGGGATGTAGCCGGAATGTACTGAGCCATGCCTGAAGCGGGTGCATATGGAGTAATACCAGCTGGAGGGCTGATGAAGCTGCTGCCATCAGACCCAGCAACTTTTGGCACAACACCAGCGGTACTAACGATCCTTGTTGAAATAGGGATAGACAATTCTGTATGGCAGCCACTCTGTCGTCTGACAAGTAGGCTCGCATTGCAAGGGAATCCAGCCGGAGTCCCAAGTAAACCATACTTTGCACCGGTACTAACTTCACATCGTTGAAGGTGAGACTCAGCCTCGACAGATGCTCCGTCATGATGTGGGCCACTGCTCCTTCCTGCGACTGGGAACAGATCAACCAGTTGTCTAGGTAGTTCAACACCCTGATCCCTTGCAGCCGCAAAGGAGCCAGGATGGCATCCACATACTTTGAGAACATGCAAGGGGCTAAGGAGAGGCTGAATGGCAGCACAGAAAACTTAAAGACGCTTCCCTGAAAGGCACAGCAAAGATACTTCCTGTGCGCAGGGCGTATAGGGACGTGGCTGTGGTGGAGCCTGCTGCGGCAGCTGCCTCCAGGAGTGTTTTTGCATTGGGGCCCCACGTCTGGCGCTCCCCTGTCCTTGCGGGTAGGCCCAGCTGTTACCTGCCGTGGAAAACCTGAAGGCAATGCCACAGGTCGCCATGCGGGGCAGTGGGGATTGAGACCGTCCGAGTCACCATGTGTGCCACGGGTGGATGCCAGCATCTCATTCTATAGTGCTCCGGAGCAAGGGGAAGGGAGCATCGAGGCTACCTGCCGAGACGCCTCACGTTCTCGTGGGAGCGTTGTAGTATCTCCTCCACTGCTGGCCCGAAGGTATGGCTGGGAGATATCGGCGCGTCTAGCAAGGACGATTTGTCCACATCAGGGACCCTCGTCTGGGACAGCCAAAGCTGCCTGTGAGCTAATACCAGGCTTGCCAGGCTCCGGCCCAGGACCTGCCCTTGGAAGCCGGAAATCTGGAGAAGTGTGCCTGATACTAGGCGCAGCTCTGAAGCCACCTGTTCAGGGAGGGGCGGCGACTGCAGTATGCCATCCATGTAAGCCGTAAGGAGGCCTACTGTGTTGGCCAGGCGCATGACTTCCGCTTCCGCCGCATAGGCCTTTAGGTAAACCCCCTACTGGAGGGGCTTGCACCAGGGCCGTGATGGTCGAGTCCACTGGTGGAATTCCGGCAAGCCCAGCGCCCCTGTGCCTTCTAAAGAAGGCAGCGGGGTTGCCCGTTTCACCACACTCTGTGCCGAGGCTGGTAGTTCCAGGAAATCAGGGAATGCTGGGAAGGGCTGAAGGTGGGGCAATGAAGCCTGTGTCCTGAAGACAGACCAGCGCGGTTCGGGCGCTGCCGTCCAAGGTACTTGGAGGAACTTGGAGGCTCGCTCTATAACTGTCGGGATTGAGCTTGGAAGAGGGGAAAGCCCAGCGTCCGAGGTTGTCTCAGAGATGGGACCCATCTCGAAGGTTAGCTCTTAGGTCTTTCCTCCCTCCTCATCCTGAGGGAAGGAGCTGCCATCCCAGGTGGCCGCGACTGAGATTGTGTCCTGGTCTTCCTCAGCCACAGCTAGCTCTGATTCTGAAACGTCCTGGGCGACCACCGGTAAGGGCGGGGTCAGTTCCAGCGCAGGAGCTAGGGGCCCGGAGCAGGGGATTGGAGACCTAAAGCACAGGGAATGCTGTCTGAACGTTGTCTAGAGCACAGGGAATGCTCTGCGAGGGGCTCTGGGATAACTGAGAC
This sequence comes from Acipenser ruthenus, assembly GCF_902713425.1. Taxonomy (NCBI): domain Eukaryota; kingdom Metazoa; phylum Chordata; class Actinopteri; order Acipenseriformes; family Acipenseridae; genus Acipenser; species Acipenser ruthenus. The sequence continues at coordinate 38,233,664 of NC_081189.1, read as the reverse complement.
TCTGAGGTCCTGAGGGTGTCGATGCATCGAGGGCACCAAACTAGAGCACTGAGGCACAGAGGGCGCCGAAGCAAAAGGGTATCGAAGGTATCGGGGGTCTGAGGCCTTGAGGCCCGAGGGTGCGAAGCACCAGTGGCCGTTAACCAGTGAAGCGTTGAGGCACCGAGGGCTTCTAAACACTGGAACACTCAGGCACCGAGGGTGCAGGAGCACCAAGGTGACTGAGTGCAGCAAGGTTCTGAGGCACCGAGGCGCCGAAGCACCGAAGGGTGACAGGGTACCGTGTGCACCAAGGCTCTGAAAGGTGCCGAAGCACCGCGGGTCCTTGGTTCTGCAGGCGCCGAAGCACCAGGGGCACCTAACACCTGAGTACTAAAGTGCTGGGGTGCGGAAGCACCGAGGACGCCGAGCACATAGAGTACTGGGAACAGGCGCCTAGCCTTAACTGTGTGCAGTCACACAACCCGGGGTAGCGCATAACATACACTGGGGTGGCTTGAGTGGCTGCAGTTAGGTGCACGGGAGAGCAGTATGCAGAAGCGCTGGGTGCAGCATGGGCGATAGCCTGGCCTTGACTGCATGCAGTAACACAACCGGGGCAGCGCGCACTGTATAACAGAGTGGAGCACAGGCAAAAAGAGCTGCGGTAGGCTCAGGCTGAACTGCTAACTTTGAAGGCCCAACGCACGGAGATGAGCGGGCCGAGACAGCCGGTGAAGTCTACTCAACAGCAGGGCAAGGTAGAACCAAGCCCCGGTGGAGGAAGCACACATTATCTAATTGTTATTATTATTTATTTTAAAAAAATGTAACTGCAAGAGCAGTAGAAGAAAAAATAAACACACACACACACAACAGCCGAGCTGTGGGGGTAGAGCAGTCACCACGCCAATATTTTTTTTAATTCATTTTTTTTTAGGCCAAGCGCACCGAGCGGGCGGGCCGAGACAACCGGCTGAGCTGGGCCCCGGTGGAGGAAATCATGCGTCTCTTTTTTTTTTAAAGCTGCAAATAGCAGGAGAAATACACATACGACAGCAGCTGCTGTGGGTTAGAAAGCAGTCTGCGACGCAAGCAATGAAGGCTGGTGAAAAAAGAGAAAGATTAACGAAGCACAGTTGCGCATCGATTATAGCTCAGTTCACAGAAGCTGAGTTACTGATTCCAGGGAAGTGGCAAGCTGACTTCCGGCAATATTTTTTCAAAACTAAAGCAGGGGAACTCCAGTAAACTTGAGTGAGAGCTCTTCCATACAGACTCAATCACAGCAACTGGACAAGTTAATACCTTACCTTACCGAGGTGAGAAGAAAAAGAGGAAGTGAGTTCCATGGAGAGACTATTTGTTTCCTCGGTAGGCGGGACTGAGGACATCACTCCTCGGAGGGGCCTATCGGCAGCTCTGATATAAAAGGCTCAGTGAATACCTGACCTGTGGCAGGCATATTCCAAAACTATTGTAGGTGGTCATCTTCGAATTGAAAGGGAACAACAAGTTTCTTTCTGAATAAAAAAAAAAAAAAGTAAACAGTTTAACACAGGACCAAGTATAGTGAACTGATGGTTACTTCAGATGAATTCAGTATGGGTAGTACCATACATTATATTGTTGACATCTTGTATCTCCACAGTTTTTTAAGTAAAAAAAAAAAAATGCATGTTGGAAGTTTAGCTTTTTGTATTTTTGCTTTTTGTACTGCGTTTAACAAATTGGATAAAGCAAAGGCAGAATACTGCATATATGAAACAAACAGGTACATGTAATTGTACTTTTATTCACAATATAATCTCATTAACTTACTTCAACAGTTTGTTGTTCATTTTGATTGTCCTTTCGCTATAACAAACCCCTCGACATAAACAAAAGGCTTGGACCCCAACAGGTTAGTTATAGCGAGGGTGTACTGTATATATATATATATATATATATATATACATATCTGCAGATTTTTTTATTTTCATGTGATAAAAAAAAATTGAAAAGATTTATTTTCATAACATGTTATGTGTTTCCCCTTTAAGACCCCAGGTAATGTAAATTAGAAAATGTGGTGTTGTAAAATACTGTATGTAACAGGAATTCCCTCAGGGCTACATCTGTTTTAATTAAATAGTGCTGTCTCATGTCTGGGAAATTCACAGAGTGAGAGAACTGCTCATTTTTTAGTTGTAATGTAATTAGCAATAATTAGCAATACTTAAACTATGAGTCCATCGATGAAATTCACACGCATAATGTTTTAAAGGAGCTGCCCTTAAAGATCTATTAGTTTAAAATTACGTCTCATGATTGTGATATGCTTTTTATTTAAAAGTTAATGAAGTTTGGATTAAATAACTCATAATCCAACAATAAATCAGAATCCAAAATGTGACAGTACTCGAAATCCAAACTTAATCTTGCAGTGCACAAAGCATCTAATTTAAAATAAGTGTGGATTTGCTAGACTACATGTTATTATGGTACAAATAACTTATTGATTAGAAAAAAAAGAGTACAAAAGTAAACAATGATTTACAGTATAGAAGAAACTGACAGAAGTCCCTGGTTATGAATTGATAAACACCACTGGATTTGTATTTGTTTTACACTAACCCTACTCCATTGAAATGCATTCTTGTTGACAATGATGTCCTGTTAGCTATATAACTATAGCTATATATAACAATATGCTTGAGGCAGACTAGAACGATTAATCCAACTATGAATTTAGATTTTTGTAAAGTAATTTGCTTAGATGTCCTAAAAGTGGCTGTGACAAGGATGACAGAGGTTGAGGCTCAGAGACAAGTTTAAAGTTCAAAATAAAGTTTTTAATTCACAAAAATACAAAATAAACAGGCACGAGGGCCAAACAAAAAGGTTTCAAACACAAGATAAACACAAAACAAAACAAAACTTACAAATAAAGTTTCCAGGCTGGGCATTGCCTTCACTGGACCAAAACTAACAAAATAGCACACACAGACAAACACTTCTTCTCCTTCCAGAACTCTCTCTCTCTCTCTCCAACTGGGAGGCTGAGGCCTTCTTTTATGCCAGGTGGCTGAATAATAATTGAAAAATTATTGGTAGATTGCTCCCACCTGAAGCAATCAACCTGGGCAGGGAGGAGAATTTAACTCCTTCCCTGACAGTATTTCTAAGGGCAGAGCCCTGCTCTGCCACACACCTCCCTCCACGTACAAAGTACGGAGGCCGCAATCGGCCAAACTCCCCCCCCCCCCCCCTTTGAACCAAGCCTTCCCCCCAAGAATCCCCTTATGTCCCTTGGGTGGGCTATTTCAACGGGCGGTGGTGGGCGGGGTTGATGTCAGCTCTCCCAAGCTTTCTTCAACAGCGGGGGCCCCGGACCTTCCAAGAACATGAACGCTGGCAGGGAACCTGGACCCTCCAGCAGGAGCAGTGATGGTGGCACCTCTAGTAGCGGAGGCGGGAACGACGGCCCGACTCCCTCTGGTGGCGGCGGCGGGAACGGCGGCCCGACTCCCTCTGGTGGCGGCGGCGGGAACGGCGGCCCGACTCCCTCTGGTGGCGGCGGCGGGAACGGCGGCCCCTCTCTGGGAGATGGCAGCGGCTCCCCTTCTCTGGGCGACGGCAGCGGCCCCCCTTCTGGCTTTCGGGACGACGGCTCCTCCCCTTCTGGCTCTCGGGACGGCGGCTCCTCCCCTTCTGGCTCTCGGGACGGCGGCTCCTCCCCTTCTGGCTCTCGGGACGGCGGCTCCATCTTCTTTGTTTGAATGACTGGGGCCTCTCCCATATCTACCGCCAGGTAGTTAACGACCATGAGGGCAAGCTCTGCGAAGGACGCCGGGTGATGCTGTTCCTCCCATTTTTCCCACCTCCCCCATCTCGACGCCACAGCGTGTTGATAACTATGGGGCGGTCATGGAAGAGGTCCGCCTCAGGGTGCATCAACCAGTCCCATATTTCCTGGGATGGTGGTGAAGGTGGTGGCACTGGAGGTAGTGGGGTGGCCCCTGATGCCCGGGGTGAAAACTGCACCTCTTCCTGGGCCTGATTGTAGGGGCATCCTGCCCAGTTGTGGCCGTCCTCCTCACAACGATCACACCAGTCTGCCGGTGGCACTTCTGGGCAGGACCTCCAGCCGTGGTCCACCTTCCCCCACCAGGAACACCAGGGGAAGAGGCTGGCCGGGTCCTCCAGTGGTGGCTGTTGTTGCAGCAGCTTACATTTCTTCGGCTGCTGCATCTCCTGCCATTGCCGCTGTCTGCTCTTCTTCCCCATTTTTTTTTTCCAGAAAAAAAAAAACTCCTCAAAATTCAAAAAACAAAACAAAAAAATACTGCCCTGAGCCTCCAGGTAGCGTTGTCCCACTTCTGAGCACCAAATGTGACAAGGATGACAGAGGTTGAGGCTCAGAGACAGTTTAAAGTTCAAAATAAAGTTTTTAATTCACAAAAATACAAAATAAACAGGCACGAGGGCCAAACAAAAAGGTTTCAAACACAAAATAAACACAAAACAAAACTTACAAATAAAGTTTCTAGGCTGGGCGTTGCCTTCACTGGACCAAAACTAACAAAATAGCACACACAGACAAACACTTCTTCTCCTTCCAGAACTCCCTCTCTCCAACTGGGAGGCTGAGGCCTCCTTTTATGCCAGGTGGCTGAGTAATAATTGAATAATTAATTGGTGGATTGCTCCCACCTGAAGCAATCAACCTGGGCTGGGAGGAGAATTTAACTCCTTCCCTGCCAGTATTTCTAAGGGCAGAGCCCTGCTCTGCCACAGTGGCAGATTCAACTTTTCACAACATCGGCCTTATCTCACTGCCTGTAATCCATCTGTAACTATCCTCTCTGTATTACTTGCTTTGCAGGCTTATTTCCTGATAGATTTGCGTTCACTGCTCTCATTGTGTTAAACAAAACTTTGTCCTATTTATCTCAACAGGTTTTTGAGGATTGCTTGTAAAATATGAACGTTAGCTTGTTTTCAGAATCCTTCTCAGATCCTTCAATGTTTTTCATGCGTTTGATCTGCTTTTATTGTTCCTGGAAAACACAAGCCAAGTTAGTAGAAACAATTGGGGCAACCTTGACCCCCACCGCATTGAAAGTTGTGCCTATTTGCTTGGTGCTGGCCAAGGTTGCCCTAATTGTTTCTTCTTAGCTTGTTCAATTGTTAAATTGGTCAACCTATATTGAGGCAATGTAGTGCCGTTTGGATAGGGTAAATATAAATAGTAGGCTCAGGGCACAGATTTTGAACATCTCAATTTTATTTCACAGTGAATTTGAGGAAAATATAATTGATAAGACAGGGCTATCAGTCTTGAGGAGGCAATGTGGTCCAGTGGTTAAAGTCCATGGCTTGTAATCAGAAGGTTACTGCTTCAAATCCCACCCTGCCACTGACTGACTCACTGTGTGCCCCTGAGCAAGTCACTTAACGTGGGATATATTTTAGTCTTTAATCCATATATTTATTTTATATGTTGAAAATATATGGTGCACCATATATTTTCATTAGTCTGTAATCCATATAGGGGCCAGTTTCTATATATGAAAAATATAAGGATCATACTTTTCTACTATATATCAAAAATATATGTTTGTTCCATAAGGGGAATTCCAAGTATCTGGCACATCATAAATTATATCTTTCTAATTCCTGTGACTGGAGATAAGACATATGCTCTGTGGTTGCAAAATACTGACAGTATGTAGTCTGCTGGGGTCACATGACTGCGACCTCTCACTTGGATTGTTCGTTATTCAAATGCTGGGGACAAAGTAGAATGTACAGATCAGTACTAAACAGTACATTTTTCTAATAAGATAGTGTAAACCGTTTAAGCAACTAATGTATGTCAAAGAAAATATTATAGGAAGGTTGGTGTTTCTTATGCGTTTCACTTAAAAACTGGACATCAGGGTGTCCGGGCTTGTTAATTCCTGCCACACGGACACATATGCCAATTCCCGGACTGTCTGGTCAAACCCGGACACGTGGCAACCCTAACTCAGGGAGACGGTGTTGAATTCTCAAATCCAACCCTCGTAAACAATAACACACATTCTCCCAATTCACTAACGGCGTGACCCGTCCCGTTCCCCTTACAATACATGTAACATAGACAGATGAGACAAACTGAACAGACAACAAGTCCTGCAACAAAGCAATTGTCCGGGTGGTTACAATATATTTTTTAATTTGAAAGTAAAAATATATGAAAGCATGACGACCTTTATGTAAAAATCTTCATTAATATACAACTGAACAAGAACTGTTGAATATTTATTTTTGTATTAAATGTCAGTGTTTATATGATAGTTGAAAATAAATAAATACTTATCAAGTTAAATAAATAAATAAATGTCTATGTATTCATTTATGTATTCATTTATTTCAATATTTATATTAATGTATTTATTTATGTTTTACTTTTACCAAATATATAGGCTATCCTTCAACATAGCGGGGACCACAAATAGCGTTACTTTCATCAACCAGTATAAAGAGAGGAAACCATACTTCCTGGTGCCAATAGGGACCACAATGATTGTTACACTGGCAGGAAACCAAATTTTCAGAGCTCAAGATCAAAATCTCAGAATGAGGATGATGAGCATGAATGATGGCTCAAAAAATCTCAAAAATATAACAAAGTCCCGAGAATTCTCAGCTGGTTGACTTCATCTTTCAAAATACTGCTTGCCTCAACTAATCGTGTAACACTGACAGTTAACACAACACACTTGCAAACTGAAGGTTGTAGGTTCAGATCCCATGTATACCAGACATGTTTTATATTTATACATTTTTTTGCAGGCAAATGTTCCATTTTAAAACAGAAATAAATAATTTAATATAGATGTCACATTAAGTGCGTTCCCGAGTATATTTCCATGTTGACAAAATACATTAATTGTCATTAAACTCGGATGTACTGTAATTTACATATTTGTGGATTAAAGTGCTTGCAAAAAAATACGTGAGGAGAAAAAGGAGATGGACATTTTTACCTTACTTTGGCGACTTATTTCTCTTACTGTATGACAGTTATTTACTTTTTCCCCCTATATTTCACCTAAGAGTGTTGGGAACTGCAAATTAAATGTGGAATGGTACATGTTTATGTATGCAAAACCTTAATTATTGTACGTTGTATATTTATTTATTGAATAAAGTATGCACATAGAGTGTGCCAAATTACTAGATTCTGTTTTCTTATAAATCATTCATAGTATCAGTCTCTTTCTTCTCTTTCAGTTGATTAAAATGTTATGGTCGGAATCCTCCACTTCTTTCAGCACATGCATCAGCACTTAGTGTAACCCAATAGTATAACGAGCTAATCATTATTAGATACAATTCAATGTGCTGCATTATTTTTTCAGAAAATACACAGTAGATATCTCCAAATTAATGATAAACTTTGATATAGTGGGGTTGCCATTAGCACCGATCAAACTAAGTAAACAAACACACCAGTAATGGACCAACCACATAACATTCATCACCATTTATAGCTTTAATTAGTAGACATCTAGTATGTTTAACTAGAAGCCAGAGAGTCCAGGGAAACATCCTCTGAAATTAAGTTTGAATCTCTCCCAACTTAAATAAATTTTCCTTTCAAGAAGTTTATTAGACTCTAATGAGCTGCAGTTTCTATAAAAACTAAAATCTGTCTAATAGAAGTGCTGTTTCTTTTTTTTTTTTTTTTTTTACATATGTCTGTCAAAACTGTATAGTAAAAGATTTTTGGTAGTATCACTTTAAATACATACTGGTATAGTATTAGCCAAGGCTGCAAAACAGATATTCAGCGTATCCTCTGTAAATAATGTTTCTGTTAGTGTTTATTGGCATAACCCTTATATAACTCTATTGGAGTCTAAATACAACATGTTGTATATATTTCAAATCCTCATATTATTAGTAAATATATTACTGAGCCTGTCAGCTGACCTTTAAATTTCACAGAGCTTTTTTTTTTTTGTACAGACTAACTGTGACTCATAGTGTAGGCTACTTCTTTCTGAATGAAAAATGAATGGTGTATATTATAAAAAAGATATATTGATTTGAAATGGTATAAACATTTTAACATTTTCACATTTAATGCCTACAAATGTTTAGTTATTTATCACAGTTATACACATGTTGTTTTATAAGCGTTGATATATGTTCATAAATGCATATTAAAGAAAATACCTTGTAGAATGACAGTTAATAAATTAATGGCAATATTTTTTTGTTCTGCCACTAGGCAGGGCTGTTTCTGCCCGATTCTTTTCTCATGTCTCTGTTCAGGTATTCGGTGTCTTTAACAATTACAAGTAACCTAATACAGCAAGCAACACCTGACTAATAACCACCAAAACTGCTTTATTTTAAAATGATACTGTTAATAGTGTTTTACAAAGAAAAGTATTTTAAATAATGTATAGTAGCATATCAGTGTTAAATAATTGTTTCGAAAATGAACTGTTAAAAATACTTGTATTTATTAAAACGCTAAACATCTTATACTGTTATGAAAACTGGTTGCTGTGCAACATGAGAAACACTGGCCTGATATTTTAAACAAACCAATAGCATTACTGAGAAGCACTTTGAAATCCTTGGAGCTCTGACAATGAAAGATACCAAATCAAAATGGCCACGCCAACTGTAAGGCAATACAAGCCCTTGAGGGTATTACCAAAACGGGATACTGGCCAGGCACAGAGCTTTTAAAATAGTAAAAGGAAAAACACAATCGCTCATGGAGTTCGCTTCATACAGTGTATGACCGTCATCTATATGGGGTACACTGACTAGCGTAGCGGCTTCATTGGCTGACCTGGCACAGTGCTGCCTGCCGACAAAGGGGTTTGCATGGTACTTTCTATCTTTCTTTACATAAGGGTCCTTACAAAAGGGAAACCTACTGTAAACATGAATTGTCAAATTGTAAAAGGATTTTTTGAATTAAAATGTGCATTTATTTATTTATTCATTATTTATTGTAAAACTATCTATCTATCTATCTATCTATCTATCTATCTATCTATCTATCTATCTCTGAGACCATTGCTATAACCTAGGAGTTATATTTAGTAGTTTTCACTGAGTAAAGCCTCAGTGTTTCTGTTTGTGTCCAGGATAAACTTGCAGGTGTAGTTGGTACTATAACTTCTTTAGAAGCAAACAGGATCGTTTTAGTAGTTCATGCAAATCTGTTTGCTTGTGTGATTGATTCTTCCTCAGTAGTTCTACAACATATGCAGTGTATTAAAGTCCATGAGCTACATTGTCAAAGCATTTACTGCAGTCATTAACTCCTATTTTGGTAAATATGAAAATTCAACATGAATGTATAAAACTGAGAAACAAACAACTTGAGAATGCTCAAAAGAGCCCCAATAACATTACATATTTGTTTGATGCTAGTTTTGTGAAGTCAACTGGTATTTTTTTTTCTTAAAAAAATAAACTCTGGCCCCATATTCTGGATATATGCAGTCCTTACATTAATAAAATTGTTTTTAAAAAAATTACTTAATAGGCCCATAATAGAGCTCGTTTGTGCTTTATAGAAATAAGGTAAACCAAGTGTCTACACTGAACCTGGGGCCTATTGCACAAAAGTGGTTTGAAGAGTTATCCTCATAACTTCCAGGTTTAATTGTGAAAGTCAGGCTTAGTCTATTGCACAAAACAAGATAATAATAACTCTTAAATCCATGGTAATTTATCGAGATTAAACTAACCTGCTTCAGAGCAGGTTAACAAAGATTAATCCTGACTTTTAAAAGTGAAAAAAAAAAAAATTGTGTCACTTTTTATACCGAGAGTGGTAGATGTTGGTGCTATAATTATAAGAAGGGCTTTTTGTGGGGAGAGGGTGTTCAGGGATCGCCAGGATCTGATCAATAATCCATATTTCACCCTGTACGAGCGATCCCGCTTCTCTAGGGATGGTATCCTGTATCTGGCGAATCTCCTAAGACCCTTCCTTGAGCAACCAACCTGACGGAGCAGAGCCCTTACTCATATACAGGTACTCTGCATAGGTCTAAGAGTTATGGCCTGTGGAACATTTTTGTATACAGTCAGCGATGCCGAAAATCTTAATAAGGCAAATATATGCAGAGCTATAAGGAAAGTGTACCTTGCACTGAAGAAGTTGCTGCCAGATATTATGTCTATAAATAATGGCCATACCTAATTTTCTATTAATCAAAATACAGCAGCATATAAATATAAATAATATATAATATATAATATAAATAATAAAGTCAGGAGATTTGTGCTTGTGTACTCGGGATGTGACTGTATACTTACGAGTCAGCTACAGTTTGCCAGGCTACCACCCTGGCTTTATTGGCAGTAGCAGAGTTATTTCCTTCTTCTCCATTTTTTCAGTTGACCGTTAATAAAGATTACCATGACAACACACTCAAACACTTGGTTCCACTCGCATAGATAGAAACGTTAACCCGGCTGGAGTTATCTAAATTAATTTAAACTCAGTCTACATTCTAGCCTGCTAAGTTATATCCTGTTAACTCAAACCAAATAACTTAAACTAAACCTGGCTTTTTAAAACCACTTTTGTGCAATAGGCCCCTGTTCTTTAAAGTGTTTTTATAATGTCATTAACATTTAAAGAAAATACACAAGACAAAGCAGGCTTTCTTTCTGCTGCATGATCAGTAGAAAAAATCATGGACAATGGCTACAGTTCATCAAACATCAGGATCACAATGCTCAACACAACATGGGGATATTATTACACAACAAACAAAGCTTTCCCAGCAGTCTTCTTGGAAAGACTTTTGAAACAAATACAACAACGTTTATTTACCAAACAGGGCACACTGTCAAAAGGTAAGACTTCCTCTGTGTTCTCAACGGGTCAAGTTAATCTATCAGCAGTGTTGAAAACAGGGCTTTAATTAGCATTTTCATAGAATAACCCAGTCACTCAGCTCCAGCGCTTATCTGATAACTAGTCAGTGCAGCCACTTTGGGACATCAGGAAAGGCTGATTTGTCATCTTGACAGTTCAGAAGAATTTCTGTGAGAAAAAGAAAAAGGCCAAAGAAACAGCTAGCATTAGATGGAATCTGGTACAACTCCAGCAAGAATTCTCTCTAAAACAACCTACATTGGGACTGGATTCTGCGTAATCTGCTGTGGTATGCTAGTCATAGTTAGATGGGTAGCAGCACACTTTTTGTTCAGTGTTAAAAACAGTTTCTGAAGTGTACTTATAGGGATTCTTACAAAGCTTCTCTAAAAGTGTATTTGCACACATTTCTGGATGTAGAAAAACACACATTTATTTCACAGAATTATAATGATCCGAAAAAGTGCCTGTATTCACAACCCCCCCCATAACCCCCCCCCCCCCCCCCCATCGCCTTAAATTAGGTGAAAGTGAATTACACATTTCAGAAGGAGTAAAAATAAATATTGACTGAAAAAATCTCTTTCAAAGGGTTTTGACCTCAGGTAGACTATCTGTCCTACAGTTTTAGATGTGCACCACATGTGGGCAGATCCCACCTTTCAATTAATTTAACAACAAATCTGTCTTTCCTTTTTTTGTGTGCCTTTCATGTTTCATGTTTTACTTTGTAGTGATCAGCTGGAAATCAGACTAGTCTGTATCTTTATAAAACAAAGCATCAAACAAACAGGCCATTTCATAACACTGAGGAACAACCTTCTTATGAAATAGCCGTTTATAAGCAACATGTGATGCTGATTTCAGTGAACACTGGCTTTGTCGATGTGCTATGTGTATTTAGAAAGGCTATTTGTTGGGTATATCACCACACAGATGAGGTCTCCAGGTTGTCTATTGCGTAGATCTGGTTCAACTTAAAGCACTTGGGGGCACGTATAGTTTAATTAGCTTGGTCCAGTGGGCTATACATTGTTTAATAAATAAGTTAATATACAAATATTCATATTTTATTTTTGTCAGCAAAATGTATGTATTTATCTTTTGGTGTTAGGATATTTATTTGGGAGGGGATCAGTCAAGTCTATTTTTTTCTTGATGTTTTTTTTTTAATTTTTTATAAATGTGTAAGGTGGGGGAAATTCAGTAACATTGTAATTTATTTATTTTTCTCTCTATTTATTTATTCCTTTCATAAAATGTCCCTTTCTCATTGCACTTATTGTTAAATGTGCCTCTATGTGTTATTGTGATATTACACTTTATTATGATATATATATTTTTTTACAAATGTAACTGAAAAATATATTTTCTAAATTAGGAAATATAAAAAAGGAAGATAAAATATTGTAGGTAGGCTGTAAATACTATGGAGTGGCTTTTAGATAATTGTTCACATTTGTGTTTTGTTACCTGTTTCAGTAATTACTCCTGTAGTTTGATTCTAATACATATTCCTGTTTTTTTTTTTTTCTAAACGGATATTAGGGATCGTTATGTTTAAGAAGAACTCAAACAGGAAAATAAAAACGAGCACCTCTTGTAAGAGAGGTTTCTAATATCATGTCTGAAAGGCCGCAGATAGCTGATACGTCACAAATCCACCTTGCTCCTACAGATTCATGTTGTAAAGAGAATAGGTTGGGAACAAAGCCTGAAGATCACATCAATGGGGCTCAGGTATCATAGGACTAATAGCAGAGTGTCTAATAGAATTGTCAACAGAAAGCACAAAGCTTGACTGACACCATAAAGAACAGATTGGATTCCTACCCCCCCCCCCCCCCCCCCAACCCCCCCCCCCCCAAAAAACATGATTCTCTTTTTATTTAGAGAGAGAAAAAAAATGTCTTTCAGTCCTCTTGTGGGCTTGTTTGTTATATAATAGCAAGAATTTCAAAGTTACATGAAACACTGTTTTATCAGATTGGAATCCAAACCCTCTTTATATGAAAATAAAAACTATTTTGCTTATTGAATCTGGTTTAATAGTAGTATGTGTATTTTGAAGCTGGGTCAATGAAGAAGCTATGCAAATCTTTTTAAAAAATCTATATCGCATTTTTCTCATTACTGAGTTAGTCACGACAAGTTGACAATTATAGATGTTTGTATAACCCTCATAGCTGTAGCCTCTTAGGATGATGGAAGGTCTTAGAATGATCTCTTTATTTATGTGGGTATAATACTACCTTCCGTGACACTAGGGTGCTGAAGTTACATTCCCTGGCATCCTCTTGAAGTGTTCAATGAGATCTGTGAAATATGCCAAGGGTGCAGCAGGGACACTATACAGCTGGAAGGCCTCAACACAGTGTTCCTTATCAACTGCATCTCAGTTTCAAATCTGAGCCTCGCATCTTGGAAATACTTTACAGGAAGTGATTTGTAGGGTTATACATAGATGGACAAGCACTTGATTATCTATGGAATTAATATTTAATTCACATATAGTATAAACATCCTTTCATGACACATTCCACTCTGATTCATAATATTCCCTTAATCAACATTTATTCACATATTTCACAACACGACCAAGATTTTAATCTTGAATAAGGGCTATCAGTGGTGGCTAGGGGTGGCCAGATTTGGTTTTTGTTTGGTTTTTGTTTCTACTAGCTCTTGAGTTACAAGATCATTCCTCCCATATTGGCAGGGGACCTAATGTTGAATAAATAGTGGGCTGGTAGCAGATAGTAAAGATGTGTAGTAACATTCGCTAAAAAGTTTTTTTTTCAAAACCTTGTCAAACAGGTGAACCTACTAGATAAATCCAAAAGTACTGAATATAATGGATGGTGAAGCCTCACATTAAAAGTACATTACAGTTCTTTCTTTTAATGCATGTCCTTATGCAGACTTTATTGCAAAATAAATGTAGCATTTCATTGCCCTGCTAGAGAATCATTTACTTTATGACCGCGAAAGACCTGTAAGTCAGAACCTTGTTCCAGCTTAGCAGTGTGTTCAAGGAAGGTATTTTCAGTTGGTATTTTCTTACATAATACAAACAATACTAAAGTGATGACTAGTGAAAATTCTACCTGGTTAAAACACTGTTTGAATGAGTTGACATGGATTGAATGTTGGTATCTGACCATGCTTTAGACTATCTCTCATAATGGGGAATGTTATTGGAGTTTTTAAAATGCCACACTCAAATCTATTGTGATTTACAATGTTGTGTAACTACAGAATAAGACCACCGGCACAGAACACCTTGTTTATACCAAATAACCAATTTCCTGGCTCGTTCTTTTATTGCTTGTGTTGTATGATCATGGTCTCTTTTTAACTATTTGCCACAGTGGTTTGAATACTGTTTTTTAAGGCAAATCAGATAATAGACTGTAAAAGACTTTTATTCATTTTTGTGCTGAAAAGTATTTGAAAGACTGAACAAGCAAACAACCAAACTCCCAAATAGCTCCCACAGAAACGTACACCTGGGAGTGCATTGTATTTGAATTAATGCTCAAATAATCTCAACTACAAAGAGTGATAACTGCTTAGGGGTGAGCTGTGTGGAACTACAAAAGATGTGGCTTGAATAAAGCTGGAGGGCTCCTGCAAGGCAGATGGCTCTACAGTACATGTGTTTGTTTTGTAACTTTATATAAAAACCCACTTGTTCTCTCTTGCTTTCCACTCTCTTTAAGCCTGATATCTGTTATTAGCTGTTGTGTCTTTGCTACTTCTGATTTTTCACTGTATCTTCTTATGATTCTATATGACATATGCATCCACAATGTTTTACAATTCTCATCCTAGCCTTGTATTTAATATATTATGCTTTGTTTTTTCACAAACAATCTGTACATGCTAGATAATTAAGATGTAACAAAAGGCTGTAGTGACATGCTGTCACACTGCATGAACTCTGACAGCTCAATGCTGTATGTAGACAGCTATCTGTACTCATACTTTTTTATTTGTAGTGTTTGAACAGTGGAGGTGAAAAAACATCCTTCTGTACAGTTATGTAGCGTTGCTGTGAATAAATACATATTTTTAATTGAGGAACGTTTGCATATGACTAAATCCAATATACTAATCTTAAGCCACCAGAGCCATGGTTATTTTCTGGGTAACATTTTTACCATGGTATATTTGCACAGTGACATTTACCAGATTTTACAATGCTTTCATAATGGTTTAACATATTTGTGCTTTACAGGGTTACCTATACTTTACTGAGTTTGACTATGCTTTTTTACACTTAAATAAAATGGATATAATGAAGGTAAAACTTCCTGCTGTCTTTTGACTGGCTGTGTCACCTCAATTCTGATTGAAGTCGCTACTGTAATGTTGACAAGCAGGGTAAAAAAGGGGCAATTGGTATGTTAAACACGCACGTCATGAAAAATCTTCAACTTACGTGCAGTAACTAAAAAAGATGTCTGTGGTGTTAGAAACCTGCTGTTCCTCCTCACTGGAGTGAGAACCTCCTTATTGGTCCCTGGGATGTCACTGAAAGAAAAAAAAAACTGACACAGAATACTGAATATATATATAGAAATGCTTTTCTATTTCACTTGTATTTTCAGAAATATATTAAATATTACATTTAAAATATGAAATATCTGCAACTATTACAAAACCAATTTTCAAACTAAGGATATATTTTCTGTTAACTTTACACTGGGATAAAATGCTAAAAACAAAACAGCCCCATACGGGTTACATTGTAGTGGTCCTTGCTTTAGAAGTGTCCCTATGGTTTTAGAACCTGCTCAGGAGGGGGAAGAGGGGTTCATCCAAATCACTCCAAACCTCTCTAAAGCATTGAGTGAGTTTATGAATAGAGCATTTTGAGGGCATAAAATGCCAAGCGGTTTCTGGAAAAATATCCATCTTGTTAACATTCTCCAATTCATTGTACGTTTGCTAGCTCACAGAACACTAGGCTTATTATAAATATTTAAACAAAACTGTTGACATGAGGATAACGCTGACAAATTGAGTTAACATTTCTGCTACAGATTGCTGGTCATGCGTGGCGTCGAACAGCTTTAACACCCTCAACAGACCCTTTATACTTGCCAGATTGTGTTTAGTCTATATTTCTGCAGTGGTTTTTAAATGCGATTTACTTTTTGATCTATACAACGCAATATCCTTTGAAATTCTTCCGGGCCAACAAAGCTGGCATCTCCTCCATCAGAATTTGTGCATGTATTTTTACATGTATATACTGCAATAGGGCATTTGGTGTGAAATAAGGTTAAATGAACCTTATGTTAAGGTTAAATGAACCCCAACGTTAATGAATGGATTATGTGGGTCTCAGCTTCTAACTTCTAATGAAGAGTGCCAAGGCACCACCACATATACACTGTTCAACAGGACTGAATTTAAATAGCTGGTAGCTCTTTAACAGTAATCTGTACTATGAAGGTCTTTTGAAGAATTAAAGCATAATAAACACCATATGACAGGTTAATTTATGGTTAGTCTGGCCAAGGCATATCATGAAAAGATCCACACTTTGACAAGAACATTCATTTTCTAAATGAACATGGGATATACATAGCTTAGCAGTAATAAAATGCTCAGAAAAAAAACAATTAATCTTGACATAATTAAAGATATTTTTTATTGATAAGCTGAAGGTTTACAAGGTAAGGTTAATAATGTTCATTCCACTTGCAATGTTTACAGAACATGCCAAGAAGCATGCATAAGACAGTGGGTTATGACATATGGCTGCCATATAAAAAATATGATACAAGCTTAGTTCTGCTGTTTGGCCAACTTTTCACAGCAAGTAAATAAAAAAAATTCTAATGTGTCTTTTCAATTCAGAATATTTTTATGCAGGTCGGAGCCTCTTAATCAGAACACTGATAAACAGGATTTCTGCTAAATGGGACAGAACTCTGGGAGACAGTTCTTCTCAATGCTATTTATGTTGTTTCATTGGAATAGTATTTTCAAATGATGAACGGAGATCGCTTTTCAGAGCAAGACAGGTTCACATAGTGCAGTGCAACAATTACGTGGTTACGCTGTGATTTCCGTAAATTGCGTAAACCAGGATGAACTTAGGCTGCTCTGGCAAAGAAATTTGGCGTGTCAACATCACAGGTGTCTCACCTTGTGATAAGATGTGATTTCATTCTTTTTCTTTTCATTTAGAAATTAAAAACAGTAAAAAATACTTCTCTTTGTGCATGTCGTAAATTATGAATACAAGTGTGAGTAAGGTCCTCTTAAATGCCTCTCGTTTATTTGGGACAGCCTCTTATTCAGGATATTTTTACATCTCCCGAGGCGTCCCAATAAAGCAGCAGCGACTGTAAATGTTTTTTTAGTATTACTAATAGAAACTAGTACTATTCTTAGACAAACTTTTTATCTACAAGTCTTTATCAGTGTCACTTGCCAAATAATTTCACAAATATCCTTATTTTAATTACATTTTAAAAGTTTATTACTGTACACCATAATAAAATCACAGTGTGGTAAAGCATTGTAAAAACCATGGTTTACTCCAGTATATCTATAGTAGAAACATAGGATGTTACACCATAGTCAACTTTTAGGGGAGTTCTGTCCTTATATTGATTTGTATGGTCTCTAACTGGTCTTTTTTCTTTTTTTTTTTTACTATGTGCCAGTTCTTCCTGATCCCAGTGAAATCATGTGCAACTGTGACCTTTCAACTCTGTTGATACTAGGTACAGTACATAAGTACATAGAGACAACGTAGAGACAATGTTAAGTACAGGATGGCCTCTGAACTCCCTGAGGTAATTATTTTAATGTTCTTTTCTTTTAATGATTCTATAACCACATGGCTGATTTTTGTCATTGGTTGTGCTGACTTTGTGTTTTTATCAATGTAGGACGTCAGCCAACCACTGCTTTTCTTAAAAATGAGGTAAAGAATTGTATTAATTAAAGATGTACCACAACTCCTTCACCGTGTGGCTGATTTTTGTCATTGGTTGTGCTGACTTTGTGTTTTTATCAATGTAGGACGTCAGCCAACCACTGCTTTCTTGTCTGCTGCTTTTATCTGGGTTTTATCACTGTTTTTTTCCTGTGTCGTGCATTACATAAAGGTCTCAATCATTTTATGCTGAGTCCTCCTTTTGTGTATTAAAATAGTAGTGTTTTGAGGTTAGTGTCTTCGGGGGAGATTGGTAGGCTGGGCTGCTGCACTAAATATATTGGTTAAGTGCACTGGGCACTATTCTGTTTAGTATTGTGAGCACTATTCATTTCACTGGATGAAATGCCTGGCTGGGTCTGGTCTGGGGCTTGGTGAGTAGGGTGAGCAGAGGGGAGTTCTCCTCGTAAACTTTGTCCCCAGTTTGTGTCGGTGCTTGGTCTGCCTGTGCTCACTCTTGCTTTTGTTTTCTAGTGCTAAAGCAACTTCACTACAGAGGACTCAAGATTCGTGTATGCCATTTTCAGCCATTGGGTGTTCTTTGAAACCTATTACTTTTAGGTTGCTCAGGCGAGCATAACTATATAACATTGTCTCTGACTTATTTCGTTGGAAGAATCAGGGAACCACATGTTATTTTATATTCCATACCTCTTTGAATTCATATTAGAGGTTATATTTCTCTCACGTAGAAGGCAAGATTTTCTTCAGCATTATTGCTCAGAGATTGTCAGCTTACCTATTAAAGAACTGCTTCATTGACACTTCAATACAAAAAGCGGGCATTCCAGGTTTCCCAGGTTGCTTAGAACACATCAATGTGATCTGGCAACAAATTCAATCAGCTAAAAAGGAGAGGAAGGAGCTCCATGTGACATTCCTGGATTTGGCTAATGCATATGGTTCAGTGCCACATGAACTACTTTGGGCAGCATTTGATTTTTTCAGTGTACCGATGACAATAACAAATTTAGTGAAAGCCTATTTTGGAGATTTGCAATTCAGTTTTTCAACTTCAGAATTCAGCACTACATGGCAATGCCTAGAGGTTGGAATAATGGCAGGATGCACCATTTCTCCACTGGCTTTTACCATGGCAATGGAAGTAATCATTAGGGCATCAAAATGGGTAGTAGGAGGAGAGCGCTTGGCTTCTGGAATGCGACTACCACCAATTCGAGCATACATGGATGACATGACAACCATGACTACAACAGTAGCCTGCACTAATCGATTATTGGGCAAATTAACCAATAACATTGAATGGGCACGAATGCAATTCAAGCCCACTAAATCAAGGAGCATCTCTATAATTAAAGGCAAAGTAGTAGATAAAACATTCTTCATTAATGGTGAGGCAATACCAACAGTGTCTGAGAAGCCAGTGAAGAGTCTTGGGAGATGGTACGACGGGGATCTAAAGGACACAGTTCGTGTGGGAGAAGTTAGACAACAAGCAGTGGAAGGGTTGAAGAGCATAGACAGCTGCGCTCTACCAGGTAAACTAAAACTCTGGTGCTTTCAGTTTGGTCTACTGCCGAGGTTGCTGTGGCCACTGACTGTGTACGAGGTTTCTTTGACAACAGTAGAGAAGCTGGAAGCTTTAATCAGTTCATACATCAGGAAATGGTTGGGAGTTCCACGCTGCCTCAGCAGAGTGGGACTTTATGGTAAAGGAATACTGCAGCTACCAGTCTCTGCTCTAACCGAGGAGTTTAAGTGCGCCAAGGTCAGACTGGAAATGACATTAGTAGAGTCACACGATAAATGCGTAAGGGAGGCAGCACCTGTGTTGAAAACTGGAAGAAAGTGGGCGGCAAAGAAAGCTGTGGAAGATGCAAAGGCTGCCCTTCGAATTGGTGATATCATGGGGCAAGTTCAGCATGGAAGAGGGGGTCTTGGTTTCAGTTCAACTCCTCCTACATGGCACAAGGCGGCCCCAGCTCAAAGAAGGAAGCTGGTAGTCAACGAGGTGCAAAAGCAGGAGGAGAGGATGAGGTGTATAAAGGCCATTTCCCAGGCCAAGCAGGGAGAATGGATGAGATGGGAGAGTGTGGAACAAAGCAAGATTGGCTGGCAAGACCTATGGTCAATGGAACAGAGCAGGATCAGTTTCCTCATCAGGTCAACATATGATGTTCTCCCATCACCACAGAACCTAAACCTCTGGGTAGGAGAGGATCCCTCATGTCCTTTGTGTTCATCACCTGCAACATTAAGGCACATTTTGACAGGATGTAAGGTGGCTCTCAGCCAAGGACGGTTTACTTGGTGCCATGACCAGGTGCTGCGATGTTTGGCCTTAGCATTGGAAGACAAGCGTAACATGACCAATAAGTTGCCACCTGTTCCATCAAAACATTACACACAAAAGACAACATTCCTCCGCCCAGGAGAGCAACCACCAAGAAAAGGTGTTAAAACCAATCCTCGCCCAGGACAACTGGAAGCTGCTAGAGACTGGAATATGCTGGCAGATGTTGGTCAACGGCTTATTTTTCCACCTGAGATTGCCACCACTAACCTTCGACCAGATATTGTCTTGTGGTCTGGATCAGCACGCCTTGTTCACCTGGTAGAGTTAACAGTGCCATGGGAGGACGCTGTAGATGAGGCGTATGAGAGGAAGAAACTGCGGTATGCTCAACTAGCCACTGAAGCGGAACAGCGAGGATGGAGAGTTCGGGTTTACCCAGTGGAAGTGGGTTGTCGAGGATTTGTGGCACACTCTACAACCCGGTTTCTCAGAGACGTCGGATTCAGTGGCCAAGAGTTGCGTCGCACAGTGAAGAACTTATCTGAAGCAGCAGAGAGGAGCAGCAACTGGCTGTGGTTGAGACGGAAAGATTCTGGCTGGGGACAGGTAAGTAAGCTGGGCTGAGTTGAGTGGGGGACGGAGGGGGGTGATGCTGGGACGCCAGAATCACCGTCGAGCCCTCTTGAGGTGTCGTGGGCTAGTCGACGATACACTGAGGATGGAAGGTGCCCACTTGAAAACCCCAGAGATGTACCCTACTTAGCTCAATCCAGACGGTTGTCATGCTGATGCGCTGGGGAGGCCGCACTTTGGTTGATCCCCGGAGCCAGCATCGCAGCCGTTGTGTGTGCTGATGCGCCAGGGAGGCAAAATAAGCTGATCCCTGGAGCCAGCATTACACTTCAGCCATTAACACCAGACAGAAGGATATCTACATCATCATATGGAAGGAAACGTAAATGGATGGAGACGCATATGGATCACATTAGTTTACTGTAAAGCTACGTCTTAGTTGGTGCTTATCTTGGCGAGAGCCGAGTTCAAATCAGCATGAAGTTTTAACATCTACTCTCGTGTAATGGAAATCATTTTTTTAAACTATAGATGGTGTAGTCAAGGTTTATATATATATATATATATATATATATATATATATATATATATATATATATATATATATATATATATTCTTGAAACCAAAAACCACTACATTAGATTATTTGAGGAACACCTGAATATCTTATGCACTTCCTCCGAGTTATAAAGTAATGTAACAAGCATATTTACCAGCTACTGGATTGAAACAATTGATAGCGGGACACTCCCATCACCTTTAACTGGAGGGTCCGGAATCAATTAATCTTCATTTATTATAAAAAGGAGAAGGAGAGAATGTGTGCACAGCATAAAGACAACAGTGGCATCAACTCAGGGCAAATAGCTTATTAATACACAATTAATTAAAACGCACATTAGCGATCTAAAAACCACACAGGCATATTAAAGCCAGGGATATGTATGTCTGTATTCCTAATAACCGTTGCAAGTAGAATGTGTTTAAAATGTTGTTTGTTTCTGCTTTAAAAGGGAGGCGGGTTCTCTAATGTTTTAAATGTTTGTTTTCTTTGCAAATAAACATTTGTTCACTGCAGCAGGCCATTTATATGGTGACTGTCTGAGTGTTTACAGTAGCAAATAAAAAATCAGTTTAGACTTGGTTATACTTGGACATCCTTAAAATAATTGATGTATAAAGCACTACCAAGGCATGACAAAGAAAATAGAGCACATTCTTTCTTTGTTGATACAAAATGTACTTTATTAGAGAAAAATATATTCCCATCATTCTGAGTTACATATAAAAATGAGGTAAAGAATTGTATTAATTAAAGATGTACCACAACTCCTTCACCGTGTAACCCCCCCCCCCCCAAAAAAAGAAAAAAAAAACAAACAACAGGATTCAGATTTGGTTAAAAACTGGTTGTGGCGGAGTGTCCCGCCCCTATTTATTATTATTTGTAATTTTGTTTGCGGCGCGGGTAAAAGCGCCGCGTCTTTTGTTATTATATTTAAAAACCCCGTGAGGATGCATGGCTGATCAGCTACTGATTATTTAACTAGCTGACAGTCATGCATCCTTACCAAACGCGTGCAGACTCTGGCCGGGGGATAATAAGATAATTACCAACTAGTTAAATCCCTCGGCCAGAGTATATAAACCAGCAGCACTCTGCACTCGGGGTTGAGAGTGTAGAGGAGAGTACGGGAGAGCGGAGAGAGAAAAAGCAACATTAACAAAACAATTGCTAAGACGTGCTGGATTTCCCAGCACATCACTTACTTGTTTGTTTGTTCATTCGTTTGGCCCTTGTGCCCTTTTGTTTTGTGTTGTGTTAATTTGTTTAATATTTTGTTTATTAAATACGCTGAGTGCACTAACACTCAGCTTCAACCGCCCATCCACTGTTTGGTTTGAGTTACTTCCTGGTCCGTGACGTCATCCACATCACCACTGCGAGCCAGACTGTCACATATGGTGTCCTGCGTGGGACAAACAACGCCTCCAACAGCCGGACCAGGATTGAAAAGTGCGTTTTTTTTGTTTGTTCGTTTTTTTTTTCCAAATTAAAAATGGGGAAAAGTAGCCGGAGGAGAAAGCAGCAGCAGCAGCAACAACAGCAGCAGGAGGCGCAGCAACATCAGCCTTACCTTGCCACACTGGATATCTGCCTCACCTGCCTGAAGGGTGAGGAGTGGTGCTTCGCGGTTGGTGAGGTTGGGCACGTGGCACCAGACCAACCCCCTCCATGGCAGGAGAAAGAGGAGCCAGAGCGTCCAGTGAGGGAGGACCTGCATCCTCCAAAGAGGACGAATGCACTCTCCTCTGAGGGAGTCTGGGACTGGCTGGTGGAGCCGGGGAGGGATTATGAGGAAGCCCTCCCTGCAGTGATCAACCTCCTGTGGGCAAGAGATGGGGAGCGCTGGGAGGCCTGGGAACAGCAACACCACCCAGCTTCCCTCCCAGACATCGCAGCCATGGTGTTCAACTACCTGGCTGCGGATATGGGAGAGACCCTGCTGCTGCCATCTCCAGCACAAAAGGGAGAGGAGCCATCGCTACCGTCTCCACCAGCAGAGGGAGAGGAGCCATCGCTGCCGTCTCCAGCGCCAGAGGGAGAGGAGCCATCGCTGCCGTCTCCAGCGCCAGAGGGAGAGGAGCCATCGCTGCCGTCTCCAGCGCCAGAGGGAGAGGAGCCATCGCTGCCGTCTCCAGCGCCAGAGGGAGAGGAGCCATCGCTGCCGTCTCCAGCGCCAGAGGGAGAGGAGCCATCGCTGCCGTCTCCAGCGCCAGAGGGAGAGGAGCCATCGCTGCCGTCTCCAGCATCAGAGGGAGAGGAGCCATCGCTACCGTCTCCAGCATCAGAGGGAGAGGAGCCATCGCTACCGTCTCCAGCATCAGAGGGAGAGGAGCCATCGCTACCGTCTCCAGCATCAGAGGGAGAGGAGCCATCGCTGCCATCTCCAGCATCAGAGGGAGAGGAGCCATCGCTACCGTCTCCACCAGCAGAGGGAGAATGCCTGCTGGTTTCGCCTCCACAGCCTGGGGAGGAGCCCGAACGTCCTACGCCCGAGTGGGAGGAGCCCGAACGTCCTACGCCCGAGTGGGAGGAGCCCGAACGTCCTACGCCCGAGTGGGAGGAGCCCGAACGTCCTACGCCCGAGTGGGAGGAGCCCGAACGTCCTACGCCCAAGAGGGGGGAGTCGGTGCGTCCACAGCCCAAGAGGGAGGAGTCGGTGCGTCCACAGCCCAAGAGGGAGGAGTCGGTGCGTCCACAGCCCAAAGAGGGGGGAGTCGGTGCGTCCATAGCCCAAGAGGTGGAAGTCTGCGCTTCCACAGCCTTAGGACCCAAGCTGCAGTCCCAAGAGCCAGAAGGGGAGGAGTTACAGGCTCAACCCCCTGAATTTTTCTGGGGGGGAGAAGGGCAGGATGCTGGTGTTCCCCAGCAGCCTCTATTTATGCTGCTGAAGGGAGCACGGCACACACCAGCCCAGCCGCCACAGCCTCCCTCTGAGTGGCCAGCATCCGCCCCATCGCCTCTGCCTCCACCACCACCAGGAGCAGAGCAGCAGGAGCTGCCTCTGTCTCCACCACCACCAGGAGCAGGGCAGCAGGAGCTGCTTCTGTCTCCACCATCACCAGGAGCAGAGCAGCAAGAGCTGCCTCTGCCTCCGCCACCTCCACCAGCAGAGGGTGAATGCCTGCTGGTTCCACATCCACCGTCGTGGGAGGACTGCTTGCCCCTCCCACCTCCACCAGCAGAGGGTGAATGCCTGCTGGTTCCGCCTCCACCGTCGTGGGAGGACTGCTTGCCCCTCCCACCTCCACCAGCAGAGGATGAATGCCTGCTGGTTCTGCCTCAACCGTCGTGGGAGGACTGCTTGCCCCTCCCACCTCCACCAGCAGAGGATGAATACCTGCTGGTTCCGCCTCAGCCGCCGTGGGAGGACTGCTTGCCACTCCCAGCTCCACCAGCAGAGGGTGAATACCTGCTGGTTCCGTCTCAGCCGCTGTGGGAGGACTGCTTTCCCCTCCCACCTCCACCAGCAGAGGGTGAATACCTGCTGGTTCCACATCCACCGTCATGGGAAGGACTGCTCCTGCCCTGCCTCGCACCACCCAGGGATGCCTGCCTCGCATCGCCTGGGGCTGCCTGTTCCACATCGCCTGGGGTCGCCAGGGATCCTGCTTCGCCTGGGGTCGCCAGGGATCCTGCTTCGCCTGGGGTCGCCAGGGATCCTGCTTCGCCTGGGGTCGCCAGGGATCCTGCTTTGCCTGGGGTCGCCAGGGATCCTGCTTCGCCTGGGGTCACTACACTGTGGTCGGAGCCCCACGGAGGGGAGCTGCCGGCCATGAAGAAAGGGGGGGAGGTCAGGAGACCAGCTCCCCCAGCCGCACTTTCGCGGCCGGAGATCATGTGGTCAGAGCCCCACGAAGGGGAGCTGCCAGCCATGGAAAAGGGGGGGGAGGTCAGGAGACCAGCTCCCCCAGCCGCACTTTCGCGGCAGGAAATACTGTGGCTGGAGCCCCGTGAAGGGCAGCTGTCAGTCATGAAGAAGGGGGGGGAGGTCAGGAGACCAGCTTCCCCCGCAGCAATTTCGCTGCAGGAGAAAGGGTGGCCAGAGCCCCACGGAGGGGAGCTGTCGGCCATGAAGAAGGGGGGGCAGGTCTGGAGACCACCCCCAAAAATTTTTTGGCCAGAGGAGCTGGCCGGTGCGCGGGCCATTGGAACACTACGGCTGTTTGGGTGGGAGGAGGACATCCCACCGTGGCCGCCACCTTTGGCCCGTTGCTGCCCCTGTTCCTGCGCCGGGACTGCTGACCGGGACTTTGGGGACTAAGGGGGGAGGTGGCCGAAAAGGCCATGTGTGCTGCGCACAAGGGGGGGCATGTGTGGCGGAGTGTCCCGCCCCTATTTATTATTATTTGTAATTTTGTTTGCGGCGCGGGTAAAAGCGCCGCGTCTTTTGTTATTATATTTAAAAACCCCGTGAGGATGCATGGCTGATCAGCTACTGATTATTTAACTAGCTGACAGTCATGCATCCTTACCAAACGCGTGCAGACTCTGGCCGGGGGATAATAAGATAATTACCAACTAGTTAAATCCCTCGGCCAGAGTATATAAACCAGCAGCACTCTGCACTCGGGGTTGAGAGTGTAGAGGAGAGTACGGGAGAGCGGAGAGAGAAAAAGCAACATTAACAAAACAATTGCTAAGACGTGCTGGATTTCCCAGCACATCACTTACTTGTTTGTTTGTTCATTCGTTTGGCCCTTGTGCCCTTTTGTTTTGTGTTGTGTTAATTTGTTTAATATTTTGTTTATTAAATACGCTGAGTGCACTAACACTCAGCTTCAACCGCCCATCCACTGTTTGGTTTGAGTTACTTCCTGGTCCGTGACGTCATCCACATCACCACTGCGAGCCAGACTGTCACACTGGTCCAAAGTGGCCAATATACTGTTTTAAAACACAAACTATTTCAATGCCCCTTCTATTTTGCATTACTGCTAAACCACTCCCATTAAAGTGGCAGCCTATTGGCTCACATATGTAACTGAGATGGATTTACCAGTGAGCAGGAGGATGATGGGAAATGTAGTCCTGAGAGGTCCACGCGGGTACATGTGAAGCCATCTTAAGGCAGGTAATGCAATTTAAAAGTTTAAAAAAGTGGTCAAAATAATAAAAATTAAAACAATACACACACCTTAAGTAAACAGTTGTAGCAACACATGGGAACATGTAACAATAAAATAAAAAGGTCCTTCTGTGCTCCTTAATGCATTAATTGAACATTGTGTAACAACATTTTTACATAAAACTAAATAAAATATATTTCACAGAGAAATAGTAATAATAATAATAATAATAATAATAATAATAATAATAATAATAATAATAATGCTTAACTTTAACTCTGAACTGTACAGATGTATTAAATCCATGTGAATCTACTGTTGGAGTAATGCTGTTTAAATCAGAACTGCTGTGTTGAAATGGCTTAACCTCATTTCCATGGGCACATTAACAAGCATTTTATACTGTTCTGTTTTGTTGCCAGTGCCTTCCCTTTTCCCGTAAATGTTTCTGACACAGCTTACTGGCATCACAGTTTACAAATTGTTCTATTATGGTGTAACTAAATGTGCATAGTATGTACAAGCCCACAATTACATTGTTAGTTGGCATTCCTTCACTCTCTAACATTAACCATGTGATCCCTATGCAAACCCATAAATAAAGTTAAAACTTTCAAAATTCAGGTATTATGTTTTTTTTAAAGCTCTTTTGGTAAACTGGTGATGGTGGTGATGGGATAGATACAACACTGCAAGGTTCAGATACATAATTGGACAGTTCTCCTAAGAGGACTATCACACTCATATAATAATGCACAAACTAATATAAAAAAATAGATAAACATAGACCTGCAAGAGTAGTAGAGACCAATACACAGTAGACAAACCCATGTCATTCCTGAATTATTTTTTAAATAAGTTTAAAGGATCATTTTGCTATAGCATATATAAACCGAACACTTTACTCTGTCCGTATGAAAAGTACCACCAGTAATACCAAGTAAACACTTTATTTATTTCAAAACTCAAAATCATAGCATGCTCCAATGCTAAAGTTTTTGTATAAATTATATGTATTGCACTGGTGTTGGCAAGGCATACTAGAGAAACTCTTGAAAAATATTTGCTGAAGAGTAGCATATCATACTGTAGACCCCGGAGTCAGTTGAATTTAGGTTTATGACAGACTTCAAGAAATTGTGACTGTGATCTGACTAACTTTAATTTAGCTGAAGATTTTCAACTGACTTTTTCAACTGACAATGCAACACAAATAGACAACGCAACATATATGAATGTATTATGAATTATTTTAATTATTTTGATTAGTGTCCGCATACTTACTAGCAAGGTGCTATTCACTAATCTAAAGTTCTGTCTAGCACGAAGTCATGCTGTGACATCTGTTACATTACACACAGATTATTGTATTGCACACAAAAACATTATTATATTCAGAGTGGTTAGAATTGGCAGCAGTCTTTTTGGGGTTTCCTATTACCAATACAAATTCTAATGAAAGTAAGAACCCAAAAAGACTGCTCCCAGTAGTTTAACATTACGGCTGAAGAAAGAGAAATATTTTATTGACTAAGTTTAGAGAAAGTGGAATGGGTGGTTATATTAAGATATTTTTTGTGCAGCTACAGACAGCAGTGGAATCACTTGCCTTAGTGCCAGTAATAATCCTACTGGGATTAATATCTGTCTATTATATTTGTTTTCAATCGGTATACTGAAAGAGAGTCCACTAAAGAGAGTTCACACCAAAATAACCCCAACTGGATGCAATTACAGTATTAAAAAAAGAATCACACACAGGATCTTTCTTCCAATGAGCTGTTCACAACCTTTGCTTTACCTGTGAGTCCTACACATAATTTGTAAAAATCAATACAATATCCATGGTGACATTGTTATTCCGCCACTGTATAGGAGGAGTGAGTAGATGGAGAGAGGCCAGCAGCCATCTAATCTTGAGCAGATATGAGCAGATTGTGAAAGGATGATTTAGTTCAATATGAGATCTCTGAATTGTGTAGATTATCTGAATTATGTAGATTATCTTTAGTGAGAAAGAGGAAAGACGACTAAATCCTGGTTGAAGGGTGCAGGGTGTTTGTTTCCAATGAAAACACTTCACTCTCCATGTCTTTTTGCGATGCTGACAGCTTTGTTTGGGGTCAGGCTATTGGCCTCCAATAGGCCTCTTTTAGGAACAAGCAATACTTTCCTTCATGTAGACCTTCTCATCCAGCATAAATTACAACCTCCTACATAAGACCAATTATCTTGCCATTCTGGTCCATGACTTTCTAATATTATGATAAAGGTAGGTAACCAGTAGTTGGCAAAGAGCATAAACTCCTACAAGGTGCAGTAATTTAATCTTTAATGAAAGGATTGCTCAAACCTCCCCGATTCTCCAGATAGCAAAATGAGTAGCTATGCACTAATATATGACACAATATACCCCGTGTGTGATTTTGATGTGGGTAGTTTCCATATAATTCCTTGTACATGAACCATATTGCCTTTAGACACTGCATTTTTCCCAGTTTATTTAATGTCTTATTTTAGATTTCATGCTGTGAGGTACATTTTCTGTTTTTTTTTTGTTGTCATGCTTAAATTACTTTCAATTTAATACTCTGTTATTTATATGTTGATCTTTATTTTAGTTACTGATCTGTGGTGCATAAATAGCCTAACCACAAGTATCTAAAAAAAGTTTTCAATTAATAGGTTCCTGTGCAAGGGAATTACTGTCCTAGACCCTTCACTAATTTGCTGTTTTCACTATTTCATCATGGTTTGATGTATATCATTAAGAGGGAGCACTGCATACATTGGCTCTCAAAAGTATTCACCCCCCTTGGACTTTTCCACATTTTATTGTGTTACAACATGGAATCAAAATGGATTTAATTAGGAGTTTTTGCCACTGATCAACTCAAAAAAGTCCATAATGTCAAAGTGAAAAATACAATCTACACTTTGTTCTAAATTAATTACAAATATAAAACAGAAAATAATTGATTGCAAGTATTCATCCCCTTTGCTATGACACACCTAAATAAGCACTGGTGCAACCAATTGTCTTTAGAAGTCACATAATTAGTTGAATGGAGTCCACCTGTGTGCAATTAAGGTGTTTCACATGATTTCAGGTTAAATACACCTGTCTCTGGGAGATCCCACAGTTGGTTAGTACATTTCCTAACAAAAACATCATGAAGACAAAGGAACATTCAAAGCAAATCCGGAATAAGGCTCTTCAAAAGCACCAATCAGGGGTAGGATATAAGAACATTTCCAAGGCATTGAATATCCTCCGGAGCACAGTAAAGTCCATTATTAAGAAATGGAGAGAATATGGCATAACTGTGAATCTGTCTAGAACAGGCCGTCCTCAAAAACTGAGTATCCGGGCGAGAAGGGCACTAGTCAGGGAGGCCACCAAGAGGCCTATGGCAACTCTAAAGGAGTTACAGTCTTCCACGGCTGAGCTGGGAGACACTGTGCATACGGCAACAATAGTCGGGGGCTTCACAAAACTGGCCTTTATAGGAGAGTGGCAAAAAGAAAGCCATTGTTGAAAAAAACTCACATCAAATCT
Organism: Acipenser ruthenus; assembly: GCF_902713425.1. Classification (NCBI taxonomy): domain Eukaryota; kingdom Metazoa; phylum Chordata; class Actinopteri; order Acipenseriformes; family Acipenseridae; genus Acipenser; species Acipenser ruthenus. Next base: position 38,203,806 of record NC_081189.1, on the reverse strand, counting down.
CGGCTAGAGTTTGCCAGAAGGCATGTGGGAGACTCTGAGACCAAGTGGAAGAAGATTCTATGGTCTGATGAGACCAAAATAGAGCTTTTTGGCCTCAGCGCTAAGCGCTATGTTTGGAGCAAGCCTAACACTGCACATCATCCTAAGAACACCATCCCTACTGTGAAGCATGGTGGTGGCAGCATCATGCTATGGGGATGCTTCTCTGCGTCAGGGCCTGGAAAGCAGGTGAAGGTAGAGTGCAAAATGGATGTAGCAAAGTACAGAGAAATCCTGGAGGAAAACCTGCTGAAGTCTGCAAGAGACCTGGGACTTGGGAGAAGATTCATCTTCCAGCAGGACAATGACCCCAAACATACAGCCAAAGCCACACTGGAGTGGCTTAAAAACAAAAAGGTCAATGTCCTGGATTGGCCCAGTCAAAGCCCGGACCTCAATCCAATTGAGAATATGTGGAAAGAGTTGAAAATTGCTGTTCACCAAAGGTTCCCATCCAACTTGACTGAGCTTGAGCAATTTTGCAAAGAAGAATGGGCAAAAATTGCAGTGTCCAGATGTGGAAAGCTGGTAGAGACTTATCCAAATAGACTCATGGCTGTAACTGCTGCCAAAGGTGCCTCTACCAAATATTGACTCAAGGGGGTGAATACTTATGCAATCAATTATTTTCTGTTTTGTATTTGTAATTAATTTAGAACAATTTGTAGATTTTATTTTTCACTTTGACATTATGGACTTTTTTTGTGTTGATCAGTGGCAAAAACTCCTAATTAAATCCATTTTGATTCCATGTTGTAACACAATAAAATGTGGAAAAGTCCAAGGGGGGTGAATACTTTTGAGAGCCACTGTATGTCTGTGACAGAGAGCGAAATAATCCTAGTCAACAATCTCCCTCCCTTGCTGTGAGGGTGCTGTATAACAGGAACAGTGTGCCCCGTACTGGATGGTTTGGCAGTTCATTCCAGGGTCAGTCGGAAGCCAGCCAACCAGGAAGGGGGCGGAGTCACAGTGTCCAAAGTCATCGCCCTAATGTGGTACGCAATGTGTCAGCCATGAATTGGAGGAGACGTGATTGAACTAGGTATCAGGGGGTGTGACGATGTAATCTGTTCCTTTGATGTGGTTACTGTGGTTACTTTTCTTATAATAATTATAACAATTGCCTTATAATAATTACTTTTGTTGGAAAATGAATTTATTTGGAGTTTAGAATCATACTGTATATGTTTTGACAGACACATTTTGTTTCATCTTCAATGAAGTTCATATTACATTGTAGTTATTCTGATGATCATGTCGCTGAGAAACGAGGGGTAACAATTGAACAAAGCACATATTAATAATATTATGTAGTTAACAAATACACTTTAATTGAATTTGTAGTAATGGCAGCCTATTGGCACAACCTTAGCACAGCACGTTAACAAATAATTTTGTGCTATGAGGGAATCTTAACCTGGATGGCCACAATTAAGTAAGTCAAATTGGAATGTATCTGTAATATCATTGTGAAATCTAATAAAGCCATTGTAAACATCCTTTGTAATGTAATGCATGTTTAGTTAGTGGTACGGTTCTTATGATGTGTGACATCCAAAATATTAGCACAGCCCCTCTTTAATTGACACAAAATGGTATCCTCTGACATGGCAGTAAATGCTGATTTAAATTTTTTTTTAAAGAATTACAATAACTCAGTATTGGAGCAACAGTATCTGTAAATACTCAGAACATCATAAGGGAAATGTAAAATAAACAATATTAAATTGACAATTGAAGCAATTTACAAATACATTATTCATATTGATAGGGTTTGATGTGACTGGGTAAATATTCACAACATATATAAATAGTTCTACAGTATCTAAGAGGCCTTTGAAGGAGGGTGACTTTAGAATGTAAAGATTATGTTCACAGTCTAAAACTCAATGCACTGTTCATCAGATTCTGACTGGGCCTGATTAGCCACTGTGAAAGGATGGCTGGGGGTGGTAACATCAGGCCAGAAGCAGAAACTACACAGACTCAGGTACTCAGGTGCAAAGCACACTGTTGCACCATTTTTATTGAAACAAAAATAAAATAAAAAGGTTTTACAAAAACAACGCTCACAGAGCAAAGTAAAAGTTTAAACAAAAATAAATCACGAACACAAAACAATAAAATAACCGTAAGGTCAGGCTGGGCAGTAGCCTTCACTGATCCATAGTTTTAGTTTAGTTTAGTTTAGTTCTGTTCTGTTCTCCTTCCCTCTCCCTCGAACAGGGAGAGCTGCAGTCTTTTATATTGGTGACGATCTCCCATTTAGTAACAAATTAATCAATTAATTAAATCAGGAGACAGTCACCTTCTGCACAGGGTTTTTAATATTTGTGTGGTCGACAACAACTCTGTTTATAATTTATCTGCTGCCGACCACGTATTGTCACGGAGATGTCTGGCAGGGACAAATTGCTAACAATCACCCCTGCCAGACCACATCCAAATCAACAATAACAAACACAAAACATTGTGTTGTAAATAAACATGAAATACATTTAAATCATACACACTAACTTCCCCTGTTTAAATAACACACCAGGCAATATGTTTGTTTTAAATAATACACCACAGCCATGAATTAAATCACCCGTTCTAGAATAAACAAACAAAACATTTAAACAGCAGGGCTTTGTCCTGCCCCCTCTCATATGTGTAGGGCTCTCTCCTACTGCCCTGCCACAGGCATTCAAATATTTTAAACTTCTATATATATTTCAGTTTTTTTATATACTGTATAGTTTTTAATATGATGTTCTCCCATCACCACAGAACCTTAACCTCTGGGTAGAAGAGGATCCCTCATTATTTTTTTTTACTATTTATTTCTTAGCAGATGCCCTTATCCAGGGTGACTTACAATTGTTACAAGATATCACATTATTTTTACATACAATTACCCATTTATACAGTTGGGTTTTTACTGGAGTAATCTAGGTAAAGTACCTTGCTCAAGGATGCAGCAGCAGTGTCCCCCACCTGGGATTGAACCCACGACCCTCCGGTCAAGAGTCCAGAGCCCTAACCACTACTCCACACTGCTACTCATGTCCTTTGTTTACTTAGCATTGGAAAACAAGCGTAACATGACCAAAAACTTGTCACCAGTTCCATCAAAACATTACACACAAAAGACAACATTCCTCCGCCCAGGAGAGCAACCGCCAAGAAAAGGTGTTAAAACCAAGCCTCGCCCAGGACAACTGGAAGCTGCTAGAGACTGGAAAATGTTGGCAGATGTTGGTCAACAGCTTATTTTTCCACCTGAGTTTGCTACCACTAACCTTTGACCAGATATTGTCCTGTGGTCTGGATCAGCACGCCTTGTTCACCTGGTAGAGTTAACAGTGCCATGGGAGGATGCTGTAGATGAGGCGTATGAGAGGAAGAAACTGCGGTATGCTCAACTAGCCGCTGAAGCAGAACAGCAAGGATGGAGAGTCCGTGTTTACCCAGTGGAGGTGGGTTGTCGAGGATTAGTGGCATACTCTACAACCCGGTTTCTCAGAGACGTCGGATCCAGTGGCCAAGAGTTGCGTCGCACAGTGAAGAACTTATCTGAAGCAGCAGAGAGGAGCAGCAACTGGCTGTGGTTGAGATGGAAAGATTCTGGTTGGGGATCTCAAGCACAATAGAAAGAAAGAAATGCTGATGTACGGTTAAGTAAGCTGGGCTGAGTGGGGGACGGATGGGGGTGATGCTGGGACGCCAGAATCACCGTCGAGCCATCTTGAAGTGTCGTGGGCTTATTGACGAAACACAGAGGATGGAAGGTGCCCACTTGAAGACCCCAGAGATGTACCCTACTTAGCTCAATCCAGATGGCTGTCATGCTGATGCGCTGGGGAGACCGCACTGTGCCGCACCCGGAGCCAGCATCGCAGCCGTTGTGTGTGCTGATGCGCTAGGGAGGCAAAATAATCTGATCCCTGGAGCCAGCATTACACTTCAGCCATCAACACCAGGCAGGAGGAGATCTACATCATCATATGGAAGGAAACGCAAATGGATGGAGACACAGATGGATCACATTAGTTTACTGTAAAGCTACGTCTTAGTTGGTGCTTATCTTGGCGAGAGCCGAGTTCAAATCAGCATGAATTTTTAACATCTACTCTCATGTAATGGAAATCTTAACTAAATCTAGGGGACTGTGGATAGGATGGGTTGGTGGTGATGTTAGACCAAGAAGACACAGGAACAAGATCTGTGCTCGTATTTATTAATTAAATAAACTTTAAATAATAAACAAAAAGGGCTTGATGGCCAAACAAACAAACAGTTTAAACAAAACAAACACTGAATAAAACAAAAGGCACATTGGCCAAAACAAATAATAAACAGAGACAAACAAACAAGTATCGTGCTGGTCTTAACCCAGCACGCGTAGCAATTGTTTTTAAAGTTTTATCTTCCTGTCACTTTCTCTCCGCTCTCATCAACCTTCTATGAGCGGCTGCTTTGCTTTTATATACGTGGCCATCTCCCAATTGGTAATTACTTAATTAATTTGGGAGATGGCCACGCTGCGCACGACTTTTAACTGAATGTGGGATTTTAACCCCACCCATGCTGTAAAACAATAATAACAAACATTGTGTTTTTAAACACTAAACAATACATTTCAATCATAATACTACAACACAAGAATAAATAAAAACAGGGGCGGGGTGTACCCCGTCACAGGGACCCAGAAAAATAACTTTCAATATCAACATTAATGACAACCAAGAACCCCACACTACCAATGAGATAATAGGTATGTTTCATTGTTTTAAATTCCATTAAACTTATTTTAATGCTGTGTGTTGTAAAAGAACATAACATATGTACGAACCAGAGGTGATCACTTAGTCCATCAGTGCTACTGTTCTTAGTAGCTGGTTAATCTCAAAAGTTTGTCAAATTGGGTCTTAAGGGATTCTCATGATTCAGCATCAACAACATGGCTAGGTATACCTTATATCTTAAATTTATCTCAACTTTATTTCCACCTGTGTTCTCTGTTCCTGGTTTCTGTGTAGTGGCAAGGGTTAACTTTGTCAAAAAGTTTCTGCCTAGTTCTGTTTGAGATCTAAACCCGGATTTCCTGGTAGGCTGAGAAAGTGTTAGTCATAGGTTTTGTGTCGTCTAAAAATTTGACAAGCTTCCTAGTTATGCCCTGATATTGGTCATCGATGTAGATAAAACACCCTGCAGGGTAGAAAGAGAGCATCTTTCTGCCCTGATGGGATCAATGCTAGTATCCCTGCAACACCCCATCGAGTACATGGCCCAAATAGGAGTTTGTATTTCTATTAAAGAATGCTACATGCAAGACTCATGTACCTGCACTAACACAGAAATGAATCACTAACATTCAAACAAAAATCTTAAGATATATTAAAATATTTTTAAGTCTACGGCAACCTCTTGTAGACTTGTGGTGATACCCAATGGTAAATGGTTTATTTGATACTAGCAACATAATAAGTAAGCAATATCTATTCCCAATGGCTGTTAATACTGTATAAAGGTGTTCTGATTACAGTGCAGGTGATCTGATCGAAGGTGACTAATTAGTGGCCGTCTTTGTCTTTTTACTTGGAAGGGAAGGTGAATTCCTAATTATCTACCTAACACTATGATTACAAACTTGATGCTTGTCCTGGGACTTTAGGACCCATCTCCCAGAATAACATCTCCCCCCTTTTTTTGGATGCAATCACAGCTTTCCTTCTAATAACATTAAATGTGTGCCCCTAAAGGCATAGCGGAAACAGGCCAAAACAGATGTCTCCAGTTGATTTTTAATGTGTAACCACAGTTCCCACTCATATGGCCAAGGCTGGGGGTCCCTCTCTTAGGTTAGTAGTCATTCCGGTCATGAATCACTTCTCAGAAAAGGAATGGGTCTAGGCTTCTTAAAGTGGTCATCAATTAAATGTGATTGCACCGGATTTTCCATTGTAGGATGGTGGGGGTTTGATCGTGAAGAAGGGTAGTTTGAGAAAATTAACCTTTTTTTATTACAATTTTACAAGCTGTGTGCATTTTAAATTTCTGATTGATTTTCCAAACGTGACATTCCTCTGAGTAAGGCAACCTCCATGAAACTTAAAAAAAAAAGTGTAATGTGTGGCTTGGATGCTTGCTTTTCTTTTGACTTCAAAATTACATCATAGTCTCATATTCAGCATGGCTGCTTATTCGACAATTCTGACCTCTGTTTTGGATATCGCATAGTCAAAGTGTTTTGACAGTCTTCATCATTCTTGAAATAGTAAAATTTTATATTGTACTTTTTCCTTTGATAACTATCCCTTTGGCTTAGTTCTGAGACAACAAAATACCAGATTCTGCCTCATTCAACTTTAAAGCTACAGTGTGCATTGCAAAAGCACATTATGAAAAAACACATTTTGTAGGTGAAAAACGCTAGAATAAAAGTTGCTACATTTGAAAAATATATAACTCATGACATTTTCGGTACACTAAAATAAATGGCATAATCCAAAATACATAATCTCTGTATGTAAGAAATGGGAGTGTCCAGTGTGAAAACACAACACAAAATAATAGATTAACGTAGCCAGTCCAAAGTAGCACTATAACATTAAAATGTTCAATACAAAAAAGTGCCTGAGATACAAACTCTGGTATTGTAAAAACAAAATTATCCAAAATATTGATTGTAGCGTAATGACGGGAAAGCATAACCAATCAGACTGCAAAGTCTGTATCATCTGATCCGAAACCACCAAACTCACGTCTTCGTCATCAGAACCTTCATCACTGATGATGCAAGCAATTGTCTGAATCATTAATCAACTATGTCTAGGCAGTTTTTTCTATTCATGTGAGCAGCGATGTTTCCCCTCAGGCAATATTTGCACACGGTTATTACAAACCGGAAATGAGTGGTGAAAATTTTACTTTCACCTAAAAGTTGGGGGGGGGGGGGGGCGACTGTTCAAACAAGGGCGTTGACTGGGCAGATATTTAATAATATTGTAGCGACGTGTGGGAAATGAAGCAAGCTCACACAGGTGTTGCAAGTTCTCGAATTCAACGGTTTATTGCAGGCAGATATTTTATACTCGGCAAGTTAAGCGTGCTGCTTTAAAGCGAATAGTACAGCAACAGCTGAGTAATGTAGTGTTACACAGACTGTAGAAACAAAAGTCAAACACACTGTCGGCCATGTGCTACGCCAAACTAAATGCAGTCAAACTGAGAGTTTAGTTTGAAGAGCTCCTTCGTGCCAATGCCCTCACTTCCTTATATACCCTCGTCCAATCCACGTCCCCAGCACATCACCCACCAATCCCAAGCATGCATGATCTGCCCCACCTCCCATCCCTTATTCTTGCAAAGTGTCAATCCCTTTTCTCCTTACAATGGGGGTCCTCCTTTCTGCAAGCTGGACTCATGATTGGTGGAAATTCTTTCACTTCTGGCATCACTAAACACCTGCAGTGGCAACTAACTTGGCCAAAGAACATTCTAGAATTCTGCGAACACACAATTATGTCTCGTTGTAGCAAAGTTGACCCCCCCGGGTCGTTACAATATTATACAAAACCTAAAAAATATAGTCATTAATTTTGCCCATTGCTATGTATTGATGCACTGTGATAAATATTTGTAGTTGGAAACTAAGAGGATTAAAAGTCCAATCAGCCTAATATTTACTCTACTACAAAAGCCAAAGACGACAGACAAGCAATAGCACTCTGGCAAACTCTCTGGACAACAGCAGTGTCAAAGTACATCCTGCACCTCCAGGAATCTAGGTCTCTATCGAACAAGTAAAAACAAACAACAAAAAAAATCATGAGTTGCTCCCAATCAAGGGCTGAACCGAACTCAAATTCCAATGCTGCAGAAAAGTAGAATTCTATTGGCTAAAGTGCTAAAAAGAAATAAAGGTATCAGGGTAAAGCTCGACCCTAGCTCTTTCATTTAAGACACTATCAAAACAGTGAAATTTGTATCTTACACATACACATGCACGCACACACACACATGACTACTGAATGCTCCAGGGAGCGAGCAGATTCAACAAACGGGAACACTGGATTTCCACACATGAAGCCCAATGAAATCCCTTTTTAAAGAATAGTGTCATCCTTGCAGGTTTGTGCACCTTTTAAACTCAATTCCTATTTATATGTATTTAATGGATTTTATTCCTAAAAATGTTAACTTGTTGAAATCCATTACAACTGCCACAAACTATCTGTGTAGCTCTGACTTTAATGTAATGTAGCCAAATGTTTTTTTTTTTTATCTACAGTGGACTAGCTGGCTGCTTTGTTTAAAGAGTAAGTAGCGGGATTCCAAAAAAATATAGCGTTCCACGTCCCCATGTGTTTAAATAATGTACCTGCCATTTTTCTTTTCATTGTAAACATCCTGACAACTTTTTGTACTTATAACTTTAAAGTCTGTTTCAAAGCTTGATTGAAATGTCCGCTCTAGTGCACTGATATGGTTAGGATTAATGCCCACATTGTCAAACACAGCAATAAGTATCCATGGTGTGATATATATATACATTTATTATTATTTTTTTTTTAATCGCTTTTCCTGCCACGATTTAGAGGACAGATCTCAAACCCCAGTGCAGTAGAGAGTGGCCATTTTGAAAAGAGCTTTAAAACAGACTTTAAAGTTATAAGTGCAAAAATATGTCAGGATGTTAACAGTGAAAAGAAAAATTACATGCACGTTATTTAAACAGTTGTAGCAACACGTGGGGGCTGTATTTTTTCAGAAACCCTGCTACTTACTCTTTAAAAGTAACCTCTTTCATTTGGATGATATTTTGCAGCTTCTGCAGACTTCATGCACGTTGATTACTCATATGTTTTCTTTCCTTATATGATGTTTATTATTTATAAACTTGAAAAGCTTTGTGTCAGATGTTTCCATGTTTCTTGATTTTAAAGACATCAACATCAGTTTATATGGCTGCCAGATGATGCAGGTTTTTTTTTTTTAACTACACTCTCATACTATTTAATAATCTTCAGTAATATCTGTGAAAATGAGCAAAACATATTTCATGATATAAGTTACAAATAAATCCAAATAAATACACAGTATAACTGACCTGAGACTCTGTTTGAATCCAGTTATAATAACTGGGCTTCCCTGGATATCAGTATTCAATACACACAAGGTGGTGCATGTTATATTATACACCAAGTGTACATCTTGTACATCATTTTCTGCATTCAACTCTACAGCGTGAATTTTGGAATCTGTCTCAACACTATAGTGCAAATATCAGCAGATGCAGAGCGTGATATAAGGACATTCATTTTGACAACATCATACTGGGAAATCCAAACCTGTTTAATTCTGTAGCAAGCCAGTGGACAGCCCCTTATACCTCCTACAGCTAAATGAGCAGGGTGGTTTGTCTGTGATAGTCACTGTATCTTCTCCAGCGGCATCGCACATGCTTACAGGGTCTGCTGGAGGTGTACAGTACTTTAGCTTGTGTTAGTCAAACCTATCACACATGGTGGGATTAGTTGGTCAATAAAACAGTCTAAAATAATGAATTATTAAAAAAAAAAAAATATATATATATATATATATATATATATATATATATATATATATATATATATATATATATATATATATATATATATATTTAGATTGTGTCACATTAGGATGGCTTTGAAATTTAATTCCTCAATAATATTGTTATTCCAAGAAATGTTATGAATTTGAACACTCCTTTTTATGCAGAATAAGACTTTGACCTCAAAAATCATGAAAGATAACATGTTTGCTATCCACATACTGTGGACAGCACAGTCCAAGAGTTGGGGAAATGTTAAATAAAAGTGTTTGCAAATGATTATACTCATAGTTCTATTAATACTTGGGGTGGGGTTCTTATATCAGTCTGTAAGGGTGAGTGTTTCGTTCAATCAATCCAACAAGCTGAGCCACAAGCTTTAATAAGTGGGTAAATACATCCCCCCTGGGGGAGAACACCAGCCCAGCTGGAATAATTAAGGAGTGGCAGCATTTAGATCCACCACTGTTTAGAAAATGAACATAGACCCCTACGTGTGCTGCAGTCCTGAACATCTTCCTCCCTTTAATTTACTAGGTCTTGTTTCCAGTGAACAGCTCTAGTGACACACATCATTTTAAAAGATGGCGATTGAGACACTTGGCTCCCATTCAGCTCTAACCATTAGTTCACAAAAGATGAAAATAACCCTTCATTAATAAAAACCAAAGCCACAGAGTAAGGGCGCGAAACCAGCTTTGACCAGGATGTATTGTTTTTTCAATTCTGTTGCCCTGATTGAAACCTTCTGTCAGGCAACAGCGTTTGCGTGATAGGACCTGACGTGTTGACCTACAAAACGAAAAAAACACAACAACCCAATAACTACAAACAGACACTGTTCCTGCCTTGCTTAACGGCAGCTTAGGGTAAGTGGCATCACGTGAATTGTAATGTTGTTTGATCATTTGGTCACAAATAAACAACCTCATGGAAACTCTCCAAATAGTGGCACTCCCACCTTAACCCTTTTAGATTCAATGGAAGTTTGTTTTCGTAAGATCCATCTAATTACAGTCAATCTATATCTGTATCAATCTCTTCAGCAGTGTGGAGTACTGGTTAGGGCACTGGACTCTTGACCAGAGGGCTGTGGGTTCAATCCCCAGTGGGGGACATTGCTGTTGTACCCTTGAGCAAGGTACTTTACCTAGATTGCTCAAGTAAAAACCCAACTGTATAAATGGGCAATTGTATGTAAAAATAATGTGATAACTGTATAATGTGAAATAATGTATAATGTGATATCTTGTAACAATTGTAAGTCGCCCTGGATAAGGGCGTCTGCTAAGAAATGAATAATAATAATAAATACAACACCAAATTGCCTTTTTTTCCTCCTAACCAAATTGCAACCAGAATGAACATCAAAAGAATGCGAGATTGAATTCAGGACTGGGGGATTATTGTACTGGTGTCTTTGTTCCACACTCATAGTTTCAGACCTGTCATACAGGGGGGTTAAAATGAAAAACAAATCTGGTGGATTTACTTTTTACTTTGTAACACAAGGACATTTATAATACAATGATATTGCTTATACAGCAAGTTAAACTGTTGAATAGCAAGTAGATTAAAATGTCATTGGCCTTACTGTTTTACAGAGCTTGCAATCATTCAAGGTGCTCCAGGTGATCTAATATTATCTTCTTGACTTTGATCTAACTTTGAGCTTTTTGGCAGATTTAGAGAAAGATGAAAATAATTCAATATTGGAGAAACCAAACCCAGAGCCATGATTGCAAACATGGGAAATATAAACACTTTACTAAAATCTTTTAAAAGAACATTTCTAGTTCTGTGCAGAAATTACTGAATATTACTCTCAATACCTTTATGCCGTTCCAGTCCATTTTTATGTGTGCTAATGTTTGCAATATTTTGTTTCCTTTATTCATACCCACTAAGCTGCTTTGCTTTCCTGTAGCCTAATGTTCTGTCTTTCATTATGTGAACCTCCTCCAACATGCATTCCACACTGTGGGGTACAACATAATTTGCAGGCTAGAATTGTAACATAATTAACACATTCCTATAATGCAACCCCATTGATATTCTCTGCTCATACAACCCCAATAGAACAAAATTCGGTTATATATCTAATGACTTAAGTGAGATATCTTAAAAGTACCACAAGTAGAGGGAAAACCATGCACTAATAAATACCACAGATTCTTACTGTATCTTTTCACTGTGTTTGAAATGTTACTGTAGGGCTAATTATTATGCATTCTGTTTATAAAACAAGAACCAAAGGGGGGGGGGGGGGGGGGTTGGGGTTGGGCATTCTATATCCCTTCCATATTAAATTTTTTAAACGTTCCCAGTCTGTTGCATTCCTGTGGCATGGAGGGCAGGACTGAGAGCTAGTTGTTTCACAGAGGTTGCAGTTAATGGTCTTTATGATGTCACCTAAAGTGAAGCAATGCTTTATATTATTTTTTACCACACACCAGGCTCCCAAAGTAGTGTATTATTATCAGATGAACATTAGCTGCTCCTGGTTTTCTCTTTGTCGTTCATGTGGTGTGAACATGTCACATGGCTTTTAAATGAGTTTTCCTTAGCTAGCCTAAATTTGTATATTTAGGCTAGCTATGACCTATACATTTTGCATCACCTAAAATGTTAGGATTTAAACATAATAATAATAATAATAATAATAATAATAATAATAATAATAATAATAATAATAATAATAATAATAATAATAATAAACTATATGAACATAATATTGATATTTTATTTGACATCATGTAACTACAAAATGATATCACAAAGTATACCGGATGCCATGACATTTCGAAATGTCACATTTTTCAATTTCTGTCAGTTTTTCATTAAATATATGGAAAACTACAAAGCGGTATGTAATTCAATATGTTAATGTAACATTATTCAGCAGGTTTCATTCGACTTTATGAAGCAAAATTAGTTCATTCTATAGGGTGATGCCAAACCTTTGGTCACAGCTGTAGTATACTTCATGCTGACAATTATTACACATACGATTTTTATAAAACATTCATGCTAATTTAAGTAGGGATACAGTAGTAACACAGTTACAGTAGCTGAGTATCTCTGTTATCCAGACTTCCATCAAATTAGCATTCCAGATGTATCCAGATAATTGTAAGTCCACTGTTTTGAGGGGATGTCTTATTTAGGCTTTTTTTAAAAGTATTAAACATGTCTATTTGCAATTGCAAATCTGAAATGCATGCACACCTTTACTCTTCATAGCTATGCTGCAGGTGCTGCTGTGCTACAGATACCGAAAAGTCAGTGGCAACATTTTTCTATTGTTCCTAACACGTGTGGATGCTTGAACTTTAAACATACCATCTCGCTTCATCTAGTTCTTTCTTATTAATTCAGACAATGTTTTGCAACTGCAGCTATGTGGACAGTGGGCCATTATACCCTATGTGGCGAGCCTCTATTTTCACATCTCACAACTGCAGCTCTGAGGTCAAACTATATAATATCCCTCTGCCAACCATGTGGTTGGTCCCAATTTGGGGGTACAGATTTTTCACAAATTTAGAGGTGAACTCTCACTCTCTCATTTTCGATGAGGATTCTGGGAAGGAGAGCAAGTGGCTGTAACCCATGGCAGCGAACAAGGATGCATGTGCTATACCAAGCTTTAAAAACTTGCATCGTTTACCAGGGGAGCAGAATTCAGGTATGAAACAACTGTGAATCTTCTTAGCCAGTACAGTCACAATTACAAATATGAACACATGTTTTCTTACCTTGTTGAATAAAGGAACTGATTTATTTAGTTAAAGCTGTATTCAAGTTGCTGAGTTCTACTATGAATGTGTTTCACAGTCAGACAGTGTACAGCATTACTAACCTCTAAACAATATATAAATCAAATACAACTTCAAAACATATCTATTGTAGCAAGTATTTCCCTTAAATTAAACAGACCCACACTTAGAATGATCACAATTAGGTCAATGCACTAAATGACAACCACAATATCTTAATCTCTAGGTTTAGGGCTAGGGCTAAGATCAATAGAAGGTATAGGCTGCTCATTTATTCTTTGAGATAAACATTTATACTGCACTATAAAATAATTATGTTTCGTTATTACATCTTTAAAAGTAAACTTTAACTGATGACTTTGAAATGTCCTACTGTCTTCAAATGTGTGAACACTACAGTATTGAAAGTAAATATCTATTCAACAGTATAATGGATTTTTTTTTTTAAACTTCAAAGGGGTCTGTGCATAATTTGCGTTAGAGGAATGGCTGAGAAACAGAATCAATTATTTTTTATTGGCTTTTGACTGTATTTAAAGACAGTTCAATCACTGCTGATTCCTTATATATTCCTGGACGACGTTCTTCACACCCTCACACTCTTTGCATGCAGTGCGCAATTCATTTAGTTTTTACTAAATAATTAAAACAGTTAATATATCATTGGTCCAAAAGAACATCTCCTTTGCTTTAGAGGTAATGACATTTTTATAATGAACTCCTTTAAAAGCTTTTTTTAGTGTCTGTCTATTCTCACCTCCACTCATTGTAGTACCATTAGGCATAATAACATTTCCCATGCTGCATCTTAATAGGATTTTAATGCTTTATCATGTTGGATTCTCTCAAGCAGCATCTGTATACCTTGGTCATGTTGATTACGATACAGAAAAAAACCCCAACGACATTTAGGTTAGAGTGTTTTGGTAAAGTATAATGTACTATTTATAGGGTCCTGCGTTTTACGCGGCCTGTTTTTTTCAATTGTAATTCAACTGCTATCCCCTAGATGGCCTGCAGCCACTCCAGTTATAGTAATCGAATTCACAATTAAGAAATCAACACTTTACACTTTGACTAATTAGAAAAATAAAAGCTAATTATGATGAGTATAAATGGTAATTTAATAAATTGATGCGTTAAAAGAAAAATCGGGAGACATTGCAATCAAAAAGCATTTCATTGAGTGAACGCACGCAACAATATCCACCTGGTGTTCTGTACACCGATGGGTATAATTTATTTTGCACAACTTGCAATTTATCTTTGGACCACACTTGAAAGTCAACAACAGACCGTCACTTATCATCAGAAAAACACAGAAAACGAAAGGCTAAGATTGACAGCCATGAGACGGCGTCCTCCAGTAAAAAACGTAAGGGGAATGAAAAATCTGAACGCCGACGAGATATTATTTTAGATTTGACAGAGGCATTTGTTTGTGCTAATATTCCCCTGGAAAAAACTGATAATCCCAAACTACGTGCATTTCTGAACAAACATGTAATAAATGCGGGAGAAATTCCTACAGCAGGTCAACTGAGAAGGGAATATCTACCCCAGATTTCTGAGTTGCACGAAATGAAAATTGTACAACTGGTAAAGATGTCTGACAGTATATCTGTAGTTACTGACGAGTCTACAAATGCAAAAGATCAGTATGTTGTGCACATTTTGTTTGTTCTCCAAGGACTATCGAACACCTTCGAACTGCAAGTAATACACCGTGTAACAAATTATTATTATTTTTTGGTTCCTGGGTAGTAAGTGTTATTTCCTAATTGCTTATGCCTCAAAAGTATAGAAAATGGCTATTATTCCCCACAAACTTTGCTTTTGTGACCAGGACAGTGATATTTTGAAATTTACCTATTTCCAATGAGAAAACGGGCGAATTTGTGTCTTTTCGTTCACATAAAGTCAGAAAAAACAACATATGAATCCAAATTAACATGTATTTATACTAAAGTAATACAAAAATGACTACAAAAGATTTAGAAGTGAGTAGTTTTTCGAGATTTACGATTATACTGTAAATCACTTTCACGAATCAGCCCCCAAATGTAGTCTTCCATCATGTTCTCGTTATACTGTCCTTCATTGACAGCTCATCCAGGAGCCTCAAAGCCGTGCTGCTCCATAATGGTAACAAGTACCCGTCTCTTCCCCTGGCTCACTCGGTGCACCTCAAAGAGGATTACAACAGCATCAAGACCTTGCTGGACGCCTTGAAGTATGATGAGTACGGCTGGGACCCCCGGAAGGTGCTGATGCCACCACTGCACATCAAATTGGGCCTTATGAAACAATTTGTCACAGCTCTAGATAAGGAGTCGGCAGCCTTCAAGTACCTTCAAGACTTCTTCCCCAAGCTGTCTGAGGCAAAGGTCAAAGCCGGTGTCTTCGTCGGACCACAGATAAAGAAGATCCTGGAGTGCAATGAATTCCCCAAGAAGCTCACTAGTAAGGAGAAAGCGGCTTGGAACAGCTTTGTCGCAGTGGTTCAGGGCATCCTGGGCAATCACAAGGCCGAAAACTAAGTGGAGCTGGTTGAGACTCTGGTGAAGAACTAAGGCACAATGGGCTGTAGGATGTCCCTCAAAGTCCATATCCTTGATGCTCATCTTGATAAATTCAAGGAGAACATGGGAGTGTACTCGGAGGAGCAAGGCGAGGGCTTCCACCAGGATATACTGGACTTTGAACGCCGCTACCAAGGACAGTATAACGAGAACATGATGGGAGACTACATTTGGGGGCTGATTCGTGAAAGTGATTTACAGTATAATCGTAAATCTCGAAAAACTACTCACTTCTAAATCTTTTGTAGTCATTTTTGTATTACTTTAGTATAAATACATGTTAATTTGGATTCATATGTTGTTTTTTCTGACTTTATGTGAACGAAAAGACACAAATTCGCCCGTTTTCTCATTGGAAATAGGTAAATTTCAAAATATCACTGTCCTGGTCACAAAAGCAAAGTTTGTGGGGAATAATAGTCATTTTTTATACTTTTGAGGCATAAGCAATTAGGAAATAACACTTACTACCCAGGAACAAAAATTGTGTTACATAGTGATATTAGCCAATACAGTTAATCTGCATTCTGTGAACTACTCATCGGTGGCACAGGGCATTGTGAAATGTTTAAACAAAAGTTCATTTTAATAATGTGACTAGATTTGTCTCCAATAATGCCAGTTATATGATCAAGGCATACAATGACATTCTTCGAGGTTTACTGCCAAATTCAGTACATTTGACTTGTAATGCCCACATAATAGCCCTTGCCAGCAATATCTGGGCAAATAATTTTATGAAAGCAGACAAGCTGGTTGCAACCATTAAAAATTTTTTTTAAACATTGCCCAAGCAGAAAACTACGTTTTAAAGACCACCTCTTAGAAGCAATCCAACAAGAAGGCTGTGCTTTACTCATAAAGTTGCCACCTGAGCCATGCATAACACGATGGGGCACTTGGTATTCTACTGCTGAATATCATTCCAAATACATCCCTTTTTACGCAGGCTTCGTGGAAAAGGAAATGCACACCAAACACGGTGGTGTTAAAGGACCTCCAGAAATTGCTTAGAGATGTGCAAAGTTTAAAATCTCAACTATCCCTAATTGCGACGCATGCCAAGGGACTGGTGGATCTGATTCACTGGTTTGAAAGACGTGAAGTGAGAGTCCATCAAACATATAATAAAGTTGCAGAATTAATAAATACATATCGAGCAATGGCACAAGAGGTACACAGCACAGACACCGCAATAAACAAACTATGTGTAAAAACCTTCCATGACGTTTCTGAAAAACTGACTAATTACTACAACCCGGATCAATGCAAAAAAAAAACACGTTTTTTTCAACCACCCCAAACTTTCTGATGGCAGTAAGGATACTCGACACCACAATAAGTGTGTAGTTTGGATCTGGAAGCCCTCCCATTATATTCTGTTCAAGGATCTGATGCTGACTGTAAATCAGAAATGGACAAATACCTACCATATCCAAAAGAAAATGGCAGTAGAATGACTTTGAATGAATTTTGGATTAAAGCTGAAGAATTATTTCTCAATTTAACACAAAAGGCTAAAATATATTTGTCAGTTGTTACCAATTCTATAGATGCTAAAAGTAGTGTTTCTTCTTATGGCCAAGTTTTTACAGAACAAAGTCAATCTATGAAAGAAGGCACGGTTAACCAACTCCAACTGACGATGCTTAAATTTAATAGTAACATTTAATGCATGGGACACTTTCTTTCATGAAACTGTAAGACACTTAAAGTGCTGCTTTCAAACGACTTTGTATTATTATTATTATTATTATTATTATTATTATTATTATTATTATTATTATTATTATTATTATTATTATTATGTTATATTTGATTTCCATTACACGAGAGTAGATGTTAAAACTTCATGCTGATTTTAACTCGGCTCTCGCCAAGATAAGCACCAACTAAGATGTAGCTTTACAGTAAACTAATGTGATCCATATGTGTCTCCATCCATTTACGTTTCCTTCCATATGATGATGTAGATATCCTTCTGTCTGGTGTTAATGGCTGAAGTGTAATGCTGGCTCCAGGGATCAGCTTATTTTGCCTCCCTGGCGCATCAGCACACACAACGGCTTGGATGCTGGCTCCGGGGATCAACCATAGTGCGGCCTCCCCAGCGCATCAGCATGACAACCGTCTGGATTGAGCTAAGTAGGGTACATCTCTGGGGTTTTCAAGTGGGCACCTTCCATCCTCAGTGTTTCGTAGACTAGCCCACGTCACCTCAAGAGGGCTCGACGGTGATTCTGGCGTCCCAGCATCAGCCCCCTCCGTCCCCCACTCAACTCAGCCCAGCTTAATAGATATGTTACAGCATTGATGTTATGATTTCAGTATTTTATATAAATTGTTTCCGGGAATCAGTGCTGTTTTTTTTAAATATTTTTTTGACAAATTCTGTGTTTCTACTAGTAAACTGAAACATTTAAATGATTTATTTACACATTCTAAGAAATAATATTGAATAAGACGTATTAGTAATAAAGGGATGCATGACTAAATAAATGTCTGTAGCTGCTGCTGCCGCTTAATCAGCATGCCATTGCGTGTTAATAGAATGGTTTAATTAAGCAGACTACATGACCACCTTGCGGTGGGAGGAATGAAGTGCAGCCTAAGAAAGCAGGTCGCGTATAACGCAGGGCTGTAACTATTTATGCCATGCCAATATAACAGGCTGTGCTATGTAATGCACTCCCGGTAAAGATTCTGATTCCTGCAGGTGAGATGAGGTTAAGGTTAAATGAGGGCAAATGAACCAGGCTCTTTTGAGTGGTGGTTAGTTGCTCAGGACTGCATGCCACACCCAGCCTTTGCCCAGTAGTATAGTGCCAAGTAGTTATCAAACACAAGAAAGAGCCAACTGAAACAATATGTGCTTGGGTATTCTATACCTAATTTCCTAACACCATTCAATTCACCTCAGAAAGGAGAACCTCCACACATGGGGGCAGTAAAATATGTGCGCATCTAGTTGCAAATGTGTTATGAATTAATGAAAAATGTAAGGTGATGCAAAATTCTTGTCCACTACTGTAATTTATTTAGGAACAGTGGGGGATCAAGGTAATAATACCTAGGTGTACAATTTCTAATGTGGTTTTGAAATAAAAACATAAAAGGAAAATAAATTGTTACCAGTTGGCTCATACTCTGTAGTGAGCAGACCAAAAGTTTTTTGTTGTTGTTAATTTTTAAAGTAAAATCTACACAAGTAAGAGAGCCTAAGAGCAGCTAATTATTCAACTAGCTGTTCTTTTGTCACTAATGAAGAGAGTTGTGCTTGTGTGGGCTGAAAAGGAAACTGGTTCCTGGATGGAAGAGGGCAGAAAAAACCGAAGAACCTGAAGAGAGAGTTGCTGGTTTTGGGAGTTGGTTGAATGAATAGTGATGAGGAAATAGGTAGTATTTTAGGGAATGGAGAGAGCAAACTATAATATATTTCAGGAGATTAGAATAGATGTAGCTATTTGAGCTATTTATATGTTAACAGTTTAAGATTCTATATTTTACGAAGGGCCAGTTCAACAGAATAGGAGATGTGTTTGTTTTACATGGGCAAAGGAACAGAAAAGCATTATGTATTCTTTTTTGTTGTGGAAGATGGTGTGAATGACAAGAGAAACATGTTTAAAGGTACGTACTATAGGGTTTACTCATCACTGATGGAAAATGAAGAAAATTAGATTGTTGTTTTCAACAATGATTCCAGTAATAATAGAGGTGTTGACTTTATGAGCAGGGTTATAGGGGTAAACACGTTGTTAATTAGATTGTGTCTGTTAGAATTTTTAGATAACTGTGACTTTGTATCGGAACAGGATGGGAGCAGACAGCCTGGCTACTAACTTTGGAAGTAACTTGGGTGGTTCTTTAAAATCTATTGCAGGGGGAAGGGAGGGATACAAAATAGACACACGTAGACTGTAAAGGAAATTGTTGGCAGATAAAAAGAATATCAGTGTCTGGAAACATAGGAAGGATGGGCACTTCTGGTGGGAAGTAACACACAAAAATAAAACACAAAACCGTTTCTGTATAATATGTAACCAAACTGAAGCTGTTCAATGATCGAGAGTCAAGTAAACAATAGGTTTGGGAGAAAGCATCCCTTATATAAGTTTACTGCAGTAAATTAGCAGTCATTTTGTAGTTTTCCCATGCTTTTACCATGGTTATATTATGCATTTACCATAGTTTACCGCGGTTATCCATGTTTATTAATATGCTTTACCATACCTCTCTGGGCTTTGCAATGCTTACATATGCTTTACCATGCTTTCACTGTGCTTTATTACACTTTGCTATACTTTAGTATGAGAAACTTATAAGGGATTAGCTGCATATTTCAGACGCTAATTAACTATACACAACTGGTAAAAGTGGTAAACTGACAAAAATCTAAATACTAATCTGTTGTTATCTGTTTTTTACAGAGGAAGCAGGTGGAGATTGACCTTACTCAGGGATCAGATGTCCTGGAGCAGCATTGTAGTTCAGGCTACAAAAAATATTGCTTGATAACATTTTATCAATGTGTCTTTGGGCTTTTTGTATAGTTTATATATATATATATATATATATATATATATATATATATATATATATATATATATGTGTGTGTGGATAACATTGGAAATAAGTAGCTGTAAGTAGCAGTGAAATGTGGAGAATCAGCAGAGACATGAGAGGTTAATATCCAGTTTTCAATTGCCCCTCCTTCCCCCCTCTATTTATGCCACTGATCTGGGCAGACCTACTGTAAGAGTTGGTTAGGGGCTGACAACTGTGGTCAGAAGACAAATGAGGCAGTGGGAGGATAAACAAGGAGGTACACAGGAAAGGCACAGCATGTTTTTGACCTTGCAGTACCACAAAATACAGCAGCCTGAACAAAAAAAGGCAGTAGCCGGAAAGTAGCACTAGTTAGACTTCTGCAGTACAGTACTGGTCGCTGTAATTCCCTCAGGGAGGATAAAACAGTCAGGATGATATGACATTTAAGGAAATTTGCCCTTAAAGTGCTTTATATTATGGGCCAAAGTAATCTATCCATATGGCTTAAGGTTATGAAAGGGGTTTGTGTTGTTGATCTGAGCAAATTATCCTTGTTGAAGAGCTCAAAAACAAGGGGACATAACTAAATAGGGTGAAATTAGGAGCAAATTGGGAATTTAGAGAGAACGATTTCATGCAAAAACATATGGACTTTGTTAGCAAAGAAGTCTATTGAAGCAAGGTTATTAAAGGGTTTCAGAGAGAACTAAATGTATTTCTTGGGAATGAGGGCATGCAGGGTTTTGAAATAAAGCAGGATAGGAAATTGAACCGAAGAGATGAGCTTGTAGGGCCTAATGTTTATTTTCATCATTTCATAAAACTTCATAAAGTTTTTTTTTTTTTTAACATCCTGTTTTGTCTTTATAGATATATCCACAGTACTTTGCTTGCAATAGCTCTCACACACCACTTTAGTTCCTATCTGTACAAAGTACAGTTATCCCTGAGGGCTTAAAAGGTAAAATAAAACCACAGGTACAACTTGCACATGAAATCGAAGACTCGTGGATTTTAACATAAAACAAGATCACAAGTAGAAAACATGTGGACCATAATAGTAAAACACTGCAGTACATGTCACTTTGTAAACAAATCCCAAAAGAACAAAGACAACGAGATATGGAGACATCGGCAGGGTTCCCAATAAAAAAATAAAAATAAGTCTCACCCTTTTCTTCTGATGGGTAATTTGGGTTTCCATATAGTTTTCTTTTAGGGAAATAAATTCTCCTTCAAAATGCAAGTAACCTAATATATTAAAATGTGGGAGTGTATATTTAAAATACAATTTTATGAGTCAAATGGCAATAATTTGAAACATTGAATAAATGGTGTCACAAAAAAAAAAATACTGAATGAAGAGGTCTCTAAACTCTTCTTACTTTATGCTTATGTTTTCCTATTTGGTCAAAGAAGCTTGCCAGGCTACTTCCAGCAGACCTCAGTTTTTAATAAATAATTGCTTGGTACGGCCTTTAGTTATAGTAGAACGTTTTGTGAGGATCTTCACTGCTGAAGTGTCGTGAATATAAGGTACGGCTTTTAGACATGACTCAGTACATGTCTAGTTTTTGGTAAATTTCCCCTGTCCTTTAGCGCGAGAAGACGATTTTTCCGCCCTTATAAGTCGTCCCATGTTTTGGCCGGGCACTTCCTATATCGTGAGGAATGTGTGTGGTATGTGTGGCTACATCACATTCTCATTACAATGGAGAGAGAATTTGGAGTATCTAAACTGCATGCAAACCCAGCCATTGAAAAGACTAGACCTCATTCTAGTCGAAATGTTAGTCATTGAATTTTCTTTTTTTAATAATAAGCATAGCACAATTGGGTGTTGAATACAGCTATGGCCAGTGTGTCTATTATGTTTCATGTCTTTGATCTTATTTTTCTTTTTTAGATGTTTTGAATGGTATTCTTACATTTAAAAATGTGATGGATGTTATCAGTCACTGTTGTGAAAATTGAATGGAGTTTATCACAGTTAATCTCACCACTACCAATTTTGTCTTTCTTTCAACAGTGTACAGCAATGGCTAAAAGTTTTGCATCACCCAATAGAATTAACACATTTTGCTTCATAAAATCGAATGAAACCTGCTGAATAATGTTATGTTAACATATAGAATGACATACCTCTTTGTAGTTTCCCATATACTTAATGAAAAACTGAAAACAGTCTAACATGAAATACTGTACTCCTATTATGGCTTCCGGAAGACCTTGCAATATCACTTTGTAGTTTCTTTGATAACATGATGTTAAATAAAAGACACGTGTTAGGTACAATAGAACATTTTTGCCACTACAACATAGCTAGTAAAGGTGTGCATGCATTTCAGATTTGCAATTCTAAATAGACATGTTTAATATTTTTAAAAAAGCCTAAATGAGACATCCCCTTTAAACAGTGGACTTACAATTATCTGGATACATTACTTCCATGCTAATTTAATGGAAGTCTGGATAACTGAGGTACTCAACTACTGTAACTGTATTACTACTGTATCCCTACCTAAATTAGCATGAATGTTTTATAAAAAATTGTGTGTGTAATAATTGTGAGTATGAGGTATACTACAGCAAAAATTAAAAAATGTGACATTTCGAAATCTAACATGAAATACTGTACTACTATTACGGCATCCGGTATACTTTTGTGATATCATTTTGTAGGTACATGATGTCGAATAAAATATCTAAATTATGTTAATATAGTTTATTTTTTATTTTTATTATGTCTCAATCCTAAAATTCTATGTGATGCAAATCTTTTGGACTTAGCTGTCTGTAGTTATGGATGAAAGAACAAACCTAACCTGTGATTTGAAGGCTGATGCATAACCCAACCTTGCTCCCTATCCCATGTTAAAAAACAGCAGAGGAAAGTCTAATTCATGATGCTCCAGGCACTAACATAACAGTCTGCTGTGACCTGTGAAAATGATTCTGTTTGCAGAACATACAGTAGGTCTAATTATGTGGGGTCTGTAGTGAGATTACCCAAATAGGGGACATGGCCCTTATGATTTTTATTACTTTCATATGTAGAAAGCATGTGTTTTACATTTGATAGAGGAAGCTTGTAGATGTATGAATGTTGGGTTCTTCTACTGTAAAAGGTCAAGTTGAGACTGCTGATATAGCTGAAGTACTTTGACCTTGTATCACCACAGTATTAATGTATTATCTGTGTTTTCATTCAGAAAAAAACCATTCTGGCAAAATATAGTGCAATGTTATAAAATTGACATTTTTGTTTTGGTGGCAACGTGGGTGGTTGCTTACAGAGCACAATTTCATGGTAATCTGCAATGTCACAGTTGCAAAAAGACAGAAATAGGCAAAACCTTCTTTGCATAATGGCAGCCATCCACATACTGTTTCTCTTAGTTTGGCTGCGTTTGAAGTGGTATGGACTTTAGTCACGCAGCGGCCATGTTGGATTTGAAAACAAAGCTTGGTGTGCAAGCTACTGTAATGGCCGCCACAGCCACTGATAGAGTAAATCGATGATTTGTGTACCTCCCATAAAGCAGGAAGAAATCGATAACTGGGCAAATAATAATGCGTGAATTCCTAAAACTACACAACAGAAGGGGTACAGCAACTGGATCAAGGGTTACATTCATGAAATTGAAGGTGAATTAGCAAACGTCTCTGGCAATCGGAAAGTGAATACTGTACTGTGCTAACTTATATCCTCAAAAAAGTGTTTATCTGTCAGTTTTAGTTTGAGAACGTTTAATTTAACTAGTATGTACAGTGTTGATATTAAGTACCTGTTTGTGTATTGCTTCTACATGTATTGGTGTCAATCATCTGTTTGTACATTGTTTCCTAAATACAGTTAAGAGGCAGGAGAATGGATATAGCGTTAGGGTTCCGGTCAATAAGAAAGAATGAGTCTCCTTACAGGTTCAGGTAGCACCATCTCTGAAACCTAAAAGCTTGGTTTGTTCCTCCAAGTTTGTGTTCAGTTTTATACTAATCTTATCCTCTGCCTTGAATTATCAGACTGTAGACATACACTAATTGACTGATGGCCTAATTTAATGTTGTTCCATGCATGTAGTTTGTGGCTGAATTTGTTGTGGTGATGCTGTGTATATATAGAACATTGTATTTAAATGCTTGCATAAAGGCATTAGCCAAATGAATAATAATAATAATAATAATAATAATAATAATAATAATAATAATAATAATAATAATAATAATAATAATAATAATGTATGGGCTTATATTAGACTACAAGAAAATATTTTACTTCCACATGGAACTATCACCACTGATATTTCAACATTGTATTTTTTAGATTCCCCAAAGGGGAGAAGTAATTTAATCTCCTCCAAAAAAAAAGAAGGAAAAACAGTAACTGAAAATGTAATTGTATTTATATTTTCACCATGTTTTAATCACTGATTACTACATTAATTTCTTATATTTTCCTCACTGATATATTAGAATTTCTGTAGATATACCACACTATAGAAATACAAACAACTATTTTTTATTTTTATTTCAATTGCAGCATACTACATTTCAAAAAGGTTGTGCCCAGTCGAAACTATGAGCCCAAAGAGAGACTCTGTGTGTATCAACCCCAAAGCATGCGACTCTGTGTAGGTATCAACCCCAAAGCATGTGTCCTCCTCTTCAGAACTTTCCAAACCTGACTCATCAAGCGGTAAGTAACTTTGTGAATCAAAATCTATGCAAAATGTTTACATTTGTTGTGTTGATATATATATATATATATATATATATATATATATATATATATATATATATATATATATATATATAGCATACTTGAGTAAACTTCATGGACCTTTGGGTGTGCCTGCCCAGCAGGCTTAATTGATTTTCTGTACTTCAACATTGTTCCTTGCAATATGTAACTCTACTTGTTCTGGCACTACATCACACTGTATACGAGTGTATGTATGCATAACATACATCTATCTTGGTACAGATACCTTAGTTGACAGCGATGACATAATAATTACCCTTTCTGTCCTGGCTACAGTACTGAAATAAAGTACCACAGTCAAATTCTACAACAGGTATGTATACATTCTTTAATCACAATATTTTAACTGAATAACATATCTCTGTTAATTTGAATCATCTAATATTATTTTACCCTTATATAAGAGCATTTTGTTCTTATTACAGATTCTCTTTGTGACATCACATACTTTAGCCATTGTACGCCCACACAAATGAGTGTAGTGCGAAGTATTGAAAAACAAAGAGTGGTTACCACTGGAACCACAACCACTACCTTCAGAAATTGTGACTTTGTGCCGATTTTATACCAAGCTCAAGCGAGAATGCTATCAAAAGCGTGTGAGTTGGATCGAAAGTGGAGACACAGCTGTTTGGGAATATCTCGGGACATTTTCCAGATCATGCAACACAACATGGTAATGCCAGGAGGGCTACAGCTGAATATGTTCGAACTGATCCTGAAGTTCTACGCGCCATAGCCGACAGGTTCCATTCCACACAACCACAGCAACTTTACACAGACTTTGTGTTGGATGATTCATCAAACGCACCCAGGGACACAAAGCAAATCCATAATATGAAGCTCAAAGTCCAGAAGAAAACCAGACCACAGGGGAGTAACAGGAAGAACAATGCTGACGACACATACAAACTGTTATAAACATGTTGAGTAGTCATAATTTTATGCAACATGTAACAGCTAGAAAGAATAAACCACCAAGCGTTAATCTGTACACTGAAGATCAAATTCAAGATCTTCAAAAATGGTGTTGCCAAAGTGAGGACAATTCTGTGTTTGGGGTGGACAGAACTTTCAATCTTGGTGCCTGTTTCCTGACCATGGGCATTTTTAAGAACAAAGCCGTTATTCTGAAGACATCATGACAGCATCCAGCGTTTCTTGGTCCAGTGTATCTCCACTGGGATGGTCAAACCTGAATACTGAAGTTAATATAAACACCATGGTTTTAGGTTCAGACCAGGAGAAGGCAATAATAAAGGCGGCCGAGTCATGCTTCCTTGAAGCTGACCATATTCTTTGTCATAGACATATTTAACAGAATGTGAAACATTATCTACGTGAGACGGTTGGGATGAAATCAGGTCAATGCAAATGTGTGGAAAATTAACTTTTCTTCTCTGAGGACGCACTAGTGAAATCCAAATATTCATATGATTTTGAGAAGAAGAAACTGGATCTAGAACTGAAGTACGGGAGAGATGTTCCGTCACTCTTGTCATACTTTACGGTGGCCCTGAAGTGCAAAGCACAACAACATTAAGGAAAACACATTTCTTAATGTTGCAGCGTTTTCTTTAATGTCGTTGTGTTTTCCTTAATGTTGCAGCGTTTTCCTTAATGTCGTTGTGTTTTCCTTAATGTTGCAGCGTTTTCCTTAATGTCGTTGTGTTTTTCTTAATGTTGCAGCGTTTTTCTTAATGTCGTTGTGTTTTCCTTAATGTTGCAGCGTTTTCCTTAATGTTGTTGTGTTTTGCACTTCAGGGCCACCATAAACTTGTTCCAGTATTGCAAAAGAACATTATTAACCCACAGCAGAGAAAAGCATGGCTCCCAGATAAATGGACAAATAATACACTATGTAACACCATTTTTGTTCCTGGGTAGTAAGTGTTATTTCCTAATTGCTTATGCCTCAAAAGTATAGAAAATGGCTATTATTCCCCACAAACTTTGCTTTTGTGACCAGGACAGTGATATTTTGAAATTTACCTATTTCCAATGAGAAAATGGGCGAATTTGTGTCTTTTCGTTCACATAGTCAGAAAAAACAACATATGAATCCAAATTAACATGTATTTATACTAAAGTATAATACAAAAATGACTACAAAAGATTTAGAAGTGAGTAGTTTTTCGAGATTTACGATTATACTGTAAATCACTTTCACGAATCAGCCCCCAAATGTAGTCTCCCATCATGTTCTCGTTATACTGTCCTTGGTAGCGGCGTTCAAAGTCCAGTATATCCTGGTGGAAGCGCTCGCCTTGCTCCTCCGAGTACGCTCCCATGTTCTCCTTGAATTTATCAAGATGAGCATCAAGGATATGGACTTTGAGGGACATCCTACAGCCCATTGTGTCGTAGTTCTTCACCAGAGTCTCAACCAGCTCCACATAGTTTTCGGCCTTGTGATTGCCCAGGAAGCCACGAACCACTGCGACAAAGCTGTTCCAAGCCGCTTTCTCCTTACTAGTGAGCTTCTTGGGGAATTCATTGCACTCCAGGATCTTCTTTATCTGTGGTCCGACGAAGACACCGGCTTTGACCTTTGCCTCAGACAGCTTAGGGAAGAAGTCTTGAAGGTACTTGAAGGCTGCCGACTCCTTATCTAGAGCTCTGACAAATTGTTTCATAAGGCCCAATTTGATGTGCAGTGGTGGCATCAGCACCTTCCGGGGTTCCACCAGTGGCTCCCACTTGACGTTGTTCCTCCCCACAGAGAACTCGGTCCGCTGTGGCCAGTCCCGCCTGTGGTAGTGCGCCTTGGTGTCCCTGCTGTCCCAAAGGCAAAGATAGCAGGGAAACTTGGTAAAACCGCCTTGGAGCCCCATCAGGAATGCCACAATTTTGAAGTCTCCTATGACCTTGATGCCATCTCAGAAAAATGCAGATATGTATCCACTTAGGCAGCTGGAACTAAACTGAACTGGTGGGCTTAAGGCCCTGTATTTATACTACTATTTATATTACTGGAAAGTTCTAGAAAGTTCTAGAAGTTACTCCAAGTTTACTCAGCACTGAATCTATCTGGAATGTTCTGGAAAATAGGTACATTTCAAAATATCACTGTCCTGGTCACAAAAGCAACGTTTGTGGGGAATAATAGCCATTTTCTATACTTTTGAGGCATAAGCAATTAGGAAATAACACTTACTACCCAGGAACCAAAAAAATAAATAAAATTGTTACCCGGTGTAATTGTGAGTCTATGGACCACATTGTGAAGTTGGCTACTGGCTGGAAACAGCAGAAATTACCTGACCTTATTGACAAACTCTACACTGTTGTGAAACTTCAGTATATGGATGTGCGTCAGGCACTTCATGGCCAGGGAAATGTTGTTTCCAAATTCTTGGTGGTGTCTGAGGCCTTCTGGGCTACAAAGACGGTGGAGCAGCAAGACCAAGCTTTTCAGAACTTCATGAAAGCAAGAATACCACATTCACAGAAAACTGTTATATCTTTGGATGGCAAGTTAGAGATCCCAAAGACAGCACAGGTTGCCAGAAAACCAGGCCAGCAGAAGTGGACAAAAAGCACACGTACATATCCAAATCAAGATTTAAAGGAATTATGGTGACTTCACCATTAGGATGTACCTAATGCAGCGCACACGCCTTCCGACCACTCTCATCTTAATCCCCTAAATTCAATGGAGCAGTGACAAACCGTGTTTCATTGTGCAATGTTGCTTTATTATTGCATTTATTGTTTGGTTATTGTTAGATAGCTCATTGTGATGTTAGTTAAGTTATATCTGTTGTTTTGTATTTTTGATTGATATATTGAATAAAAAACATTGCCTATTCACCCATTTTTTTAAAAAATGTTGTTTTTAATTACCTGATGTTAACTTTAATATATATATATATATATATATATATATATATATATATATATATATATATATATACACATGCAGTGCCCGTCAGAATAAAATGAGCACCTGTGAAACATGTACATCTAACATTTACTTTTCATTAAATAGAACATTGTAAGGAGGCTGTGTGGTCCAGTGGTTAAAGAAAAGGGCTTGTAACCAGGAGGTCCCCGGTTCAAATCCCACCTCAGCCACTGACTCATTGTGTGACCCTGAGCAAGTCACTTAACCTCCTTGTGCTCTGTCTTTCGGGAGTGACTCTGCAGCTGATGCATAGTTCACAAACCCTAGTCTCTGTAAGTTGCCTTGGATAAAAGGCGTCTGCTAAATAAACAAATAATAATTTTTCATGGATGCTCATTTTTTTCTGCCAGGGCACTGTATATATAGAAACATTATACAAGTAACTCTAAGCTGACAATGTCAAACATACTGGACCGGAAAGGGAGATACCTACCAAACCAACAGAAAGACTCAACAAAAACACCTGCTTTTGGTTGTTTTGCCAGTATATGCTGTTTTTCTTTTGTGGTATAATTCTTTGTTGTATTTTACTGTATTTTGCTTTATATTTTACTGTTTGTGTTTTGTTTGTGTTTTTTTTGTGTGTTTTTGTGGTTTTATGCGGTATTTAGTGAGACCACACCAAATTGCTCGGCAACTTGTTTCAAGAGCTCAAACAATTTCCAACTTTTTGCAGCAAGAGAAACAGCAGCGCGTTTTGCCGTTTGTTTACATGCCATTTTGTAGCTATGAGGTGCAATCAAGGAAATCAGAATACAAAACGAGGCAATGATATGACGGCAGTTCTGGAAAGATTTAATAAACTAATCAGTGTGCCTCAAGACACTCTCACGATGACAAGTCTCTTATGAAAAGACTGAATAAACCATTTTAATTGAAGTTTGATGAAGATGAGTAATCAGGTTACAAAACAGTACTGTATCCGTTGTGAATGAATCGCTATCGGTGCCAAGAAGGTGTTCTTTTAAGCGAAGTTCCTGTTCCTTTAGCTGGAGCATTTACAATGGGAAAAATCAGTTTTACCACAAGGGTGTTCCCTTAGATGAAGTGCTCTCTTAGGAGTTCCTATACGCGGAGACTACTGTTATGGAAAACGACAAAGCAGTATGTATTCAATATGTTAACGTAACATTATTCAGCAGGTTTCATTCGACTTTTTGAAGCAAAATATGTTAATTCCACAGGGTTATGCAAAACCTTTGGCCATAGTTGTATATTGCTAATGTGCAGATTTATATTTGTACATAATGTAATGTGTCCAGAGAATACATTAAAGTTATTTCAGCGCAATGATTTAAACATTTAAAATAAACCGAGCACTATAAATATGTGTGTGTGTGTGTGTGTGTGTGTGTGTGTGTGTGTGTGTGTGCATGTGTGTGTGCAATTTATTTTTACTTTTTTTCACCTGACTTCTTGATATTTCAGACAACCTGTCTCCAGACATGTCCTGTAGCCATACCATGATGCTGTAAATAGAGAGTGTATGCCACTGACATCTTAAGTAGGGGAAACAGCTCACTTGCATACCTCTGACAATTGGCTAGATACAGTCTCTCGGTAACAATCGGTTACAGTAAATCACATTTAAAACCATTACTGGCCAGTGAAATAACCTGGCAGTAGTTTGATAAATCACGTGTTAAATACTGCCCATTAATTTTTTTTATGGCCAGAGATTACTGCCATTATTAATATGGCCCTAAGACTTAAACTGTCATAATTTTACAATTTGTATGTTTAAATTGCTTTGGAATGACCACTGCTTTTAAAAGATCTATATAAATCAAAGTCTGTTGTTGTGTCGGCAACTGGCAAAGATTCTCATTTTACTACATCCCTTTACCAGGAAGAGAATATTTTCACAGGCCCGGTTTTTGGGATGGAACCGCATAACAGTCTCACGTTTTGATTGGTCCATGTCTGCCACATGAAAATGTCGTCACTCGAGTGGAAAAGCTTGCAGGCATTTTTAACATTGTGATCACAGAGAGAGAGAGAGTGATCTGCTTTCCACAACCTTACCATTAAAATATAATGTGGTATTACGCTGTCCTGATATAACAAACTATGGGTAATTACTTTATCATGTTATGCACAAATGTAAGAATTGGATTTCTGTGGTGGTGTACTTTTTTCTTTCAAGTAGCATATATCTATAATCGTTTTTGTGATATATTTTAATATAAAATGTATAGACTATTGCAGTTTTGTTAGAGGATACATTAGTTTATCTCTAATGTAATTACAGTTTTACATATAGACTGCCCCTGTTTTCATTTACGTCGCAAATTCTGGGCCGCTTTGCTTTTCAGATAATGTCCCAAATTCTGGGCCGATTTGGTTTGCAGATAACGTCCCAAATTCTGGGCCGCTTTGGTTTTTAGATAACGTCCCAAATTCTGGGCCGCTTTGGTTTTTAGATAACGTCCGAAATTCTGGGCCGCTTTGGTTTTTAGATAACGTCCCAAATTCTGGGCCGCCTTGGTTTTTAGATAACGTCCCATATTCTGGGCCGCTTTGCATTTTCGAATTCAGCCCAGTTTTGGGGACTCAGCTGACAGCAGAGTTTCTAAGTCGTCCATGCACAGTTTACCATAAACTGGATCGTGAATTCATTTGAGAGTAACCCTTAGTACATGAATCAAAGTTAAAGTATTTTTTACTCTCCCCAGAAATCTTTTTTTTTTTTTTTTTTTAATGAAAAAACAGAAATAAAATGTAAATGTTAAAAAAAAACGTATTTCTTATTACATGAAGAAACTACATTGCACTGAAATAGATACATGAAAATTAATTAAAGCAGTCGTTTTCCTTTATTAAAGGCTAATATTAAAATACATTTTTGGGAAGGAACATGGTATTCCGAAAAAAGGACATCTCATTTTCTTATGTAACGTCCATCAATATATTGTTGTGTTTCAGGTTCTTTTTGGACAGAAATGAGACTGCAACTGTGAGTAGATGAAGGCCGTTTATTTTGACAATAATTAAATAATCACAAAATAAAATCATAAAGTGAGGGAAAGGAGACTGGGAGTCGAAAGTGAAAATAAATGATTGTAGTAATTTTTCTTTTACCCTACCCTTCCCAGTCTTTTTCCCCGCCCCTCTTTTGCGCAAAACTTGCACTCCAATTCCCCTCCACACACGTGTACCACCATGCAACCCCAGCACGCACACACCACCATGCAACCCCTGCATGCATACACCCACCATGCAACCCCTGCACGCACACACCACCATAAGACCCCTGCACACACACATCACCATGCAACCCCTACATGTATACACCCACCATGTGACCCCTGCACGCACACACCACCGTGCAACCCCTGCATGCACACACCACCATGCAACCTCTGCATGCATACACCCACCATGCAACCCCTGCACGCACACACCACCATAAGACCCCTGCACACACACATCACCATGCAACCCCTACATGTATACACCCACCATGTGACCCCTGCACGCACACACCACCATGCAACCTCTGCATGCACACCACCATGCAACCCCTGCATGCACACACCACCATGCAACCCCTACATGCACACACTACAATGCAACCCCTACATGCAGACACCACCATGCAACCCCTGCACGCGTACACCCACCGTAGCAATTCTTTGCAAAATATATTTTTGGATATTCAGCCCCATTCATGTCTATGGCACATTTTCAGTCATATCTCTCGAACCAGAGCACCTACGAAGGGTTCTAGACCAGCCTGAATGTAACATGCCCAGTTTCTTAGCAATTCTTTGCAAAAAATATTTTCATGGCGTTCAGGGTGTTCAGCCTCATTTATGTCTATGGCAGGGTTGAAAAACACATTTCAGGCATATCTCTCGAACCCGAGCACGTAGAACCACCATTCAAAGTGATATAGACTCAGAGGAGCACCCCAAACCACCCCCTTAAACGGTGTGGTGGTTCACCCAAAAACTCATGTCATGACGAAAAAATTCACTTTGCCAAGCCATTCTGGCATCTGAACCATGAACATCAAGTTCCTAACCCCCACAGAACCCGAGATACGCCCTGTCAAAAATGTCCAAAAACTACCCTAGAAACCGGGTTGAACTTCCTAGGGTCATGTCTGGGGGCCCTCTTTCACAGGGAGCCACCCGTTTTCAAATGCTACATTTTCAACAAATTTACACATTTTCAGCATAATGGCATGTCAAGGATGCATTTCCAATAGCTTTTGAGTTCCAGGTTGGCAAAAAAAGTCTAAACTGGTGTCCTTTCTAGCTGGGGACACCTCACTTGGAGGGATCGACAGGGGCCCCGAGGTGGACCTCCATACTGATTTTCAAGTCTCGGAGACCCCCGGAACCCGAGATATAGCACCCTGAAAAATGTCTATGGGAAATCCCATTATAAAACCCCTTTGGGGCAACGCCCACCATCTGGCGGTGGGGTGGCGTATGAACCCATGGCCGATGTCTTTCTTTAGCTAAGACTCTTGTGCACGCAAAGAGTGCCCTTCTGAGTTCGTTGGCCCAGGGGTCGTGGAGATACGGATACGATAAGAGACCACCCCCTTCCCTATGGCAAATCCCATTATAAAAACACCATCGGGGTAAGGCTCGGCCAATGGCGGTCGTGGGTCATACGAACTCGAAGGAACCCATTTTCTTTAGCTAAGACTGTTGTGCATCTAAAGAGAGTGCTAGCGAGTTTGTTGGCCCAGGATTTGTGGACTCATGGGGTACGACAGGAGGAACCCCCCCCCCCGACCGCGATTTCCTATAGCAAAATACATACATACAAAATGTCCATTATAT
Source organism: Acipenser ruthenus (assembly GCF_902713425.1). NCBI lineage: Eukaryota > Metazoa > Chordata > Actinopteri > Acipenseriformes > Acipenseridae > Acipenser > Acipenser ruthenus. The sequence continues at coordinate 38,169,804 of NC_081189.1, read as the reverse complement.
ATAAGACCTGAAATGTGCATATTTTGTAGTGTATTTATGCAACAGAAGCACCAATTTAAGTCCATTCCAAGTGTTTTGTGATCACAGTATCAGCTTGAGTCAGAGCATAGTTTTGCACCAAAAGAGGCGAAAAAAGCACTATATACCCTATTCTTTAAAATATCACTTTGCAGGGCAAATTTGAGGAATGCAACCACTTAGCAACTTGCAAATTGGTACTGCAATTTAAAGGTCTGTATTGTCAGACTGGTAGTCCCTAACTGATTCAAGTGTCTTTGGAATGATTCCTGCAAAGACTGATTTATAAGAAAAAAGAGAGATTGACAAACAGCATTTTGCTTTATATACAGAAACAGGCAACTACAAGAGGGTGTCAAACAAGCTGTGAATGTCCTAGGAGGCTACAGAGTACCACTTAGATGTCCGAAACCACTGTATCGCTGTATAACTGTATACCCAAAAAATATCACTTTTTATTGTGTATTTGAGGAACACAACCAATTACAAACTTCATTTGAATTGCTGTTCTATCAGAATATCAGTGTATAACTTTGCTGCGTATTGCAGTATATGCTGGGTATCAAAAGGCCTTCACTTTTACAAAAGGCTGTCAAAATTTAAAAAAGGCCGTCAAAGTTACAAAAAAATAGGTGTGCTCCTAACGCAATACTTGTCTTTTTAATTCTGTGCATCCAAATACTTGTAGTTAAAAGTTTTAAGAATTTAGCCTACTGTTTGTTTTTCTGTCCTAAACCAGCAGTTTGTCACCCTAATTTATTAAATAAACGGGGGGGGGGGGGGGGGGGGTGTCATCAGATTATTCTCCATTTTATTGTAACTGAGATACCGTTCAGTTGAGCGAAAATTGTAAAGGGGTACTCGTGCTGAAACCTCCAGATAGAAGGGGTACAGTTTAAAAAAAAGGTTGAAAACCCCTGACCTACAGTATAAACTATCAGGAATAGATAAGGGAAATGTTGACTGATACAATACAATAGGATTTATTTGAAGTTGTTGATAAACCCCTACGCCTCACTATATATTGATGGACATTACATAAGCAAATGAGATGTCCTTTTTTTTTTTTTTTGGTATACCGTGTTCCTAAATGTTTTCTGGGGAGAGTAAAAAATACATTAACTTTGATTCATGTACTAAAGGTTACTCTTAAATGAATTAACGGTCCAGTTTATGGTAAACTGTGCATGCATGACTTAGAAACTCGGCTGTCAGCTAAGCAGAATATCTCAAAAACTGGCCTGAATTCGAAAATGCAGAATTTGGGACGTTATCTAAAAACCAGAGCAGCCCAGAAATTGGGATGTTATCAGAGCGGCCCAGAATTTGGGACATTATCTAAAAACCAAAGCGGCCCAGAATTTGGGACATTATCTGAAAAGCAAAGCGGCCCGGAATTTGGGACGTGAATGAAAACATGGGCAGTCTATATGTACAACTGTGATTACATTAGATCTAAACTAATACATCCTCTAACAAAACTGTAAGTGTGGAAGACATATATTTGATATTAAAATATATCGCGTAAACGATTATAGATATATGCTAAAAAGTACGCCATTACAGAAAGCCAGTTCTTACATTCGTGCATAACATGATAATTCATATAAAGTAATTACCCATAGTTTGTTATATCAGTACAGCGTAATACCACATTATATTTTAATGGTAAGGTTGTAGAAAGCAGATCACTCTCTCTCTCTCTCTGATCACAATGTTAAAAATGCCTGCAAGCTTTTCCACTCGTGTGACGACATATTCATGTGGCAGACATGGACCAATCAAAACGGGAGACTGTTATGCGGTTCCATCCCAAAAACCGGGCCTGTGTCATACCTCGCAGCAGCAGTACACGTTTACACAAAACAAACTGTTTGATTGGAAGAACAATTGAAGAAGAAGAAACATAAGCTGTGTAAATTGGTATATCCCCAAAGAAACCTAATCAGTAGAGAATTAATGTACGCTGTAAAAAAAAAAAAAAAACACATCATAATAACAGCCTTCCCCACTGCTGAAGTCTTATAAAATCTAACTAAAAATGTATAGTGTACCCCTGAAACACCTGTCTCATCATAGCTAACAAGATGAAAATCAAATGAACTCACAGATGGCCATCTCCCTCGTTTGTGAAAACAACTCCATCACCAGTCTTCGACCACTTGGAAATATGGTTGTACCCTCCAGCTATGATTTAATTAATGTTAAATAAACAATTCTGCAGAATTTAAAGTAATATCCATTTATAGGAATGCAGCGATGTAATTATTAATGGGTGGGGGATTCTTAAGCACAATATTAAAAACAAATCTGTTTTCCAATTAGTTTTAGTACCAATAGTACATCATTTAGATAAATATTTACATCACAATTTGAGTAATGTATTCAACTCAACTGGTTTGTATCAATCTTGACATATTCTTTTTGTGAGTTTATGCTACGCAGTTGCGTCAATTGAGACCATCTGTGTTACATATAGTTGAAAAGGATTCAGATTCCCTCTCCAGAAACCAGCAGATGTGCCTCAGAATGACTGCTTTAAAAAAACAGTTAAAGGGGTTTTTAGGGCAGTCAAAACTAAAGTTCCAGTGACAGTGCTGTTATTAACAACAATCTTGGAAATTGGTCTATGACCAATGCAGTAGGCATACAGTGTCTGAAATGGGGCATTATAGCATTTCAGACAAACGCATTAACTAAATAGGGCCTAATCTCATTTGTAAATCAGATAGGTATGATAATTAGCTAAAACTAGCAGTGCTAGTGTTTACAGCTGTGGTGCTGTGATTTAATGTATTTGACAAACATACTTTAGCTCCTTAATGAAATTGATCTTAATGATTGCAGGCTATTCTGTGGTACATGCAAGAGTGGAGGAAGAATTTAAGGCAGTTATTTAAGTTGTTCCATTGTGCCTATTTAAGATTTTTTATACTCCTTTAATGATCAATGTGTGGGTGTTTATAAAAAGTAGGTTGTGCGGTTCCTTTGTTGTTTGTGTCTATTTTGGTTTTCACCAAGTAAAAGAAAAAAGTTTAAATGGGATTCAAATGTTAGCTGGGCTAAGGAAGTTTATTGGTAATGTGTTGAAACAAAAAGGAATGAAAAGCTATTTCAAACTCATGAAAATAACACTTACTGTAAAGTCCTAATATACAAATGTTAAAAGAATTGGCTGGTAAAACATATTTTTCCAAAATAACTGTCATTTGTTTGCATACATTTGGGTTGTTTCTCCCTAAAAAATAAATGTTTATGAAAAGATCTCGTGAAAATGTCAGGTCGTTCATGAACACAATGTCCAGCACGCCTATAGTCAAAATCCTGCCAAACACAAATACTTTAGATCAGAATCAAAGGAAAGCCAAATCTCTGCACACTTTCCTTCAAAACAAGTGAGAAATCCAAGACATGTGTTAACTAACAGCTCTTAAAGTAAGTAAAGAAGTAATTGTATCACACTCACAAACAAAAAGGAAAAAGTATCTGTGTCGAAGCAAGAAAGGATGGACCGGCTTGTCTGCACATCTTAGATACATCAAACTACGAATGGAATTATTGTTTCAGAATTTATAGCTCCCACATGTCATGCTCAGTTTGAAAGGTGTTGAGCTTCCTGCACTCAGCATCTCCATCACCAACCCCTTCCTTCCTTGATCAGACAGTGACGAGTGACACATGGCTGGTACAAAGCAGATGCATTCAAATAAAATTCATTCAAATCCCCAGTGCAAGTGGGAGTGCAGTTTGAAAACTATTAGCCCCTTCATGTCAGGGATGTGGCTTCAGTCTTCTGTCTAGTTGTGGTTTATAACAGTGGGTCTAAATCTAAATCATTACAATCAGTCTGTCCCTGGAATACATACATTTCATGACAAATACACACAAAATAATGCAGACTGATAGAATTGTAGTTTAACATACCCATGGTACACAAAGGTCCCTATTTCAGTAGCCAAATCAAATATGCCACTCTTTAGGTCAAAACAAGGTGCTATTTTATATTATTATTCTTAGTGGTTCTAGGTTCTGTTGCTCCAATATTGAGTTTCTACCGTTTTATCAAAATATGCCTTTACAAGGCTTATGATAAGGGCATACAAATATGCCCTTTTTCATAACTACAGGACTATTATAGAAATACAGTAGCAGAATAAAACAGCTGTTGACCTTTGTCCTGGTATCTACAACAGCACCAAACATTCGCTGTCTTCATATATTTTTTTTCTCCAACCAGTTTACTGAAGAGGGACACTTAGCCCTTAAAGGTTCAGGTGCTAAGGGCTGTAATGAAGAGACATGCTGTCAAGTGCAAGCATGTACACTTAGTATTATTAGAATGTGTTAAAGCTGTTTCCTTGGCCACACAGCAATGTTTTAACCCAAGATACAAAGATGATGGTTACTGGTATTGAAGATTTTAAGAACTCTAATTAAAATAGAGTTGCCAGCAACTTTACGGCTTCCAGGGCCAGTACCAGTACCAGTACCAAACACTTTAGCAAATAGTGCAGAATGCAGTACCAGTACCAAACACTAGCAAATAGTGCAGAATGCCAGTAACAGTACCAGTACCAAACACTTTAGTAAATAGTGCAGAATGCAGTACCAGTACCAAACACTTTAGCAAATAGTGCAGAATGGCACGTTTACATAGTAACCATGACCCTATGTGCACTCTATTATGAGTTATAAGCCAGTTTTACATTTGACCTTTAGGAGAGGTCAAAGGTCACGGCAATGTCATTTTTTGATAGAGCATACACAGGTTACTATATGTGTTTCATAGTAACCATGGCCCTATCTGCACTCTATAAGGAGTTATTAGCCAGTTTTGTATGTTGATGATGTAATCTAATGTGGTCGCCATGTTTTTTTTTTATTGTAGCAACTTCCCTTGAGCAACCTTTAAAGACAACCACACTAGGATCATGTGTGCCAATTTTTGGTTCAATCAGACTAGCGATTTCAGAAACGAAGGATTTTGTAACCAGTTTTGTATGTTGATGATGTCATCCAACGTGGCCACCATGTTTTCTTTATTGTACCAACTTCCCTTTAACACCCTTTAACCCTAGGGGAATGACCATATTTGGTCATAAATATGAACACTTTGTGTTTAAGCGCTTGTAGTTTTGGAACCTTAAATCAGAAATTAAAACCCAATAACACCTGCAGAAAGGCATTAAGTAGATCGTTCCAGTGGGTCAGGGGGTCCAGAGGGACCAGCGTCGCCGTTCCCGCCTCTGCCACCAGAGGGAGCCGGGCCGCCGTTCCCGCCTCCGCCACCAGAGGGAGCCGGGCCGCCGTTCCCGCCTCCGCCTCCTGAGGGTCCGCTGCTGCTGCCGTCGCCTCCCGAGGGTCCGCTGCTGCTGCCGTCGCCTCCCGAGGGTCCGCTGCTACCGTCGCCTCCCGAGGGTCCGCTGCTGCTGCCGTCGCCTCCCGAGGGTCCGCTGCTGCTGCCGTCGCCTGGGGTCTTCGGGGATCCTGCTTCGCCTGGGGTTGCCAGGGATCCTGCTTCATCTGGGGTCGCTACACTGTGGCCGGAGCCCCACGGAGGGGAGTTGCCGGCCATGAAGAGGGGGGGGGGGAGGTCAGGAGACCAACTTGCCCAGCTGCACTTTCGCGGCAGGATAGTGTGTGGCCGGAGCCCCGGAAGAGGGAGCTGCCGGCCACGAAGAATTTGGGGGTGCCGGACCTCCCACCATGGCCACCCAAATTCACCATGGACACTGTGCTTCCCCCTCTTCCGGAACTGAGACTGAGGGGGGAGGTGGCCATTTAGGCTATGTTGTGCTTGGCACAAGGGGGGGATATGTGACGGGGGACTGCCCCGTCTTTATGAACATGGTTGGGACTGGTAGGGAGGGGGTTAAATTTCTCCCTACCAGGAAAACATGTGAGAATGTGGCTGGAGCCCTAATTGAATAATCAGCAATTATTGATTAATTGGGCTCCAGCCACAAGGGATAAAAGCCAGGGGAGAGGCCCTGGCTAGGGAGAGTTCTAGAAGGAGTAGAGTTTTTTTGTGTGTGCTGTGTTGTTAGTTTTGCAAACCAGTGAAGGCAACGCCCAGCCTGGAAGCCTTATTTGTAAGTTTTGTTTTGTGTTTATTATTTTGTGTTTTGAAACCTTTTTGTTTGGCCCTTGTGCCGATTTATTTTGTATTTTTGTTTATTAAAAAGCTTTATTTTGAACGTTTAAACTGTCTCTGAGTCTCAAACCTCTGTCATCCTTTTCACAGCCATTTAAATACAAATAAACTTATCCATTGTATGGCCTGTAGTGTTTTTCTTTCTTTTTTTAACAAAATAATAACTGTGCTCTTTTAGAAGTCTAGTACTAAGGACATATTTACAAGTCCAGTCTTATTGGAGGTTTGCCACGGCGCTCTGAAAGTCGTGCACCAACACTTGTGTCCTGGGAAACTGGGATGGTAACATCTGCAGGAACTGGGGCCGGTGTCACCGGAGGAGGCAGGGGTGTGAGTGGTGAACTCCTGGACAACTCCATTCCTGGTAGTGTTTCTGCAACCTCTGTATCCAAGATATCTGGTACTTCAGATATTTCGTCCTGGTCTGCCGACTTAGTAGTGTCCACAGCTCTTGACTCCGTAGATGTTGCGCTGGTTGTCGGGTCAGAAACAAAGCGAATACGGATGTGGTCCTGATGTCTTCGAATGACACGTCCATCCGTCAGCTTCATAATAAAAGAAACTGGTCTACTCTTATTCAGAATCACTCCAGGGACCCAGAGCAGACCCTTGCTGAAATTGCAGGCATAGACACAGTCACTAAAATTGAAATCTCTGGACTTGGCATGCTGGTCATGCAAATCTTTCTGCTTCGCTTGTTTAGACTCCACTCTAGCTCTGATGTCTGGCTGTAGCAAATCTAAATGGGATTTCAGCTTCCTCCCCATCAGTAATTCAGCAGGTGAAAGTCCTGTAGTTGTTTGGGGGGTTATCCTGTATTTAAACAGTAAACGTACCAATTTAGTTTCAACAGTCCCACTAGACATCCTCTTCAATCCGTCCTTCATGGTCTGCACTGCTCTCTCTGCCAGACCATTTGAAGATGGATGGTAGGGTGCGGTCTGTACATGTCGGATTCCATTTTTCTGCATAAACTCCTGAAACATTGCCCCTGTAAATGTTGTGCCATTGTCTGTGACAACCACGTCAGGTAAACCATGGGTCGCAAAAACCTGACGCAACTTTTCAATGGTGGTTTGAGCGGTACTGCAGTTCATTGGATGTACATCTATCCATTTCGAATAAGAATCTATAATGAATAGGAACATGTAACCCATGAAAGGTCCAGCAAAGTCTATATGCAGCCTTGACCAAGCGCGGCCTGGCCATTCCCAGGGGTGTAATGGGGCCTGTGCTGCTGTCTTCCGGCTACTTTGGCACTCTGCGCAGAACTTGACCTTTTCCTCTAGACGTTTATTCATGCTTGGCCACCACATGAAACTTCGGGCTAAGCTTTTTATGCGTGAAATTCCAGGATGAGCTTCATGCAGTTCATCCATGATCTGTGTGCGCCCTGGGGGTGGTACCACTACGCGTGACCCCCACAATATGCACCCGTCTTGCACGCTCAACTCATCCTTACGTATGACGTAAGGCTTTAATTCCTCATCTTCTACTTTGTCTGGCCAACCATGTAGAAGGAATTTCTTCACTCGGGACATCACTGGATCCCGCTCTGTCCACAGCTTGATCTGTTTTGCATTCACCGGTGACCCTGACAGTCGTTCCATCAAGAATATGGTATCCCCAGGTAACGGTGTGCAGGCAGGTTTGTCCGGCAGGGGCAAGCGGCTCAAGGCATTGGCGTTAGCATTGTCCTTGTGAGCCTTATCTACAATTGTATACTGGTAGGCTGATAAAGTAAGTGCCCAGCGTTGAATTCGTGCTGAAGCCATGGGCGATATGGCTTTTGTCTCATTAAATAAGCTCATTCGAGGCTTATGGTCTGAGCAAATGGTAAACGGCCTACCATACAAGTACTGGTGAAATTTCTTCACACCAAACACAATTGCTAGCCCTTCCTTATCGAGCTGTGAGGAGCCTTTTTCTGCCACGGTAATTGTACGTGATGCAAAACCCACAGGTTTTTCTGATCCATCTTCCATCAGATGAGACAGTACGGCTCCCACGCCATATGGAGAGGCATCACAGGATAGAATAAGCTCCTTCTTTGGGTCAAAATGGACAAGTAAGCGTGCTGACTGTAGCAGTTCTTTGACTTCACTGAAGGCTTTGTCTTGGGCTGTCCTCCAGTGCCATGGAATGTGTTTATGCAACAGCTGGTACAGTGGTGCTAGTACTGTTGACAAATCTGGAAAAAACTTTCCATAGTAACTGACCATACCAAGAAATGACTTCAGTTCTGACACGTTTCTTGGAGGTGGAGCTTCTTTGATAGCTCTCACTTTCCCTTCCATGGGGCATCGACCTTGGGCAGTGATCTGGTGTCCTAAGTAAGTCACACTCGGTGCTTGGAAGGAGCACTTGTTGAGTTTCAATCTCAGTCCTGCTTGAGACAGTCTCTTTAACACTTGCTCCAGATTGTCCAGGTGCTCTGTTTCACTGGTTCCAGTTATCAATATATCGTCTAGATAGACAGCAACGTGGGGTATGCCTTGTAAGAGGTAGTCAATTGTCCTCTAAAAAGTTGCTGGTGACGATGCCACTCCAAACGGTAAGTGATTGTACTTGAACAGTCCACGGTGCGTATTGACGGTGACATACTGCTTTGACTCCTCATCCAACAACAGCTGCTGGTACGTATGGCTCATGTCAAGCTTTGTGAAAGATTTTCCTCCAGCTAGTGTGGTAAAAAGATCCTCCACGCGTGGCAAAGGATAAGTGTCCAACTTTGATGCCTGGTTTATGGTCAATTTATAATCTCCACAAATGTGAACAGTCCCATCACTTTTGAGTACTGGCACAATTGGAGCTGCCCAGCGTGAAAACTGTACAGGTTCAATGATCCCTGCATGCTGCAACCTGTCTAGCTCTTCTTCAACCTTGCCCTTCATTGCATATGGTACTGGCCTGGGTTTAAAGAAGCGGGGTGGAGAGAGTCCACAAACAACTGAACAGTCTCTCCACGAAGTGTGCCCAGCTCATCTTGGAACACGTCTTGATAACTTTGCAGAACATCTTGGTACTTGGCTGCCTGAATGTGCTTTATTTCCCCCCAGTCAAGCTGTATTTTCCTTAGCCAGTTGCGTCCCAGGAGGCTTGGTCCTTCACCTTTAACTACTAGAAGTGGTAATCTGGCTTGTTGATTTTTGTATTTCACGTCAACATCCAGTGCTCCTAACAGTCTAATCGTTTCTCCAGAGTATGTACGCAGCAATACTTGTGTCTCTGTAAGTGCTGGTGCCTGACTGGAACTCCAGGTTTCATGGTAAGTGTGCTCACTAATGACAGACGCTGAGGCTCCTGTATCAATCTCCATTTTCAACTTTTTATTGTTAACCTTAACACTGGCATACATTGGCTCTACATGCTGTTCATGCAGGTTAAACATAGTATAGGAACACACCTCCTCTTGCACTGTGCTCTCCAGATGGTGTGCTGTCTGGGGTTTGTTTGACTTAAACTGTCCCGACTTTGCTTTGCCCTTCTTGCCTCTGCACTTTTTAGCAATGTGTCCCTTCTTACTACAATTATGGCATACTGCCTCTTTAAATGTGCAACTGCCTGCATGGTGCAGGCCTCCACACCTATAGCACTCTGTAGCTGCACTGGGCTTCTTGTTGCCAGCCTGCTTGTTAACGTAGTGCACTGTGCTAGATTGCGGATTTGCCGTCTGTAAATCGTGAGTGTTTTTAGCTGCAGTTTCCATTCCCTGAGCCAACTCTAACACCTTTTTAAAAGTTAACTTGGACTCGGACAGCAAGCGCCACTGTATCCGGTCAACATTGATTCCACAGACAAGCCTGTCACGCAGCATATCATCCAAAACATTTCCAAACTCGCAGTGTTCTGAATATTGACGTAATTCAGCAACAAACGTTGAGACAGATTCGCCTGTCTTACGAAAACGGCTGTGAAACTTGAACCTTTGTACAATTTCTGAAGGTTTAGGGTTGTGGTGATTTTTTACAAGTTCCACTAATTCTTTAAAGGGGACTTCTCCCGGCTTGACTGGTGTGGCCAGATTCCTTATTAGTTTATATGTTTTCGCCCCGCATACACTGAGAAGGATTGCACGTCTTTTACCTTCATCAGTAATCTCGTTTGCCAGAAAAAAATGTTCTAACCTTTCAATGTACTCAGTCCGGTCCTCCTGTTCTTCCACAAACTCACTGATTGTACCGTAAGTAGCCATTTCTTCAGTCTGGATGCTGCTCGATTCTTAGTTGTTTTCCCCTCTTTTTTTTTACTTTATAGATTCAGGTTTCGTCTTTCTTTCCAACTGTTGTTTTCGGAAAAACCAAGCAAAAGTTTATCCTCGTCGCTAGATATATGTGGTAACTTAGGAAGGAAACAAAGGGTGAATCTTTCAGGTATTTTATTAGAACAAACAACTCTCAACTACGTTAGTATAGTCACCGTGAATCAGCGCCATTTTTCCATTCCTCAGGTCTATGTTGATGAGGTATTATAACAAAGGCTAAGGGGTGGTGCTACTCAAGGTACGGATCGTTTACAGGGACAAAATAAACAGTTACAACAGTGACTGAACCAGATGCTGGAACTGATTGTCTCCATCCATTTTCTGGCTTACACACACCCACATAAAACAATAATATAATAATATTAATAATAATAATAATAAAAAGTAAACTAATCATAATAATGATTTCTTTACACACACACTCACACAAAGTAAACGAATAATAAAATACATTACATGGCTAAATAATAATAATGACTACAGCTAAATAATGTTTCTTTGTTCTTTACACACACACACACACACACACACACAGTAAAACTAATAATAAAATACATGGCTAAATAATAATAATAACTACAGCTAAATAATGTCTCTGTTCTTTATACACACACACACACACAGTAAACTAATACTGGGGAGAAGAAGATCTTTGTAGTTTGTGATTATGACCGCAGTACCGTGCGATTTTGACATCATGCAGCATCGCCGCCATACCACACAACCTGTCAGCTTCTTACGAACCCCAGTTAACCTTGGACTACCCCTCAACAACTATACCAACTTTCATCACTCTGTAATAAGTGATTTTCGAAAGACCAATTTTTACATTTAGGCAAAATGTTTTTTTTCAATCCAATATGGTGGCCAAACCATTTGACCTATGACCTAAGTTCTTTAGTATTTTCCATCTTCCTATGAGCATCTACCAACTTACCGAATCTGGTGAGTTTTCGAGCAACTCTGACGGAAATAATAATAATAATAATAATAATAATAATAATCATAACAACAACAACAATAGGCTTCCCAGCCCTATGGGTCTGGAAGCCTAATTATGACAAAAGGAATGAAATGGAGACATTGACCATTTGTATTATACTCAATCACAGCTTACCCCTACTCAAGCCACCTACTTGTTGCATTCTTGAATTCTTCATTCATAAAATAAAATAAATTTACAAATACAAGAAGTGTAAAGGGGTGTTCACACCGGACACGACGCGCATGCCGCCTCCTTGCTCGTCGCTTCCGCAGCCCCCGGTTCACACCGAAGGGATCCTGTGACATCACACTTGGATGTATTGAATGCAGGCTATGCAAGGCTATGGCAGAATGTGGAAAAAACTGTTTTATTTTTTGTTTCACTTTTTTATTTCTTAATTATAAACTGGAAATGAATTACTTTTGCGGTAACATGTACTATGTAATTACACGTATTGGGAAACAGACTTTTTTTACACTATAAGTAACAAAAAAATCTAATTAAACTGGGTTAACTAGTAGATTTGTTTATTTTATTTGGGGGGGGGGGGGTGTTCTGTTAATCATTACCGATTTACAAGATTACAATAGTTCAGCTCTATAAACATAAATCCCTAACATGTTTGTGTTTATTTGCCTGTTTGTTTGAAATAAAGTTTAATTTTAATATGTATGGTAATTCTTTGAAGGTGTTTTTTTTTTTAAATGTATAGGGTAAATTGTCATCAGTAGTGCGCGGGGGTAATCGGAAGAGCACAGAAATTAAAAACTTGTAGTACAGCCATCTGCTTTCTTAATTCATTTATATTTCAAGTATGGATAGCAAAGAAAAAAAATTAATTGCTCTAGCCTTGCTATACCGAAGGAAGAAGAAAATAACTACTAGATCAGTGTGGGTTCATGACATATTAAAGAATACTAAAAACACATCTCTATGTACAGGCATTTCATCATGGTTATGCATATGTCACTGTGCAATGTTTTGTTTTTTAATCTGTTTTATATTTAACTGTATGCTGTGTATTTGTTGTTTGTACTTTGTTTCGTTGTTTTTAGTGTTATTGTTCTAAACTGTACAGCGCTTTGAGATGCGTGCATTTAGGCGCTATACAAAATAAAGATTATTATAATAGGAAACATTATGGGGAGTATCACCAGCTTGTTCAGGAACTTCGATTTGGTGAGGAGAGGTTTCAACCTTATTTCAGGTTCAATCCTGAACAATTTGATTAAAGATAAAAAAAGATTTAAAGTTGTGTTGTACAACTCTTGGTTCTCGGACACATACAATATTAAATTTTCTTTCTCCATCTTGATTGTTCATTGGTTCTTTGCGGGCCCGCCCAGCTGTCTTCCTCGAATGGAGTCTACTACTTTTATCTGATTGGCTGCTGGTACATCACGAAGCGGTGCGGCAAAAGTTGAATTATTTTGTATCTCTTGCGCATCGCCTTCGGTGTGAATGACTTGATTGAAAATAGCTTTTTTTTATTTATTTATTTATTAAGAGTTTAAATTCAAATTTTCCTCAGCAACACTGTGTTACTGTCCACAAGGAACGTCCGAAACAATGCCAGACAATATTTCAACATCAGATTTTTCTGAAACTGATAGGGAGATTTGTGGCCAAATTTGACTTTCCCACTCAACGGTGTGTAGATGACTGTGCATGTGTTGTGTTAGAAAATGCAAATGAAAAACAAATACAAAAGGATGAAAAAAAATGCAATATTTATTTTTTTAGGTCGGATCATCCTCAAAGACCTCATTCCAAAAGGAAATGCAACGTTTCCAAATCTCATTTGCTAGTTTATTTGATACATCAATTTGCAAACATTCTGAATCAGCTGGCGCTGTATCTAAGACTTTGGGCACATATATTGAAATAACACAGTGTTGCTATAATTGTGCGTAGGTCCCTTCATTATTTGGAAATGAGAACAACTCAACTTATCCCCGCAACACTTACACAGCACATTAATCATAATAATACGTCAAAATACAACATGCGAAGGAAACATGTACAGTTTGAAAGATGTCTACTACACAAAACGAAAGCAGGTACAAGATCCTTCCTTATGGAAAATTAGACGAACCATGTTTGTCACACAGACTAGTGTGTTTCCACACGGAGGTAATATAGCTTATACAACACTTCATTGGGCATGCGCCAGTGCGTTTCAGAGTACATGTGAGGGTACATGCGGAAGTCATTTTTTGGCTCAGATGCTCGAGAACAGTGATTCTGGACATAGCAGTGTGGCATTATGCAGATGTTTGGACGCATACGGATTATTGTACAATGACCAAATACATTCGGAACAGCAAGGTGGGATAGTTTATGTTTTATCTTTCTGTAGTGCTGATGTACCCTTAAAGCAAGTTTAATATTGCAAGGTTATTCATGCTACACAACTATGCATGCTCTGTAAAATAAATAGAGGGCTTTTTAACTTTATTTAAAGCAGATTTAACGCCTGTTACGATCGAGGTTTTATATTTCTCAAACTTGCCTCATCCAGTGATAAGGATACTGTGCTTGCACAGGGCTTAATCTGCCATAATAGTAAAAACAAATATGGTAAAGCGATACTCTTTAATAGGAATTTCAAGGGAACACAAAAAACATTATATTAGGAATCTGTGCCAGATATTAATACAGACTACTGTACATTGGTAACATACTCTACGTTCATATTTAAAACAATTTATTTATGGAGTGCCATTTAATGTCTAGGAACTTATTTGCTCAGGTCAGACTTCTACACTCTCATATATGTTCCTGCTGTCCAGTCCTACTGCACATAGCAAAACACATTTAGTATAGACTTTAATACTTGTACTATTCAGGCCTTCCAGATTTTATTTATATAAAACAGTAATCATTTCTGTGCAATTTCACTGTTTATTTTCAGATATCAGATTTGTATGACCGTAATATGCATCCCCTGCTTATAGAAATACAATGAACCTCAGTAACATTTAGTACAACTGACATACACAGCCATCGATTTGAATGACATACTAAACAAATTGGAAAAGACAATTTTGGAATATTTTAAAGAAGCCATACATGCTATATAAATGGAGAATTTAAACTATGAAGCAGAATACTGTGTTGGTGTTGTGGCACACCATATTTAGATTTGTCATAAACCCAGACAAGGTTTCTCACATTCTTCATGGCTTCTTGCACCACAGGATTTGAAGTTTGGTCAAAGTGATTTATGTTTTTATTTCAACTTCCAACCTCCAGTTCTTTCCCATTGTCCTACAGTCACTTTTTATTGGAGTGAAATCACACCAGTGCAATAAACAAAAGTTATTCAGCTCACCCACAAGAACTTCAAGAGGCTTACAATGCCTCAGTAGCTATGTCACAATCAGCTGGGAAATATCTTTCAACAAAAAATGCCAGGCAGCTAAGCTCCTGTTTTTTTCACCTTGTGGTGGACAACCACTAATCTTTTTTCAGCAAAAGTTTTGCTTTTGTGGATGAGGAAAAAAGTTACAAGAAATATATGTCTACAATTATTTATTTCAGCAATTTTTTGGCAAAACCCAGAAATTTTGCTAATTCAAAAGTATTCATAACCTTTGATGCTATGATAGTATTGTCAACAAGGTGCTAGAAATTTCAATATGATAATGCTGTAACGATTGAAATCAACCTTCACAGTATGCCATTTATATTCGGGCGCCAGGTAAATAATAATTACCAAATTTATCAAAAATAAAACCCATTCAAGACGTTAAAGGGCTTAATGTAACTCCGAAACCAGACAATAATCCTAGGTGCATTAATAAATAAGAATAGAACCATTAATCAATCCATCAGGTCAAGTAAACAATTTAAGAAAAGGCAATTAAACAATCTTCAGTTAGTAGTATTTATCCAAAATGTATATTTGCAGAAAAGAAAGTCAACAAAACTATATATATATATATATATATATATATATATATATATATATATATATATATATATATATATACACACAAATATATATACACACCCACCTATCTCTCTATTTAGCATTAAGTTAATATACCTAATTACTATAAAATGGCAAAAGCCATCCAGATACTCTGCAACTGTAGTAAATGCTAAAGCAAAACTGACTTTATTATATAGCCCATACACAGCAAACCATAAATTAACCCGAACTCCGGAGTCCATTAAGGGTCCATTTTAAATACAGTAATCCTAAATGGTTACTAACTTATCAAAAAACACACAAAATCATATAATAAATAAAATAATGTATAATGTGATATCTTGTAACAATTGTAAGTCGCCCTGGATAAGGGCGTCTGCTAAGAAATAAACAATAATAATAATAATAATAATAATATAGACACAAATACATAAAACAACAAAAAACAAAACCAAAAAATAACTAATTTCGACTAGCAATTGAAAACAGAATGAAACAATTAATTTTCCTTCTTTAGCCTAGCATCTCTACAGGCCCTAAACATATCAGCTATAAAATATACCAGCCAAAAACAACAATTCATATTCCAAAACTTTTAGTAGTTGGCGTTGTATAGTAATTAGCAGCAAAAATAGTCCCGAACTTTTCATAATTAGTGTTGTATTCCTCTGTTCATCCACCTTTTGCAACAAAAATAAATAAATAAACAGTCTGACCTGTATCCAAGGAAACTCCTGTTAAACCTCAAAGCACAGAACTTGTCTCCGGCATTCTTCAGCTCATCACTGCTGTTTAAACGCCAGGAAAACCCCGTAGTATACAGATAATTAGTATTGCGTCCAACAACCAGTTCCGTGTTCCGTGTTGCTTAGTACTCTTCTTTTTAACACACAGCAAAAACCAGCAGCTCCATTGTACTAATATTACATTTATTTTCCCACCAACAACCTAAGATTGCGATACGCTATTTTAATTGAAATACCTCAACCTGATAAATAGTAAAAATTCAACTTTATATAAATCTGCACTTCAATTAACTCACAATAAGTAACAAAGAGAAAAAAAAACATGCACTCTCTCTCCTTTTATCTACCGCCTCCTAGCTCCTTAAACATCATAAAACACGCCCCTTTATAAATGGATAGCCTAATGCATCCAACCATCACTGCTTCTCACACACATACAGAGCCCACCCCTCTTAAAGGGACCGTACCCAAAAGACTGAATGCTACATTTGTCCCCCTTTTAGAGGACTCAAGAACTGGAAGCCTGATCATCCTCAGAAAAATCATCAATAGTAAAACCCTGGAAGTCCTCATCAGAACCCTCATCTTGAAATACATCCATTATTTTTTTTTCCTTTCATAGCTAACCAGTTCTGAGGTTGTTGGAAATACTGGCTACAAATTTACCACATGAACTGCTCGCAAGTCCTGACCAGTGTCTTCCTGGACAACGCGATAGTTCACAGGACCCATTTGCTTCACAATCCTATAGGGTCCTTTCCAACGTGGGGCAAATTTGGCCATGTAGCCTTCTTGTCTTTTGGATAAGGGATGCGTTCTTAACCATACTCGATCTCTCGGCTGGTAGGCTATTTCCCTCCGATTTTTGTTGTAATTTCTCTGTTGACGGGTTTGTGCTTTCTTCACATTTCCCTGTACCTTCTGTTGCATTTCCTTCAACTGAAACATAGTGTCATAAGCTGGGGTTTCTGGTAGTATTGGAGTTCTCTTTAAGGCCTGTTGCAATGGTCCCTTTAAGGAGCGTCCCAGGTTAAGCTCTGCTGGAGTAGATCCTGTAGATTCCTGTGTAGCCGAGTTAATAGTGAACCGGAATTCCACCAAATATTTATCCCACTTCTTATGCTGTTCAGCCAAATAAGAAGCAATCATTGGTTTTAAGACTTTATTTATTCTTTCTGTAAAGTTAGTCTGTGGATGGTAGGCTGTAGTAAGTTTTTGAACTACTTGCCATTGTTGGCACACTTGCTGCAAAAGTTCAGAAACAAACTGAGACCCTCTATCTGATAAAATGAAGTCTGGAGTACCCCATCTTGTAAAGATTTCTTTGGTCAGGATACGAACAATAGTTTCAGCTTTAGCTACATGCAGAGGAAATATTTCTATCCATTTTGTGTAGTAATCCACTACAACCAATAAATAAACAGTCTGACCTGTATCCAAGGAAACTTCTGTTATTATTATTATTATTATTATTATTTATTTCTTAGCAGACGCCCTTATCCAGGGCGACTTACAATCGTAAGCAAATACATTTCAAGTGTTACAATACAAGTAATACAATAAGAGCAAGAAATACAATAACTTTTGTTCAAGCAAAGTACAAGTGTGACAAACCACAATTCAATAATACAGCAGATAATAGTGATAGTTACATCAAGATATGATTAAATAGTGATAGTTACATCAGGATATGATTAAATACAAAGTACTACAGGTTAAACACTTGGCAGATTACAGTATTCTGAAGTACAGGATTAAATGCAGTAAAATAGGGGGCAGATAAGAGCAAAATAAAGCACATTTACATGAAGGGTGATAGTGTCCCAGGATACAAACAGAGGAGTTCTACAGGTGCTCTTTGAAGAGGTGAGTCTTGAGGAGGCGCCGGAATGTGGTCAGGGACTGGGCAGTCCTGACATCTGTAGGAAGGTCATTCCACCACTGCGGAGCAAGGGTGGAGAAGGAGCGGGCTCTGGAGGCAGGGGAGCGTAGCGGAGGTAGAGCTAGTCTTCTAGTGCAGGCGGAGCGGAGAGGTCGAGTGGGGGTGTAGGGAGAGATGAGGGTCTGGAGGTAGCTGGGTGCAGTCTGGTCAAGGCATCTGTAGGCTAGTACTGTTAAACCTCAAAGCACAGAACTTGTCTCCGGCATTCTTCAGCTCATCACTGCTGTTTAAACGGCAGGAAAACCCCGTAGTATACAGATAATTAGTATTGCGTCCAACAACCAGTTACGTGTTCCGTGTTGCTTAGTACTCTTCTTTTTAACACACAGCAAAAACCAGCAGCTCCATTGTACTAATATTACATTTATTTTCCCACCAACAACCTAAGATTGCGATACGCTATTTTAATTGAAATATCTAAACCTGATAAATAGTAAACATTCAACTTTATATAAATCTGCACTTCAATGAACTCACAATAAGTAACAAAGAGAAAAAAACATGCACTCTCTCTCCTTTTTTCTACCGCCTCCTAGCTCTTTAAACATCATAAAACACGCCCCTTTATAAATGGATAGCCTAATGCATCCAACCATCACTGCTTCTCACACACATACAGAGCCCACCCCTCTTAAAGGGACCGTACCCAAAAGACTGAATGCTACAATGCAGAACCTAATTCTAGAAAAGTCTAGAAAATACTAGATTGTAGGTGAACATTCTTAGAGAGTATAAAGGGTTAGGCATAGGATGATTGCTGTCATTACCAATAAGAAGACTGTAGGCATCAAATTATTTATTGTCATAAAGCTGGAGAAGGATACACAAAGATTTCCAAGCATTTGTGTATCCCAATTTCAAATATTGTTTCTATTATCAAGAAGTACAAGACTCATGGTACTGTCACAGCACTCCCTCGGTCTAGAAGAAAGTATTTCACCAAGAACAAGTAGAAGAATTGTGAGGAAGGTTAATAACAATCCGAGATTGACTGCCAAAGATATTCAAAGTGAATTGGCTGCAAGTGGGACTGGGATTTCCATTTTAACCATAGGTCGAGTATTGCATGGTGAAGGTCTCAATGGTCACAGGCCAAGGAAAAAGCCACTCTTTGGAAAATGTCACAAGGACAACCGCTTAAAGTTTGCAAAACGACATTTGAATGATGGATATGAGTTCTGGTCAAAGGTTTTGTGGAGTGATGAAACAAAAATCGAGCTATTTGGTTACGCTGATAGTTGTTACGTTTGGGAAAAGTCTGGTGAGGTGTAAAAAAACAAGAACACTATAACTACTGTCAAGCATAGAGGTGGTAATATCTTCCTATGGGGCTGTTTTTCCTCTAATGGCACAGGAAATCTAGTTCTAATACATGGTAAAATGGATTCCATAGCATACCAAAAAATATTGACCAATCATCTGAAACCCTCCGCTACAAAACTTGGTTTAAAATGCACGACAACGATCCAAAGCACATATCAAAATCTACTTCAGAGTGGCTAAAGAAGAATAAAATCAAGGTTCTGGAATGGCCTAGTCAAAGTCCCAATCTAAATCTGATTGAGAATCTTTGGTATGAGTTGAAGAAGGTTGTGCACAAGAGAAGTCCTCGGAATTTGAATGAACTGGTACAATTTTGCGTTAACGAATTGTCAAAGATCACTAAAGAATCACACCAAAAGTTCATCAACAAATACCCTAATCATTTAAAAGAGGTTATTATTGCTAAAGGTGCCTAAAATAGCTATTAATTTCATTTTCCTTGTCAGGGTATGAATTTGAAGTTTGAAAATGAAGTTTTGAATTAGCATTTTTGGTGTTTTGCAAAAAAAAAAAATGCTGAAATAAATAATTGTATATAAATCTATTTCTTGTAACTTTTTTCCTCATCCACAAAAGCAAAACGTTTGCTTAAAAAGATTTTTCCTATAATTATTTGTTTTTGTGAAATTTCTAGAAATTATAAATTTCCTTTGGGGTACGTATGTACAAAAAAGTTTTGAGATTCGGGAACATGTCCATGTTTTTCTTTTCTAGTCTGCTGCTCCACATTTCCAGTTTCCTAACAAACAAATTTATCTTATCTGCAAGCTGAAGAATTCAATTGTTCTACAATATTATAAGAAAAGTCAGTTGCATAGTGCATACCGCTCCTGTGTGCCTATGTGCGGACTAGCGTTATCGCACCGTGAAAATGACCAGTGGTGCTGCATCTGTTTCGTGCTTTACTTTGTAATGTAGCTGTTCACACTACACAATACTTTGCCACATTGCAAACATTTAAAAAACGAGCAAAACAGCAAAAATAAGCGCACAGTTACGAGTTGCACAATACCCCAAAAAATGTTGTCATGAAAGCAGAAGAGGTATATTGTTTTTTTCAACGTGCAACATACTGGTAGATTACAGTCGTAAAGCCAGCTGTGATCAACATTTGGAGACTAACAGCCTGATTTCCAAAACAGGCAAAAAAAAAAAAAAGAACTAGGCCTAAGTCGCAAAATGATTTTAAAAGCCTGATTAATGTAACCACATCACTTGATTTATATTTTTAAAGTGTCAACAAGTGAATACACGACTTATTAAACCTGAACCCTTTGTAAGGCTTTTGAAACTCTTGCTTATGTATTGCCCTAGCCTTGTAGGGAGTATGTGGCTTTTTCATAACTCCGCAAGAGCAGCTGTGACCTCAGGCGGATGATAACACTTTTCTTTTCACATAAGTTGTTTCTGCTTAGAAAGCTGTTTTGAGCCTATGTACAAACCATAATCAAACCAATTAAAACTGTACTTCTGGAAAAACATGGAAACGACATTCGCAACTCTTGCTGTAATTGATGTCAGATGCTTGACAGTACCAGTAAATAGTGTAGATGCAGAAGGATCATTTTCTGCATACAAAAATGTACTTCGGGATGATCAGCACTCCATAATAGCATCAAACCTCTCAATGTACAACATGTTGTATCAGAATAATATGTACATGTAACCCTCCTTACCAGGATGCAAGTTATTAGACCAGTTAGGTTCTTTGTAGATAAAGATAAATAAAAGCAGAGACACTGCTTATGGTACCCAATGCATTGCAGAACATTTATTAAAAAAAATAAAATAAAGAAAAATAAAATCACTTGGAATTGGGCAATGTGAAACAGCCCTGACTAGACAATGTCCATTTAGGAAAACTTTACTTTTTTAATGTAGAGTTCACACTGCACAGTCCTACCACACTGAAACCTATTCCATGAGTTGCCCTCCAGGTTCTCCAGAATCAGAATGATGGAAGATTATGTATGCTGTTATGCTGTTGGTCCAGTCAGGGTCTGGCTTACCATTTCCATTACAGGAAAGTTCAAATCCAATCAAGAAAAAGCTTTCCTTTAAGAATGTTATTAATATCATATCAAATATCATATCAGCTATTATATCAAATATCATATAAACTATCATATTAACCTAGGTTTATTGCATTCCACTCTATATTTATCTGTTAACATTTACTTGCATCTTGATGTGCTTAGCACCTTTGCTGTTTCAATAATATTTTAAATTCCCTTGCAACTGCAACTGTTTGTGGTAGTAATAATTCAGTAACAGAGATAAACCTCAGTCTTGTGCATCAACATATATACATAGTTAGATGTATACATATAACTGTAAGTTTTTAACCTTTTGCATTAATTACCTAACAGGTAAGTAATCAGGCTTTCATTGTATTTGCATAACTAACACATATTTCAATCAAATAACTCACAATATCTGCCATAATAATAAAGTACCAGCAGTATATAAATCAGTAATATTCTGTTTGTTATATTGCTCAATAATTATTACAAATTATAATATATAACTCTCAAAAGTCTTACTAAACTTAGATAACAGTTTTTAACTTTTTTCAATTGTCACAACCTATTTTTTCTTTCTTTACTGGACCATTTGCATCCTCGTGGCCTTCATAAAATTTAAATAAATATTGTTTCTTTCCCAATTTAAATTAAATGACATATTTCAAGATAATACTTTTCTGACAGTTACCTTGGTATATTTAGTGAGGATTTATCATTATTTCAGACCTAGTTGGTTTTTGCTTTGTTTTACTTCCAATATTTTCTGTCATGTTTTAAGAATTTAAAATAATTATTTTAAACATAGATTTTTTTAGCACTCACCAGGTTTCAAAAGACAATTTTCTGATAATCTTCTAAATGTAGTTCTTCTTTCTTTTTTTCTGGAAATCTTTATTTGTTTTAGTTTAGAATTTCTGCTGTAACTTTTCTTCAATATTTCTCTGGCATTCTTCTCTGTTCAGTCTTTTTTCTCTGTGTGTGTGCTTTTTCACACTGTGTGTTCTGTATTTTGTGTTTGTCAGTGAAGGCAAATGCCTAGCCTGACATTCGTGTTTGTGGTCAGTATTGTGTCCCTGCCAGCAACCACAGGTGTGGCCATTCCCCAGTTAGGTAATTGGTGCTAATTGGGGACTGGCCATGTGTATAAAAGGAGCCAGAAAGCCTTTGTTTGTTGGAGGGAGTATGCCCAGCCTGACATTAGTGGTTGTGGTCAGTATTGTGTTGTTTAACCTTTTATTTTGGCTCTTGTGCCTGTTTATTTGTTCCAGTGTTTTCTTTGTTGATTTTATAAACGTGCACAAGAGTGCATTAAACTGCAGCTTTCCCTGACTCGCTCCTGACGCTATCCTTTCACATATGGTGTCAGAATGGGAAGTCACTGGTCCTGCTGAGTCAAGGCAGGATAGACACAGAGCAGTTGGTTGCCAGGATGCTCAGTCAGAAGAACCAGCCTGCCGCCCTGTCCGCGCTGGCCGTGTCCCCTGTTGACATTTCTCGGGCGACCGCTGACCCGCCCCCAAACAGAAGAAGAACCAGCTGGAGGTATTGAACAGACCAGTGGTGCCATTCTGAGGGGGAGGATATGTGACAGGGAGGACCCTGTTGTTGGTTCAATTGCGCTGCTGCTTAGTAAACAGGAAGGCTTGCCTGGAGCTGAGCTGATTGGGAAGTCCTGATTGGCTGGAAGGGTATGCCCGGGGAGCCTGTGCCTGTTTAAAAAAACAGCAGCACCAGCGTTCGAGGCTACTGCACCGCCATGGCTACACAGACGGGCGCTTTGTTTACATCAAGGAGGAGAGCATCCAGAGTCCCCGGGGCTTCGGGAACAACAGCAGTAGGTTAGTTTTAGAGGATGTTTATCCCAACCAGTATAGAGCAGGTTTCGTAGTGTAGTAGGTTCCTGGAGTGGGATGTCTCGTTTAGTGAGGCTAATGCTCGCCGTGTGTGGCAAACTTTGTTTTGTTTATTAAATCTGACACTAGGGCTAGCATTGCTGGTACCCTAGTGGCAGAACCACAACCCGACCAACCTGCTCGCCAACTCACCCACAAGAATCTGGAGGGAGAAAACCGGACAAGGAGGGAGGGAGGGGGGTGGTGTTTTAAGGGTGGAGGTATGTGGCAGGGAAGAGCCCCTGCTGCTGTAAATAGTGTGTGTATGAAAATGTAAATTTGGCAGGGATGGGGTTAAATCTGTCCCTGCCAGCAATCACAGGTGTGGCCATTCCCAGATTAGGTAATCAATGCTAATTGGGAGTGGCCACATGTATAAAAGGAGCCATTAAGTCTTTGTTTGTTGGTGGTGGGGGTGGGTGCTGTAGTTTGTGTTTGTGGTCAGTGTTGTTTAACCTTTTATTTTGGCCCTTGTGCCTGTTTATTTGTTCTTGTGTTTTTGTCTGTTTGTCAATAAATGTGTGCGACAGCGCTTTAAACTGCAGCTTTCCCTGACATTCCCTAAATAAAAAAAAGCTAAATCAAAGGCAGTCATTTCACAAGCGTGTGTGTGGGAGGAGGTCTTTTCATTTGCAGTGTGTTATTGCACCACAGATACACTACAGTATTATACATCCCTCTTTGGTACTTCCACTTCAATAAAACTATAGCCAGAACTATAGATATATGCAGAAAAAAATAATTCATTACAACCTTCAGGATGGCATTTTTAAAAAAAGGACCAGAAACAGTTTGTACTTTGAATCCCTTACCAGAAAAACATTGGCTATCACATATCACTGTTTTTAACAAGGAAACAGTTCCTATTTGGGCAAAGTTTCCCTAAATATATGCTTCTTTTTCAATCAGTAAAACCTCTGGAATGTGGTCTGGAATTGGGTAAAAATCTAAATACCAAAGAGAGCAATCGGACTGGAATGTCAGCGCTTACAAAAAATATTTGTCAACTGCATGTCGTTTTTCAGTGGTAAATAAAAAATAGTTTAAAAAAAGAATGGTTTATGTCTTCATCCGGTATTGTCATACATTCTAATCTTTGTCTAAAGATTCTGTGTCTGCCTTAGTTCTTGTTCCTCACTGTTCATTATAGCAGCAATGAGCCACTGATTTTTTTCAACGTAGCAAAATAATCAATCAAATACATGTGCAGAAAATGATAAGCATAGCGGTAATTAAGTGGTGGCTTGCAAATATGATATCTTACGTTTATAAAATATTAGTAGATTAGTAGTAGAATTTTTCAGAAGGCATGCCTTGTGGGGTGGGGTGGGGTGGGGTGGGGTGGGGGACCGGCTTCCATTCATCGCTCTACTTATAATGTTACACGAAATATTACTGAAAGTTATTCCTCTTTTGAATCATTAGTATAAACCTTAACTTTAAAAGGTCAATCACCGGTGATTACTGTAATTATTTACCGTCCACCCAAATCCAACCTACCTATTATCACAGAATTTGCTGATTTCCTTGCTATGCTCTCTGCTAAATATTAGTTATTATACTTGGAGATTTTAATCTTCATATTGACACTGACCCTGACCAAAAGTCAGTGGAATTTTTAAGACTCCTAGATTCCCTAGATTATATTTAGCATGTTAAAGGGCCTGCTCACAATTGTGGCCATATTTTAGACCTAGTCACTTGTGGCTTAGCCGCTCACAACCTGTCAGTGTTAGATCTAACCATCTCTGATCATTTTGCTATCCATTTTGAGACCAATCTACATGTATGTTGTTGTTGTTATTATTATTATTATTATTATTATTATTATTATTATTATTATTATTATTATTATTATTATTATTTATTTCTTAGCAAACGCCCTTATCCAGGGTGACTTACAATCGTAAGCAAATACATTTCAAGAATCACAGTACAAGTAATAATACAATTAAGAGCAAGATAAATACAATGACTTTGGTTCAAGCAAGTACAAGTGTGACAAAATACGATTCAATAATACAGTGGATAACAGTGTCAGTGATAGTTACATCAGGATATAATTAAATACAAAATACTACAGATTAAACACTTGGCAGATTACAGTACTCTGAAGTACAGGATAAAATGCAGTAAAATAGGTGGCAGATAAGAGCAAGTAAAGCACATTTAAGGAAGGGTGATAAGTGTCCCAGGGGAAAAACAGAGGAGTTCTACAGGTGCTTTCTGAAGAGGTGAGTCTTGAGGAGGCACCGGAATGTGGTCAGGGACTGGGCAGTCCTGACATCTGTAGGAAATCTGGAAGCAACATCAATTAAAATATAGCATGGCTCTGAGGCCAGCCAGATGTTCTTATTTTTCCTCCTTTATCTTTCCTTTTTTTTATTGAAACAAACAAAAATAACTCTTGGGTACTTTTTTTCCATTATTGATAAGCTGGTAAATCAGTCCTCTGATGCTCCTCCTCTTTTTGAATCCTCTACAATGTGAGAAATTTAATTACTTTCAAAATAATATTATTAATATTTTTTAACATTAATAATTTCCACGGATGGCTCTCCTTTTAATATGCAGTGTAATCAGATTAGTTTTGCTACGGAATCATTCTCTCAGATTACAGTACAAGATCTCAATAAATTGGTAATGCAAATGAATTCTTCCACTTGCTTGTTGGATCAAAGTTCACTGTCATCAGCAGCAGTTCCCCCTGCCTTAAAATGACTGTGGTTAAACCTCTGCTTAAGAAACCTAGACCCTACTGTTTTAAACAATTAAATATCTGTTTCAAATCTGCCATTTCTAGCTAAGGTTCTATAAAAAGTAGTAGCAAACCAGCTGAATTCATTTCTTGAGGGTAACAAAGTGCTTGAGAAATTTCAGTCAGGTTTCCGTTCTGCGCACAGTACAGAGACTGCGCTCATCAGCGTGGTGAAAGATCTACTGTTAAGTGCAGACTTTGATACAGTGGACCATATTGCTTAAAAAACTTTGTCATATCTCACTAACAGACAGCAATTTGTTTCATTAGGAGACTCTGTGTCTGGATTTTCATCGGTTGCCTGTGGCATTCCCCAAGGCTCTATACTGGGACCCATTCTTTTCTCTTTGTACATGTTACCGCTGGGTGAGATAATCCGTAAACATGGTGTTAACTTTCATTGCTATGCCGATGACACACAGCTCTACATCTCTGTAAAACCTGATGATACCCTGGCTTTATTAGCCTTAGCTGAGTGCTTTACTGAAGAGGTGGATGTTCCAAAAGCTGTTACAGTTGAACTCTGATAAGACAGATGCTCTGTTACTAGGTTCTCAGAAGCAACACAATCTCTAAAAATAGATCTGGGCAATTTGACCACAAACATAAAAATGGAAATGAAAAATCTTATTTGACTCTGATTTATCTTTTGAGTCACACATTTTCACAATATCACCAAAATGTAATTTTACCATTTGCGAAAACATTGCTAAAATGAGGTAATTTCTCTCTTTGTCTGATACTGAGAAACTGATTCATGCTTATGTGTCTTCCTGATTTAACAATTGCAATGCTCCATTCGCTATAAATCACCTGCATCTTATACAGAATGCAGCTGCTAGGCTTTTCAGCAGAACGAAAAAAAGAGACCAGATAACTCCTGTGCTGGCTTCACTGCACTGGCTCCCAGTGAAATTTAGAGTATGTCACCAGATTATATGAAGGAGCTTCTAGTCACATATATACCTTCTTGTGATTTAAGATCAGCTGATGCAGGCCTGCTGTGCCTCCCACAAGTGTACGCAAAAAGGAAGGGAGAGAGAGCTTTTAGTCACTGTGCTCCCAGACTGTGGAATGCACTGCCACCTCATATCAGAAGTGCTACATCAGTTACTGACTTTAAATCAAAATCAATTTTTTAGCTTGGTTTCTCTTTAATCTCTATACAAATGTATCATATTTTGATGTTCCTCTGTTTTTTATGTTAGCTTTTTAAATTGAATTCTAAACTCGTTTTTCTTTAATTTCTATACACATGAATTGTATTTTGATTTTCTACTGTTTTGTCCTGTACAGTGCTTTGATATGCTTTTTGTATGAAAGGCACCATATAAATAAAGTATTGATTGATTGATTGATTGATTGATTGAGTATTGATAGAACTTAAATAATGAGTCAATTTGAAACAATCAAAATAGGGGGTGCCACATATTTAAACTAAATACCTTAGTTGTTGAAGGTATGTGAGATAACTAAAGCTCTACATTAGCACAAAGCTGCATTCAAAAAAAAAAAACACAATAATGAATCATGATCGTTAATTGCCTCAATGGAAAAGTAACCCTTTGTGTAAAAAACACCAGAGCCCATAATTCCGATATTGCCTGTGGTGTGAGGCAAAACCTTTGAACAAACATTTCATCTTGGAATGTCTAAATCCATTCAGGGTCTGATATGGGGTGGACAGGATTTCCCTTGCCCAAGTATTGTTCTCTGACATCTTCTATGTATCCAGAGAATGGCAGACATCTTCCCAATACCTCCGTTTTTAAACGTTGATCTCTCCACCTTCGTGGATTGCTGCACGTGTTATATAATTAACACTGGAATGCTACAATCGCGTTCACAAAGGGCTATTAAGAAAACATGTTAACAGCACTAATTGAAGCACACAGACTGACCCTTGTAGGTTTGATCATATGCTGAAGAAGGGTATCAGCACTGATATTAAGTCAGAAATGGTACTAACGCCAACAAAAACAGTTTGAGAATTGGGCCCTTAGGATTGTAATTGTTGGAGTTTCACAGTCTGTTATACTCTGTTAGATAATAAACAAAGTACAAAGGGAGGTATTTTCTACACATTTCTATGATAAAGTGACAATCTTCATTAACAAGCCCAAGATAACAATGATTAGAGACAATTGCTAGTATTTTTTCAGCTATGAGCAAATCTAACTGCACATGTAAAACATATTGTCTCCTGCTGCAGGGTTTGCTGCTTTCCCTTTCTATAATAAAGACAGGACTGGCAGCTCAAGGATATAATTTTCTGCAGGAAACCACAATAAGGTCTGGGAGCAATTGAACAAGACTAAGTTTAAAAGACAGAATTTTACAAAAAAAATGACATTTTTATCAGAAGAAATTCACAGCACAAAATGCCCAAAGTTCCTTATAAGAAGCCATTCATAAATCAATCAAACTCTGTTGCAACTTTAATAAAACCACACATAAAAGTGGTGGTTTCATTCTGAGATGTGAATATGGCCAGGGAAAAACCTCCTCACCCGGTACAGCAACCGCACCCAAATCTCATAGTCAGTGTAACATTAGCAAAACATGGAATGTACTAAATGGTTTTGAATTTATTTGCTCTATAAATAATGCCAACAACCTGTTTTCACTTTTTAACACATTTAAAGCCAGCCAGTGCTATGCCATCAGAAAGTACTGGTAACTGCCATTTGCTCAAAAATGGAAAGAAAATTATGTAAACTAATGCTATTTAGCTCTTTAATACTAAGCCATCTAAAGACACCAGGTCACAGACAATGGCTTGGTAGTAATGTTAATCCTAACACATTTAGGCATTTAGCTCCATTATTCTTTCAAAACATATGCCATATGATACATCCCCTCACTTGTTACACATTGTTTGTGAAGACTGCATCTTATCATTATGACCATTATATTAGAGCATGCAGCAGTACTGTTTAACACTACCTAGAACCACTGCAGGCGGTCATTATGACGGTTACATTTCAAACAACAGCAATATTAAAATGAAAGACAAACTATCGGATACAACTGACAAGTTTTATTCAAGCACATCATATCAAACATCTGCACAGCCGAAACGCCGTATTTAAATGAACAATTAAACACAAAAGGGCTTATTTTCTAACTTACCACACATAAAGCAGCACTGAATCCAGGATGGGCTGCATTTGCCTGCTGCTTTGCCGAAGCTCTGTGGCTAGCTTCAAAATGAAATCTCTCCTACTGATATTTTCCCTGGTGTATTCCTTGTACAAAACGAAGGAATCGATGGCTGCCAGGTCCAGTACGTTGTAAAATACAGCAACTGGCCACCAGTGAGAACCGGCTTTCACTGAGTACTGACGTGCCACCTGGTCTAAAATGTCCACTCCATACTTTGTGTCATTGTAGAAATTCAGAGTCTCCGTTTTTTTCTTGTCAACAGTCCTGATGGCAACTGACGTATAAGGGATTTGAGAATAATTACATTCTTTCTCGGCTTGCACTTGTAAACAGTTAGTGTAGCACAGTCATTGTGTTTCAAAACTGTACTGGAGTACAGCTGTGGTTGCAAGTTTTGCACAGATGGTGGAAGCTCTCTTCTTCCTTTGTTCACTGTTCCAACCAGGCTGATTTTTTTTTTCTTCAACACTTTTGCCAATCATCATTTTGTATAATTTTGTATCCTATGTCTTCTGCTACAGTACAGCGTTGAATGTGGTGTAGCATTCACATATCGATCAACAAATGAAATGCACAGAGAGTGCTATCGATGTTGCATTTTGTATATGGCGTGGGACTTGAGGTTTCAGTCAAAACATTTTGTTTTTCCCACAGTGTCAACACCGGGATTTATTACTTCCCAATTAGTGTCGTCTTTCCCAGTCTTCTGAATGCCTGTTTGTGCTGGCGATGCAGCTGGAGTCGCTGTCCTTGATACAGCTGCTGGTGAAGCAGTTGGCATGGCTGGTATGCCTGCAGCTGCTGCAGGAGACGATACAGGCAAAGTGACTGGCACTGCAAAGGTAAGCTCAGTGGGGGTATAGATAACAACAGGCTTGTATATATATATATATATATATATATATATATATATATATATATATATATATATATAAAGAATAGTGTAGGTTATATTCAAAATTAAAACATGTATTGTAAAAGGCAGTCAAAATGACTGCTTTGGCGGTTCTAGGTGGGCGGGAGTATAACTTCCTTATTTTCGTGATCCTGCCTTTCAAACAACATCAGGGTATTTAATACATGTATTTAGTAAAAGTCACAAACGGACAACCGTATAACTTTCAGACACGCAGAGTAATTTAAATGTGAAAACCTGAAACCGTCAAAATGACTGCCGTGGCGGTTCTAGTGTTAAAATGCTATGTCCAAAGAGCAGACAAACAGGTGCTAGAGGCTCAAGCTGTCTCTAGACCTGGACAAGGCTCCTAACACCAGCTCTTCAGTCTCTGTCAACTGATGGAAACTGCATTGGAGTTCAAGTAGTTTTATGCCTGCTTTATCGACCTATCAGTGGCCCATGAATATATCCCAATCTAAATGACTTCAGACCTACATAACAAATGCAGGAGCAGGGCAAGAGTAGTAAGGATTATGAGTGTAACAGCACAGTTGTGCAAAGCTGAGAAAAAATGACTCTGGAGACCAGTCTCCCTTCGTCCGAGACTAGGAATCACCCTCAGTGACAGACCCCTCATATTTCAGTATCTTTATCAAGTGCTACAGTTTTGAGCTATAAGGTCTACAGGGTTTACTACTGCATATAATGTATAGCAACATGCAAAGCCACCTTAAGAATGACCTTGTGACCCTGTTGCCTTTGTGCAGATGAGATTGTGATCTTTACAAAGTCTGCAGAGGAGCTTCTCAACACCTTTTCAAACACTGTTAAATGCCAGCGAGCAAGCTGGTTTTACAGTGCCTGATGGACACACAATCTACCAGTTATAATCCTGGCAAAAATGGACTGAAGCACTTCTTGAAAACAGCACCATCTTCGAGTTCTGCATCCTCTTTAGACAGCTGTATGGAGCCCAGCACTGGGATAAAGGGCATGGCTGGTTTATCCAGAACTCCTACCTGCAATCCATTTTCTTGCCTGTTTCTGTCTTTCTGCCCATTTCCCTATCTAACCCCCCCACCCCCGCAGTAGAACACAAATTCCAAGGATTGCACAGGAGATGGCTTGGAATCATGAGGCGCTTGCGCTCAGGCGACATGCAAGTAGCTTGGGGAACAATTGAAATCCAAATCTAAAATAAAAATAGATTTTATTCTCATGTATTTTCCGTTCAGTTTCTCTGACCTTTAAATCATTGGATACAATTGGAAATACAGGACATTAACTACAATCTAATAACACTGT
Organism: Acipenser ruthenus; assembly: GCF_902713425.1. NCBI lineage: Eukaryota > Metazoa > Chordata > Actinopteri > Acipenseriformes > Acipenseridae > Acipenser > Acipenser ruthenus. The sequence goes on along the minus strand of NC_081189.1, from coordinate 38,138,393 downwards.
ACTTTTATACATTTTTATAATGAAGCAAACAGAGGCTACTATTATAATAACAGAACATAAAGTACATGGAATCAGGGATTCGAAACGGTACCAGAACTGGAACAATAAACGAAAAAAAAGAGAAATTTTTCATGGAACAGAAACTAAAAAACAAACAAAATTAATTGATTATATTCTGGATTTTTCAGAGCAGCCAGTGAATCAAATAGCACTATACCTGCCTTCAGTTCAGGCTTCCACCTTGCGGTCGGCTACATGCTGGATCCACGTTACGTGATCAGTCTTGTATTCGCTCAAAATAAACAGGTACTGTTATTAACTTATTAAGTTATGTACACAGAAAACAAGCTGTAAAAGTATGTGTGGCAAGTGAAGCACTTTGTTCATAATCTGAGTTTTGCTAGTTTTATTTCTTGGAATTAAGAGTTACCCTTTCAGGACCAAGCATTTTTCAGTGGTATGCTCCCCCAGGACCAGATGTTTTTAGGCTGTATTTGACTCTCTTCCTATAAAAATTCAAAAAAATCTATTTTTTACAGTAGCATCTAGGAAATAGTGTCCTTTTTTTCAGAACACTCTGGGGAACATTATAAAATACTTAAGAAACCATACAAACGTTTTTTTTTTTGTTTTATATATATATTGTAGCACAGCAGGGAGGGGGTTAAAATCCTCCCTGCCAAAAAATGTATGTTCATTTTTTTTGGTTTGATTATTTATTTAATGGTTAATTATCACCTGCACCTGGCTATAAATAACAGCGAAGTGCAGGGTGTTTAAAGAGAGCAGGTAGTCTCTTCAGGGGTGCTGTGTGAAGAGCCCGACTGTGTGTGTAATCAGTCGTATCAACAAAAAAGGTACTGCGTGTTCTTTTTCTGTTATCAACGCAAAAGGTACTGTGTGTTCTTTTTCCGTGTATTTATGCCAGGTAAACGGCTTAACATAATGGTGTCGTTAGTGCTCCGAGGGAGCTAGGTGTTTATTTTTGTTTTTGTTTATTTTGTATTATTAAAAGTGCGTATCAGCACTAAACTTCAAGTTCCTGTGTCCTGGGACTCATTTATAGGCAAACGAACAAGCGTGAGTGAGGCCGTGTTACAGCATGTGTGGGCGCCCCTACAGACCCAGAAAAGAAATGGAAAGTATAGAAAAATTGATCGAGAAGATCAACAAGAATACCGCTGCTCAACTGGAGCAAAATGAAAGGTGGAGACTGGAGCGGGAGACAACAGAGCTGGAGCTGCTGCTCCAGAAGTGGGAGCTGAAGCCGGCAGGAAAAGCCCAGCCGTCGCCAGTGCAAGAGGGAGAAGTTTTGCTGTCTCGTGAGCCAGAGGAACTATGAGCCTAGTACCAAACGACAACTGAGCAGGTTTTTTTCCTTGTTTAAATACCAACCTTTTAACCCAGGTGAAAACAGTTACTCAACCCTGGGTAAGTGTAGACTGGCACCTGTAAGTTCAGGCATTCTGGGAAATGCAGTTTGGCTGGTCGTCTGCCGGTGTCACGCAGAATTTGGTCCCCCCTGGAAAATGGTCCATTGAAAAGAAATATTTAGCTTTGCAGGACGAATTACATTTTAAGCATGCCTATTGTGAAAAAAAAAAGAAAAAAAAAGTTCAACAAGATATTTGGATTTAAAGCATAAAAAAGGCCTCAAACAGAATGATGGTTTAACTGGTATTGGCATATCACCTAACATGTTATAGGCTACGTGATGCATTTTGAAATCACAATCAAATGGCTGCGTTGCAAAGATCATGGGAAAGTTTGTCACATCTGTAACTGCAAAAATAAAACAACCACACACTCAGTATTTCTTGAGAGTCACAATAAAAATCCAGACAGCTGAAAACTGATAAGTTAATGCAACATCACAACTACGCCAAATATCAAAGCATATATTTATAGTCTTAACATGAACGACAACAACAACAAACAAAAATGTTTTAGCCTTCTTAAAGAAGTAATTCCATGTCTCTCATGTTGGCCTGATATTTACAGAAAATAAAACAATAACGGAAGCACCGTCTTTAAAATATGACATTGCAAGTAGGCTATCCTTTTTTTATTGTTCCAAAAGTAAACAAGCAGATATGATCTAACTCTGAAAGCCTTGGTCAACATATTGATGGTGCATTTGTCCATCTGGGCAATGGATATGGGGTATTGTGCTGATTTTCACAAATTATTTATAGGATTTACAGTTAAAGCAAAAGATGTGAATATATTCACAACTGGTCAGCTTCCCAATAAAGTTGGTTTGAAATGTCTAGGTGATATGTCTGTGACCTAAAGATCCCTTATTCACCCCATATAAAAAGCAACTTTGTATTGATTTTCACAAATTCTTTGTACGATTTACAGTTAACGGAAGGGTTAACCGTTCAGCTTCACATTTAAAGTTGATTTGAAACGTCTAGGTGATATGGTTGTGAATATCAAATTTTAAACCAACTTTACCACTGGTGACACCATGTTGCTGGTTTGTTTAGAATTAGGTTAGTGGTTGTTAAGCCCATTACTGAGCAAATGATGCATTGACTTTCCTTGCGTATTCAAATTGGGTGGGGCATTATTGGATTTCATTTTAATTACCCTGACAATGATTTTAAAAGGACTGACAATGATACTAAAAGGACGTTGCTAAAACAGGATAAACATTTTGTCGATTTTATATCTCCGATGACTATCCTGGAAATCGGTAGATTCGTAGCTAGTCTGTTTTGACAAAAATTGTCGCCAAGTCAGCCCTTAAAGTCACTAGATTAAGCAAAACATTTGCTAAGTTGGCAACACTGCACTCGTGTGCTCACGCTTCAACCAAATGACGGTCACTACTGACAATGACTCTGAGAAGCCTTCCAATGTTTTTACTCTGATTGGCTGTAAAAGTAAAGGGCTAACCAGCGATTGGATAATGTTTTGTTGGGTGGATTTTTCTTGTGTATGGTTGCCTAGTAAATGAAGACACGGTATCCTGGGAGATGTAGATTTTTGTGGAAATTCTAGGGGAGGTGGACAAATTTCAGGGATGGCACCTGCCATCCCTCACCTCCCCCTGGCGTCTCCACTGGACAGGGGCAATAAAATGTATAAAAATGTATTATGTCGAGATCACAAAATAATGATCTTAACATTTATCTTGTGTTCTCGTGCACTGCTTGCTCATCAGGTGATTTTCTGTCCAGCAGTGCAACACGGCTTCATTATAAAGAAATCTTTTAATCCAAGAGACAGGAGCAGAACATGTGATTTTGGTTAAAGGAAAAGCCAGAAGGCCACAGGTGTTTTCAGTATTATGTTCCCCAGAGGCTGATTAGGATTGTTCCAGTTACTCTGATGAGAACTGTTAAAACATCCTTTTAACTGTAAATTGTCTTTATACTGTGCTAGCCTATAACTTTCAATCTAATAAGCTAATTTATGTAGTGTCTCTGCTACTGGTGATTTTGAAGTCTTGCTTAAAAGTCGGGGGGGGGGGGGGGGGGGGGTCTATATTTCTGAAATTTTTATCTGAAAAATTCTAAACAATTAGGAAATGACTACATATATCTTGAAGTACTATTTCATTAAAAAAGAAACCCTGGCCTAGATTAAATGTGTTAGCCATTGCCATCATGATCATTGCTACCAACTGTCCTAATATTATTTTAGATTTCCACTTAAAGCAATTATAGGTTAAAGCAGTGTCTAGCCCCAAAATCTATTTTTTTTTTCACTGCTTAGAGTTTACCAATGTTAAAAAAATAGGATAATCAATCAAGTATGTTCTGTCTTTTGAAGTGCAACCCAAACTATACTTTGAAAGGTAATAGTCTTGTATAGTTTTTTTTTTTTTGTATTACCAGGAAGGGAGAATTGAAAGTTCCTAATTGTATATCAGTTGAAAGGGTTGGGTTCACTTTACCAGCTGGAACAGCAACCTGAAAGTGCAAAATACAAAGGAACAAAACCATCCTTCAACATGAAAGACAAGTTCACAACACCAACAAAATGACAAAGCAAGTAAAATTACAAGTCAAAAGAAAGTGGTCCACCAAATCGAATACAACACTAATACAAACTCAAACACGAATCAGACAAAGGTAGGAACTGGTGTTATAACCCTTTAAAGAGTAAGTAGCAGGGTTCCAAAAAATATAGTGTTATACGTCCCCACATGTTGCTACAACTGTTTAAATAACATAGTTGTAATTTTTCTTTTCATTGTTAACATCCTGACAACTTTTTACACTTTAAACCCTGTTGCAAAGCTCTTTTCAAAATGGCCGCTCTAGTGCACTGATAGTGTAAGGATTATTGCCCACATTGTCATACAGGTATCACAGCAATAACGATCCATGATGTGATACTGAACAGAAAAGCCAGAGCCCTTGTTAATTAAAAAAAAAATTTATATATATATTAGAGACAGATCTCAAACCCCAGTGCACTTGAGCGGCCATTTTGAAAAGAGTTTTGAAGCAGAGTTTAAATCAAGTTATAAGTGTAAAAAGTTGTCAGGATGTTAACAATGAAAGAAAAATGACAGGCATGTTATTTAAACAGTTGTAGCAACACCTGGGGACGTATAACGCTATATTTTTGGAACCCCGCTATTTACTCTCTAAGGACCAGTAGTTGATTTCTAAAAAAACAAAAAAAAAGCACCGAGGCAAGGTGGTAGGGCTTCTGCTGACCCCCAGAGGGGGTCGTTTCAAAGGAGAAAAGGGCCAGCTTTAATTGAAACACAGGGAAGGAAGCAGAGAACCTTTTATATCTAGAGGACAATTATGCAAAAGTTCATTTATTGATTGAGTTATTTATTGACTGACAGTTTTCTTAAAGTTTTTTTTTCCCCCCATGAAACTGAAATTAAAGAATAGAAAAAGAAATGTCACCCCTATTGTCTCCCAGGTGTTATGTTCCTTGGTGCTGCATACAATAATTTTAGTGTGATTCAGGCATACATATGAGATATGTAGTTTGGCTTGTGATTTCACCGTGTAACAATGTTTTATTTTTTTTTGGTTCCTGGGTAGTAAGTGTTATTTCCTAATTGCTTATGCCTCAAAAGTTTATTTGTGTGTTGTACTGTAATTTGGGGATTTGTTTATTTTGATTATTTCTTTTTTTGATTCTTCAGTTTGTTGCAAGTTGGTGTATAGTTGTTATTACTTGTTATTATGTATTTTGACAACACCATCAGTTGTACAAACTGGATGAACATGCAAGAATATAAAGCATTTGATTGCTATTATATAACAGATAGCAATTTAATTTAAAAAAATAAATAAAACAATGGTACCAAATGGCAATTGTTTCTCATCTAGTAGTTTCTATAGAATATTATTTGAAGCATTTTATGACACAAGAAGAAAATGATAGTGAAAGGCTTTTCCATGCCACCCCTTTGGAACACTGGTCCCTATAAAATACAATAACAGACTGCTGTATACCATCTTTTGTTCAAAACTTTGTGTAGTTGATGCAGACAGCTACTGTATTTCAAAACCGCTGAAGGGGAAAGAGTCTTCAGTTGTTCTGAATGATAATTGATAATGTTTGTATACGATAACCTGCACATTGTTGAATTCATTTTTCCAGACCAAAACACATTGTGGGAAACATCCAACTTTATTTAAGAAACCAAATAGAATGACTCAACCATTCTATTTTTCACAAGGGGAAACATTTTATTTAGATTTCATATTCAATGACAAGATAACAAGGGAAGTGCTGGCTAGACATTGCATAATAATAACTTATAAGGGATCAAACAAAACCAGCAATCCAAGGGTTTAAACTTAAATATAATTGACTCTCCAAAATGACAGCTCTGTACCAAAATAATTCAGTTTCCAAACAATAAAAATAAAACTGACATTCACAGCAAAAATTATGAAGACAAACAGCGCATCAATATAATCTCATAGATTTATCATTTAGTGAATTCATAACAAAATAATATTAATCTACTACTTGAACCTTTTTTTATTTTTATTTTATTTTACTATTGACACTCTAAAGAGCCTTAATGCAGTAACTTTTAATGGAATACAAAGTGAATATGTAGCATCTCATTGATCAAAATGAACCTGCGATGGGCTCTAATGCGCCAGGATTCACACACTGTCTATATGCAGTGGGAAAAAGAAAGAAAACATGTTAATCCTGTAGAGTGTGAAATTTCAGATGCTTAGCCACAATTTAATGTGGGCACCTGTCAGTTATGTTTTGATAGTGCCACATTATGCTGCTGTACATGCCAATTTTTTGCTTTCATTGAACGCATGCCTTAATCCCCGTCTTTAGAAAAAAAAAAAAACTTGCCTCACTGTTAAAATGTACAATAAGTTAAAATCAGTGCTTTCTAAATATATGATACAACAAAAGGACATATTTTTGGTGTGATAGTATAGTGTATTTACATTTTTATTTTTATTTTCAGTTTCTCAAACTCAAATCTCCACAGGACAATGTTAAGTTTTGTTCTTAATATCATATAAAATAAATAATTTATTAAGAAAGGATTAGAAAGGAATGAAGAACAAGCTTAGCATACCAGTAGCACTCATTCTGTTAGAGTAGTTTAATCTATAATGTTTATATTTCTAAATCCTGTCCGTTCTTCGTTCGTGTCATTCCTGAAGCCCACTGTTATTGCGTCTGACCCAAGTGCTTCCAGTAAATGTTTGCGTGTCTAACTGTTTAATTGGATCATTAGGCTTGAGAGTGCATTTAAAGTCTTTGATATGAGTTAGTATGCCATAAAAAATGACTCCTCCCAAAGATCATATAACATAATACGATTAGAATGTGTCATTTCCTTCTAGCAGTATCGCAAAGATTATCAATATATTCTGTGTTGGAAATATCTTCCATCCCATTTCCTTTTATCCATTCTTTGATTAAATGATTCGGTAAAGAACACCTTAAAAAGTACCTCCTGTGCCAATTACAATTATGTAGGAGTTTAAAGGGCTTGTTTTGATAAAAACAAAAATAGGGACACATCTCCAGTGTCACTGCTGGAGGTCTAGACATGTCCTTGTGTTTGAATAGTGCCTTCCTTGCCATCTTTTTAAAATAAAAGTTTAAAGTGAGCCTGATAGTTCCATCTCTTTTCAGTGCAGCAGCATTCCCCGAACGAATCCATATCTACAGTGGCACCACAATGGGAAGAAAGTGTGCTGCAGTGTTTTTTCTTCGTGTTTTCTGGCCTTTCTTCGGAGAACCTTTGCCGTTTAAAGCCACAAACATTTGCTTGCCTTTGTTCTTCCACTGCAATGAGGCGTATGTATTGTACCCATTTTCTTCTATTCTTTCTTTCAGTTTGCAGTCAACACCAAACTCTTTCTTTAAAAGAAAAAAAAGAAAATACACATTTGAATACACATGATATCCACTGTCTGCAGCCACCAGTGACACAGATATTGTCAAAACTCAGAAAGCTTGTTTTGAGTTACAGTATCTTTACTAGAACTGTATACAGATGGGCAATGCTGAAAGAATTAATATACTAATACTAATATAATTATAAATTCAACAGTAATGGAACCTCTGTTAGTACTGGCAGGGTTGATTTTTGTTCACCAACTGAAACAGACAGGAACGGTCAATGTAAATGTCATGATTTGTAACAATCTAAGTTATCTTTAAGACTGCCTTTGAGAAATAAGAACATACCATTCTTTCTCCTTATAGATAGCAAAAAATAGTCTGAAGAGAGATGTGAATTTAACATAGACCCAATGAATTTAGCTCTTCTTTTGCAATTTGTTTTTTACTTTTACTGTCGCTACTCTTGATTAGTGATTTCTACATTTTGGAAGAAAAGTGTAACAGCTGAAGAGAGGTTTAGATAACTTTTAACTGTTTTGTAATACAGACATGAGAATGACCCTTCAAAAACCTTAAAAAGCATTGACAGACATCCACTTTTCTACGATTCTGAATGGAAACAGTACCAGCATTGCATGCGTATGTGGGAGTAGCTCTTTAATTTTTTGAGAAATTCTTTTCAGTTTTGAGTGCGCACTTGCTGAGTACAGCTGTGCTTCTTTTGAATCTATTTTTCAAATGGAGGATTATTCAAGTGCAATGGTGTGGAACTGTTCATAATAACCCGACAATGTTGTTTTATAGGGGCTAAACATCTGACTTCTTCTCAAACATGAAATAATCCTGTAGTTTCAGACCTGTGACTAAGTAGATTGGAACCGTGGAGTAGGCTTACAAAATACAGTACTCACTGAAACATTAGTAAACCGATACACTAGTAATTGTATGTAACAGTTAACCCAATCCAAGATCAAACATGTTCTGGTTTCTATGTAAAACAACTTGTATTGCTAGGTTATTTTTTTCATTATTAATATTTATTATATTATTTTAGAGAAAGGATTGTTATATGAAAAGACAATCACACTTCCCTGACAGTGACTTCTGCCAATCGCTATACACACATTTATAATCCCATTCTGTCATATTTGTCAGATAACTAGAGGGAATGTTACCATTACAGTCTATAAGAAGATTGAGGCAGCGTAGACATGTTAAAACAAGTCTCTATTGTGTTGTTAAAGCTGCCTCAATGCATACAATGCACTTTTTTTTAAAGACTGTGGCGATACTGTATATACATACCACGGTGACAGTGGTATGCCCAGATATGCTAGTTCAGCTATTAGTCTATACTCTTTTCTCTGCTGCATTGCCCAACGACAGATGTAAAAACACACAGTGCCACATTTAACCCTCACACCTCGCAATTAATTAAAGGCATTATTATTAGTAGTATTATTATTAGTGTTATTATTAGTGTTATTATTGTTGTTGTTGTTCATAACACCACCATCACCACCACCACCACCACCACCACCACCACCAACAACAACAACAACAACAACAATATTAATCTAGGATGAGCGGCATAGTTTATCATTTTATACAAATTATAATACATATTATATTATGCATATAACAATGGCAATCATACTGTCCCACTAGATTCCCATAGGTGAATCACGTCAGCACCTAACAGTTTCAATGAAAGAAGTCATACTTACTGCTCCATATATCTTCCCCTGCTTGTTCATTGCTAAGTAATAATTGCTGTTCATGGCATTGATTGCAACAACACCAACCTCCACTGATTTTATCTCCAGTATACCTGCAATGAAAGAAATTTGAAAAAATGGGTATACTGTATGGAGAACAGTTTTACATAAAACTGGAACATTTTAATAGTTTAAGGATCTCTATGGCATGAGAGTCATAGAGCAGATAAATCCCAGGTAACTTCACTGGTTCCCAACATAGCACTGTTACAGTAATTATAGTTCTACGTACTATGTTCTATGTATTCATTATAGTAATTATAAATCTATGTAGAGTACGAATGTTTCATCCAGACCCATACTCTATTGCAGAGAAAGGGTACCTATAATGTCACATAAAAAAATAAAAAAAATTAAAAATAAAACCTCAGGCGAAAGAGATTGTTTTATATAAATAATCTGGTTTTACGTTGCATGCTTTATTGTCTAATCCAAGATACGGGATATTAAGTCCCTTGACAAAATGCAAAGTAATATGATATGTGATGCTTTTTTTTTCTTTTGGGTGTCTAAAATTTCTTTTCTTCAGTATTTCAAATGTGCTTTTGTGACAGGTTTTAATATTTTTTTCAAAAGGCATATATCCTATGATTTTGTTATATTATGACATTGTTTAAAAAAGCAAGATTCAGCATTAAGCAAATAATACGATGATGACATGACATTGTATTCGATATTTAGGAGGGCTTTGTCAGGTCTGACAAGGTGATCCTTGTATGCCTTGGGCAATGAACTCTTAGAAATAGTTTGAGCCATGGGAAATGACACAAACTAGGCAATAATGGCTTTAGTCACTTAAAGAAAATAATGCCATGTCCTCTGGGGTTTCGAGTAAATACAATGCACATCACATCAGGGTTTTACAGAAGATCGCATATTATTTGTTGACAGCTGTAGCTCTGTTGAATACAATTACAGTTAGTCTTACTTGACCGCACACACTGTAATTGCATATTTTTCAATGCCCCATATGATTTTCTACTCATTGTAATTAGAAACATCCCATATAATTTGTCTGCATATCTCTGATAAGCATGGCAGGGCTATCCTCACTTGACTTCCAACTGTCTGAAAACAGCAACTCAGACATTAAAACCATTATTGCCTTAATTAAAGTCACACTGTGTTCAAAATAATTTTGTAACATTTCGTTTTGATGATAAACCAGACAACAGAGAGAGGAAAACTGCCTACTATGACTTAACTTGGTTGTTTTATCTGAACTCATGAAATGTTACAACCTTACTGGTTGTAACATGGTGGCCTTTGACTGCCCAGTGTGTTTATTGAACGCCACAGTTTTTATCCTAGACAATATTGACGCAATACAAGTTTGGTTCTTTCTTCCTCATGACTGAGTGTACAGTTGCCACATCCTGGCCAGTTGAATTTTTACAATGTCTTTAAAAAAGGGTCTAAGACAGTTCTTTGATCAGAACTTAATTGCCTTTGCTGTCTGCTTTTAACACAGTTACAGCTTATTTAGTTGGGCAACCTCTTCTTTAGGCCATATCCTCAGATCCCCTTCTGAACCCTGTTAGAAGGATGTGTTTTACTGGACCCTTATAAAGTGTGCCGAAGAAGAGTAGTGGCAGCTGCTTCCTGTTCTAACATGTGTATTGTATTACTCCCCACACAAGCCCTTGGCCTTCAACTTAGACTTCTGGTAAGGTCAAGGCCTCTGGGTCCTATTCTGTAATTAAGCCTGACCTTAAAATCACCAGAATTTGACTAATCCAGATGGGAAATCGGGATCTGTTAGCTGTTGCACCTTTCACCTTGCCACACATCTAGTAAATATTGCATTCGTTCCCAGGCCTTGTTGGCCAAATTCTTTTGAATAAACCAATGAGAGACATTTGGAGACTAGGAGCATCTATTTACCAAATACTATACTGTTTTGAATATATAATTTGATCTACCTACATGACGGATACAAATTTGTCATTAACAGTGCAGCAGTATTGGCAATGGCAAACAGGAATAATTTCTTCTGATAATATAGACACAAAAGCACTTGTAAAGAAAGATCACTGGTTTCTATTGACCACTCCCAATGTAGAATTCCCTGTATAGCTCATGTTAAAACATATGTACAGTATATAAAGACCATCTTTCGATAAAGATCCCTAATTATAACTAATTACAGTGAATTAAAAAAAAAATAAAAAAATCATTTCATATTGGTTTTTATTGCTGGCACATAGTAAGAAAAGAAATACATTGTTTTCCAAACATGGTATATCTAAAATAGAAAGTATATGCATTGTACTCTGTATGCAATTAGGAAAGAGATAGAATCATAAAATTCATTATTTTTGTTTCTACGATTCTGGGGAAATCTCCTAGTTTTAGTTAAACCATGCTCATGCAAACCTGTTGATGTTTATGTTGTCGTAAATGTGTATGAGAGCAGACAACAGGAGGATATTTACAGTTATATATATATATATATATATATATATATATATATATATATATATATATATATATTTAATTATTATTAGTACTTTTTTTATATATCATGCTGAATTTATCATGTATGTGTTTGATGACGTACTGTTCATCAAAATTGTCTTTTTGTCTTCTTAAAAAAAACAAAAAAACAAAAAAAAACAGGGAATTACTTCTTTCCGACGCTCCAAAGTTTCCTAACATATCTTGTTCCCTGTATCACTGGAGATGTAAATCAATAGCCTCCCACTCCCAAGCCTGAGGTTTAAGAACAAGAGTACAGAAGAGGAGGAGAGTTGAAATGAGATGACTGAAAGATTGTGGGAGATTACTGAGTCCTTACTGATCAAAGATACCAGGATTCAGGCAACAAAAGGATTGTATAAAAAGCTTGCGGGACAACCTGATTCTGCTGAATGTAGGAACAGAACCCTTTCTCTAGTAATATCTGAGACAAGATGTTGTTGCTGAAGTCTGAGATTTTAAAATAAGATATAGTCCAGGCTGCAGAAAGCACCTGTCCTAGACGCTTTACTTCTTAATGCTTTGATGTGGTATTTAAACTGTCAGCAAGGCATTTTCCCCCTACCTTTGCCTGTCTGTTTTGGGAGTTGAAAGGCATGACTGCTGCAAAAGGTTTAAATTGCAACAAAACTTCCGCCTAACTTTGAACTCAAGCACAAGCTATTCTGACACTTCACTGAATGGGTGAAGCCACACAGAGTTGAAGTCCCAATAAGCAATGTTTGTCAATGACGTGTTGCACTGTTTAAACTGCAGTGCAGACAGTTCCCTTTTGGTGAAATATTCCAGTTTTCTTTTAAGAACACCTTTACAGAGCTTCGCAAACTACCTTAATCTTTAATATTTTTAAAAAGTAAAATAAATACGTAATACACATAAAAGGTCTGGGTGGCACTGAGATATACAATATAAACATTTACCCTTTGTCTAATCAAATCCAGCCCAGTTTGGTAGACATTATTTCAATCTGTTTTTGGGAGGTGGTCTCCAAACATTCACAATAACAGTCAAAACTGGGACTAATTGGTGCCTTATTTAATCAGTGGCCACTCCAGTAAAGATCAGTCACAACAAGGGTACTTCATTTTACACTGGTTATGCTGTGATAAACTCATTAGTTCTCATGGCTAGTATCAGTCAGAAGTATAATATCAGAAACTTCTATCTTCAGTATAATTGCTTGCTGGAATATGTTACTGGATACTGGTAACCTAAAACAAATACTATGCATCACAACCACACTAAAACAAACACAGGATTAAGAGGTTACAAGTTTTACATGAAAAGGTCTTCTCCTGGGAGAGACCTAACACATTATACTTGTTTATGTGCAAAAATGGTTGGATGACCCCATGTCTTTTTTTTTGTACAGTGCATGCAGTTTTGCAAGACTTTTCCACTTATATTCTACAGTTGTTTAGGAAAAACAATAAACATATCTAAAATGTAGTATGCACGTATTTGATCAAGAAGCACAGTGCATGATGCATCAAGGTTTGTCTACCTGAGTTTCTCATTAGAAGCAACCTTCTGCACACAGCTATTCCCAATCATTTTGTGTGTGCTAACAGGAGAGGTTAGTTGAGTGTAAACTGTGGGGGGTGTCTGCTTCCCCTGACTAGTACTAATAGGCCTGGGAACTGACCAGATCTCCTGTCCTGCTCTGAAGCCTGTTCTATTGATTGGCATGCCTTTTCAAGTACTTTTACAAACGGCTATGTAATAAACAGAGCAGATTACTGATTCAAATTTCATTTTTTGTTGACTTTGCATTGGCTGATAATGACAGTGACTTGCACCTTTGATCTGGTATCCGCTGGCCTTTAGCTCAAAGGCTCTTGTGATTAATGAAGCAGCAGAGGGGTGATTCTGTAGCTTTAGGGGCTGCACTCGTTATATAAGTTTTCCTGCATCTGGATAAAACAGGTTTTGATTAACTCTTCAGCACAGGCAATAAGTGAAGGCATGACTCTCCATAATCTTTTCATGGTTTTCACTTTAAAAGTTATAATTCTTATTTATTTACGTGTTTACTTTTGTTTTTATTTTGATCTCCTGTGCTTTTCAAATCTTATGTTATATTCATTCTAAGCAAAAAAAACCCCAATGTCCTATTTTTTTAATTAGTCACTGTTTTGTGCTGTGAATAAAGTTTGTTCGGGGGAAACTTTGATTGAATACAGAGGTATGTAGGCATATGGTATTAACCCTTTACCAATATTTTTACTTTTAGCTAGTGTTTATAATGTTGCCTTTTTTTCTTTTTTGTGTGTGGGATGAATCTTGTGAAAGAATCCAAACTGAACGCCCTGGAACTAACATCCTCTGTTTATCCACAAAGCCAAAACAACACGGCCAGCAGACGGGAAAGCTTCCACAAATTCCTCTGCCAAAGTTTTCTGACCCTGCCCTAGGATGACAAGACAATCCAGCCTGCACACAATTAGTACCAATTGTGAAGATGATTGTGTGATTTGGACACAAGGGTGTAAAGACACACAGACTTGTCTGACACATAAGCTTGTTTACCCTTCAACTACTTTACCATCAAATGACAATAATATCCAATCACTTACTTTCAACTCTTAATTCATCCCTCATAATGAGAAATGTTGTTATTGTTATGAGATTTAAAGACTCTCCTCAATATAGACTCCTTTTTCCAATTGTTTGGTTCAAGTGTTCTGTACTGGTACATTAAACCAAGCAGGTAATCTGTGCATGCCTCTAGGACTGTGTCATAGTCACCTTTGGTGTAAAGGATTAGCCTTTCCACCACACAAATGTCTCTTTATCTGATGCCTATCACTAAGAAGAGGATGTAACCAGTTGTCATGAGCCTGATGTTCTGCTGAAGTTTGGTTTGTGTTCCATTAAAGAGCTGTACTTTAATCTCTTGTTTAGACTGACCAGAAAAACAAATACAACTGTTTTAAAGTAACATCCAAGCTTCCCCATTCTAATAGAATTTTCATTGATTGGTATGATTAGTATTGCAGTTTTAGAATGACCCATATGATTCTCATTTAAATCACCAAATCTCTCACACTCATTCAAACATGCACAATCAGCATACCTGTACCTATAAAGGAAACACAGCTTTTGGGTAAGATTAGATCTTATCCTGATTAACAGAGATGGCATATAAACTAAGCTTCATCAGACATAAAGAATGAGAGCCTTAACAAAGTAAAAAAGCAGCTCACTTTGGCCTGCTCTAAAATCTCCAAAACAAATCTACCAAATGGATTAGTGACAAACACAGATGACTCTGCATTGGTTTTATTTTGTATTACTAACAGTTTAGATAGTCATCTGCCCAAAGTGTAGGAAAATCTGAATTTGCATAAAATTATCCAAAACTCTTCTGAAATAAAGAGGCACATATACTTATTCTGCCTGTTTATACCCTGTATGCATTGTGACTGAAATTCATTGTAAACTGCCAACTCACGTGGTAACAGAAAGACAATTTAATTTTACACCCCAGAATATATTACATGCAGACACAGCATAGCAAAAGTCTGAACAAACTGAATATTCCCCAGAAAGCAGTGACAGTAGATATGCAGGGCATATGCACTCCAGTGATGTACTGTAACTCATGTATAGCAATAATGAAAAGTCCTCTTTTAAATACAAATTCAGAAATTCTGCAAAGTAGATGGTCAGCCAGGCTACTGGGTCTTGCCTGGGAAAGTGTTAGAAAACAATAAAACAGCTGGAGGTTTAATATAGAATCTGTGATGGATACAATCCAGGGCTACTGGCTAAGCCTCTGCTGCCTGTGCTAAGTCACACCATCTCTCCTTTCCGACACATGTAACATATTAACAATGCAATAATTAGTACACATTCCTGCCTGCTCCTTAAAACTTTACTCCCAGATGCTGCTATGGTCTGGTCCTGCTTTTATTACCTTTGATGATTCACTGGACTTTGTTATAACAGTCCCAATTCCTGTTCATTAGACTTACCAGCAGTTAAGCTGGGAATGGCCTAAAGTAAGGATTCTTACAGAAATGCCCTTGCTCCTGTTTCACATGGTTCACATCGATAAATTACGATAAGCCTTCCTTCCACACATACACATTGTAGTTAAGAGCGATGCAATCTGTTTTCAAACTAACCTAACAACCATTGTACTGTATGTGGGCCCTCAGCTTTCCATGGCTCACTGATATGCTTCAATCCTAAGCATTCTTTGTTAAATAGTCATGAATTATGCATATTGTGGAAGCATATCTCTCTTCTGCAGTGGGTGAGTGCAATTTGTAAACATGTTTCAGGAAAAACACAATTAAATTACATTCCATTATGCAAACATAATGAGTCAGTCAATCAAGGATCTGGAAAAATACTCAGAATAGTATTAAACCAATTTTTATCTAACTGTTACCTAACTGCAAGGTGACTTTTCATTACCTATCAATTATGTGTTTTAATAAATAATTATTCCTACTATATGTAAAGCATAGTTTTATTAGACACTGCTCTCCAGGCATCAGGGCTCCATTAAATCTGTTAACCAAAATTGCTGTTTTTTGATTAACAACAGTCTGGCGGGAACTGCCTTTAAAAACATTAGCCATATGAGAATTCAACATCTGACCACATGCAAAGATTTATGGGTAGAGGGATAATTCACAGGGATTGGATGGGTTTGTTTTAAATACTTTCTCTGATTTGTGAAGCAAATGGAATCCCTGATTTGTATTTTATAATCTGTTGCATGTCAGTAGTAATCATTGTGAAATGGTCAGATATCAATTAAACAATTAAAACATCTGCTTTCCTGGCTGCCCATGGTGGCTGTACAGCATTGTAGGGTTTTCTCATTTTTGTCCATAAAACATAAAAGTGAATTGCTTTTAAAAATATGTGAACTACTGCATGTTCTCATTCATTGCTGGTACGTTGATCTACTATATAATCATATAACCAAACTGCACAGCAGTAGCTCTTCAGTAATGAAAGATCTTACTTTTGGGCTGCTTCTCATGCTTTGCTTCATTAATGAACTGCACAGACTGAGGTTCCTGTTCGCTATCAATTTAAGGACCACATGCTTACTGTTTTCTGAACTTTCAGCAGAATTGTGTATGTTTGGCAAAAAGTTTGTGAGAAAAAAAAAACAACAAAAAAAACAATGCAAACCAAAACAAAACGCGCTGGTGGTCAAACCTGTAAGCTTGTTTGAATTAATCCGATTTTCTGTAACTGCTGCATAAAGGAATGGCACTACAACAGATTTCAGTAACAGCTCCCCAGGAGATATAAAACTGAGGGCCTTTTCTTTTAAAAATATGAGTAAATTATTTTTACTATGCATTTTGACTTCCACGCTTTTATCTATTGTACTTCACACCTGCTTTAAGTTAACATACTAATCAATGAAACCACACATCATTCTTGTACGGGGAAAACTATTACAGTAGTAAAAGCCCTAACCCTAACCCTAACCCTAACCACTAATCCTTCAGCTTTTCTTTCAAAGTCCTTCAGACACTCCAAAGACTTACAGAGGTCTTTAGACTGGAATTGGTTCTGAATTTTATTTTCGGAACCTGAGTAACTGTCAATAAAACATTGGTAAGGCACACTTTGGGATTCTTAATACAGTTTTGATAAGCATATTTGCTTATTCTGACTGTAAATGAATCAGAGTGGTTGTGACATCTAATGCTGTGTATCACACATCCAGAAAGCTCACACTGTAACACTGTCAGCAAACTGAATTCACTGTGGTGTGGAAACCATTGTGTCATGGCCTAAGAGTCATATCGTTCCGCTTCACATGAAAGCATAGATAGACGTAGGTATACTAATTAGAATTCTCTTTTTATGACTCAAAATAAAATTGAACATAGTTCAGGAATAAAATGAATCATTGGCCTAGAGTAGTTATTTCTTTCTTTTATAGCATCACTTATGTAAATAGAATGTTCATTTTTATTAATGTAGTTGAAATGAAATGTATAAACAGAGGTGAAAGCGATTACATTACATTGAAGTTAAAGAGGCACAGCATTAGGAGGGGGGGGGGGGGGTTCTGGTTTCTGTAATGTCCTTGGCTCCTAGCCATTCCTTATTTAACAGAAGCAATGTTGCTATTGTACATTAAAATAAGGGGTTCAACATGAATATTCTAACTACAGTAAAGTGACAACCAAAAATATTGTATTGCAAATTAAACCCTTTCACAATAAATACGGTATGAGCACAAATAAGCTATATCCAATGACAAGCACATTACCACTTCATATTATGGTTCTTTCTTGTGTTCCATTGTACCAGGAGGTTACAAGGTTAAACATCAAGTGTGCTTATCAGAGATGTGTTAGTAAGGGGTTAGAGAAAATGTTTTGGGTATCAGACTGAGCAGACTCTTTTTAAAGTTGTATTTCAAGTGTAGATACTTCCATCTCATGTAATGTTTTACAATCACGTTTGGGTCTTTGTGAGTATTAATTACTTGACTTGAAAATAGGTGGCAAAAAAAAAAACTAAAGAGGAGGTTTTAGAGCAGAACAGGCAATTAGACTATTATGGGAATTAGTGTCTCCAGGGTATGCACTCCAGACTGCCTCTTCGCCAGCTTAATGACAGTGCTGTTTGCACGACTGTTTGTAAGTTTATAGCATCCATTGAACACTGGCATTTTTCAAGCTTAATTAAACGTCATACAGTCATAACCAATTTTTGACTGATTTGTTTTAAAACCACATTTACAGACAATAGGAATGTCTTTGGCAGTTACATCTAAAACCAAAACTGAAGATATTTGATTCAACACTTGTTGATGAAACCCATATGAAAGGACAGCTTTAGCTATTAAAACACATATTACAATTGGCTTAGTTTGCTAATAAAATTGAGGTTCTATAATGAGGCACTGGTTACATTCAAGCACCAAACTGGTAATACAGACACTGAGAGACATTTGCTTTTCAACCAAAATCTAAAGATAGCAAGTAGGTTAAATTAGATATAACTACATTTCACTGAGTTCCACATTGAAACAAAAAAGGTTATCTGGCTTCAGATGTAGCAGCCTTACTACAAACATCAGATTGCTCCTTGAGAAAAAAGATCAACAATTAAAGCTAAAAGCTTATAATGGCCAGATTAAAATAGGAAAGGAAACTGCAGAATTTAGATAAGGTCGGCCCCCCATGGGTTCGATTGGTAGGGAGACTGGCAGACAAGCCAAACAGTGGCTAATATGTGGCATTACAAGATCTTGCCTCATGTTTTAAGTTGATAATGTCCTTACTATAAAGCAACTGAAATGTTCAGACATGTGCAGCCATTTAATACATTGTATTAAATCTTTCAGGAGAATATAAAAATAATGTGAATAACAAATGATTGTTTATCAATGAAATAACCACGGCTGTCCAATAACTTCAGCATTGTCAAATTATTATCGAGAGGTTTTCATTTGTTTGTTATGCGTTGAGGACAAATGTCACACAAGAACTTTGTATGACATACCATAGGTACTAAACATTAATTTGAATTTTGAAAGAAAACATTGCTATTAACAAGCACTTTTTAAGGAAGCAGTGGTCAATGAAATATATAAATACATCGAAAAGGTAATATATGATCACAAATCAGGCCCTTAAATGAGTCCCCTTTACACTTTTGCATTGACCAGGGACCCACCAAATTGTTTTAAATAGAAGCCAATTAGAATAATGAGGGCGAAAGGTTATACATACATCTGGTCTCCCACACTTATAATATGCAGACTGAACTTTCAAACTTGGTAACAAGGGTAGAAAAATGCAGCCCGTGAGAAAAAAAATCCCAGTTTTTTCACCTGCGTCACTTTTTGAAATGAAAGATATATGTGAGTGTACAAATACCGGTGCTAAGTTTCCAATTTAATTGTCAGTAACAGTGCATAAGGAGGTGAGGAAAGAAGGTAGGGTCTTTTGGGTCAGCCCTCTCTCTGGGGTACTCCAGGTTTGATCAGGTCTGGCTTTCATTACATTTTAGTGGATTGGCCTGTTTCCTTTATAGACAAGGGATAATAACAAGCCAACTCCAGGCCTGCTGTGGGATTCTGACAGTTTTAGTGCCTTGTGACATATGAGCTTTAGGTGACAGTTCTTCTTCAAAAGCAGTGAAAGAACCCTCTAAGGTCAATATACAGGTTAACAAAGTCAATAAAGCAGGGTTATGTTTGTTCACCTCCATTTGCAGTGTCCTGCGAGTGCTGAAACAAAATATCTTTGCAGTTGACAAGAAGCATGAATAAAAGGATGCTCTTCAACAAATCAAAGGGTTCAGTTCTTCTTTAGGTATGTTATTTTCTTTAGAAATCAACCCCTACTTTTAACATGTCAAGATTTGTGATTTTTCCTAATGCATACAAAAATAAACCACATTTCATTAAGGAATGATTAATGAAAAGAATGTAACCTAAATTAAGGGCAGGGAGATTTGAGAAGCAGGCATTACATCACAACTTTTTAAGGATAAGGTTATGGTTTAGTCAGAAACTGCTCAGCAGAAGTTCAAATAGATGTTTCTCTTTTCTGAAAGTTTTGGTTGTTTGTATATATATATATATATATATATATATATTTATATTTATATATATATATATATATATATATATATATATATATATATATATATATATATATATATTTACCAAAAATGACATTATAATAAAATCATCTAATAGGCTAATTATAATATAGTGACATAACAACGCTCAAGGGCCAGTAAAGGTCACAGCAAAGGCAGGAAACTAAAAACAACAGGTATGTTTGTATATCTTGGCCTAACAAACATAAGTTTGACCTTTTGAAGGAGCACAAAATGTTTTACTAACTATTTTTACAACTGAACAAAGAATCCATCACTGTAATTAAATACATATGCTGGAGGCAGTAAAAAAAAGTAGCGTCCAGCTTACAATGACATTTTCTTTAAGTGCTTTTCTTTAAGTAAACTGTAGGCAAGAAAACATAAAGACATCAGGGTCTAATTTTAAAAGAAGCAAATTGATCATAACCTCTTATTTATTTACAACCATTCATGTCTTTTTTTAATGTGTGGTGAAGAAGTCTAAACCCCTACAAACTATAAACTGACTATAAAAATAGATAACATGGGTAAAAGTTTCAGTGTGTGCTGGAGATGATTCTCCCACATCCATGTATATATTTTTTATCTAACCTGTACCATATAACACAGAGATGAGCTTATGTGGTGGGGTGCGATCATACATGAAATAAGTGCATATAGTCAGACACAAGACCATGGGTTTATATATAGTATGTAAACATCTAACAACAATTTTACAAAAATACCTATGCCCAAGTGTAAGCCCATGCATACGTTTGCATGATTATACGGCACCTTTCTTTTTCATCAAATATCTGATAGAAATCTTCTTGGGCACTGATAACTAAAATGTTTGTTAAATTGTTCTATAATCCTCTATAATGCTATAATATTAAAGCCAACAGTAAAAAAGGTACTGTGCTTACACGACAGAAAATAAGCAGAAGCAACATAGAGTTCTAAAGGGTTAATGATTGATAAAACTTTGCATTAATTACAATAACAATGAGTTGCAGGCTTTTTGCTTACAATTTATCAGATTCAAACCCACTTACAGTAGTTAGAGACTATAAGAAAGACAATACAGGCAAGCATACATGTCTGGAAAGCAATCGTTTTAAATTGAAACTGTACTCGCTGACTGTAAAAACACTAAGACATAACTAGACAGTTGAACATTGAAGAAAGTTGAAGCAGCAGTCTATTGAACAAAAACCTGGTTGATGTAATTGCTTTAGCTGTTTATTTGTTTAACCCTCCCTCACAAATAAGATTGATTGTGATTATGGAGCATCAATGTTATTATTATAAGTAAATTGAACATTAAACATGCTGCTAATTAAGCAACCAAAAGCAAGAGAAACATTAACTGTAATTTAAGAGCACTTGTTTAAGACTCCCCTAGGGCTGCACATGTTAAGACCCCAAATTCTCCTCTTGCATAATCTCGCCAGGCAACACTGTGTCATATTTTATGTGAAGACCAGAACAGCTGTACTTGAACCACATGGTGGATACCTGACCTATCCATCATGTGTACAAATTGTTCATTTTGAAACTTCTCAGTTGGCTGTTTTGTAAACCACATGCAGTACTGTATGCATATTTTCAGCTTGAGCTGTTCACCATGGTGAATAAAATCACATTAAATAATATTGTATGCCCTCTAAATGTTGTATCAGTTACTATACTAAGATATGTGCTTTTTAACATAATTTACTACTGTTTCTGCACTCATGAGTATGCGACATGATTAAGTAAGTCACCAGGATTTATACGTGTTGGTGCTGTCTCTAAGCAAGCCTGAGTAAGGTGGAACTTCTATAATGAGACTAGTATAAACAAATACTACTAGAGGTGTGCACTGGTATTTTCTTACCCCCAGAAACAGTCAATTTATTAGACATTTACTGTTGCAAATCTTTAACAAACTCATTGTAGGCGTAGAAGTTACCAGTGCACATCCATAGTTGTCAATTATATAAGGCCCAAACAGCAAAATTAAATGTGTCAAATATCCTTGAATGCAGAAGTAATACACACTTAAGAACAACTATCATGTGATTAGTAACAAACACAAAATGAAATACAGTATTATGCAAATTCAGCATGTATAAAGTGTTCATTTGAGCCTAGAGAATAGTCTAGTGGAGTTAGTTACAAACCACATTTAGCTCCAGGCCATTAGACCGAGAAACTGAGAGATTTGCCACCGTGAAATGCAGGACTTGGATTTGACAACATGATTATGAGGCATCTGAACTTTGAACTGCAACTAGTGAACAATTGAACCTTGAACCCATGAGAGTGTTAAACTAAGCACTCTTAATATGTGCAAAGTGCTTTTTTGTGTAATACCTAAGGGTTTTATAATAAAGATTTGTGTTTTATTCCTAAGAGCATATTGAATTATTAACTTATGATACTACTGTATGTTTCCATATTGCACAGTTTATTTGCATGCACAGAACATATTTCCACGATAATAGTGATAAAATAAAGCCAAGCAACCCTACACAGCTTGACCATGTCAAAAGTTATTACTTTCCAAAGTTTTAACCAGTTTGACGCTGCAGGTAGGTTATAAAACCCCAAGACAAATACTCCCTAAAACTGTAAAGGAAATATAATGATTTTATTTTATTTATTTTTTTATCATAAACGCTGTCGGTGAGGGAGGTAAAAAGGTTTATGAAAACTGGTTAAAAGGGTAATGAACAAAGTATATATATATATATATATATATATATATATATATATATATATATATACTGTATATATATATACACACATAAATATATATATATAAATATCACTCGAAGAAGGTGCTACAGTTTCATGAAACAGTCCTTTCTGATGTAGTCCATTTGTTTAATTCTACACTATACAGTGTTTTATATGTACATTATATAGGCCGGTATTTCTTTAAAATATAAAAACAATTTAAAATAGAGTAAATCTGAATTAAGGTTTGCTTACATACTATACTTACATACTATACAGAATCCAGAAATATGCAGCTCAAATATTCATATTCACAACAACAATCCTGGAAGATGAAATGCACCATTAAATTCACCACAATCCCTTTCTAATCAGTGACAATCACAAGCCAAAAACTGCCCTCCATTCTCACAAAGTGGTGCTCTGTAGCATACTTGACTAAAGATGTAGAAACAATAGGCCACTTTATGAAATGATCTAATTGCTTAGGCAATTTCCAAATCTACTACTTAAATACAAGGCAACAGGTCTGGCAGCTACAGTATACCTATTCTTTAGCTTTGTTCCAGTGTTTGAGCTGACTCCTGCTCTCCAAACAGCTGTCAGGTTACCCTGCCCATCCTACTGAAACATGCTTTGCCTCCACAATTTTCCTCATCTTAGATTTAACTATTACATTAGTTGAATCTGGCTACTATGACAGTCACATCCAAGTTCCATACACTTCTTTCACAAGTACATTAATTAAACCGTTGCTCACTAATAACCCTTTTTAAAACGGCATCTGACTTTACAGTAGTACAACTACAGCTTTAAAAATAAATACACAGACAAATAAATAAGTACACATTTGGAAAGCATGTGTATGGATCTGGCAGTACCTTAACATTTCTACTGGAACAACAGGAGGAATTTCCAGCTTTGTTCTGCATTAATGTATCCCCTCTAGCCCATAAGTTTGGAGGTTAAAGACCATAATAGGCTACAATCTTATAGACAGGCTACCCCATGGGCACGGCAGAGGTTAGTTCCCATGTAATTACTTTGCATTAAGACAATATCTTAATGGTCCTGTGTATTTGTACTGCATGAGGCCAGCTTACAATTATGGCAATATTCTAATTACACACATACACACACACACAGATGTGAAATGATTAACAAAACCCACACTTTCCTTTTATTATGTTATGTTTTTTGCTATGTTTTTTCACAGAGAATTTTTTTAAAGGAGCTCACCAACAGCATCAAACTTGAACAAAGTTATATTGCGCTGAAATATATTTTGCTAATCCTTTCTTACAATTTACATTCATTTAAAAATTATAATTGAAGAAAAAGCCATACTGTGCTACAGTTTGCTTCTCAGTTGTGCAGTTTTGAGATCCTCTTGGATAGCCCTCCTCAAAATAGTTGAGGTTTGGAGATACTCAAATCCTGCCAAATAGCTTGTCTTCAGGGCTGTTTGAAATCCGAATAATCCGCTCATAATCATGTACTATGCATTGAATAGCGATACTGAATAATTAGATTGTGGTTAACTTTAATCTATACAAATCTACTATGCAATATGTACCAGTGGTACAATATAATTTTCTCAGGAGCCAGCCTACCCATGGGTTAATAATCTCGTCAGCTACCCAAGATACTGTAACTTCACTGCCCACCCCCCCGAGACAAAGGGCTTCGTTATTGATATTGTGGATTCCAATCAAGAAACCTAGTCCGCAATACCTGTTATAGAATAGATTTATACAATATATTGTACTCACTCATTATATCTGTTGCATTATAATTTAATGCACTTTATTAGCAACATAATGCATTTTTATTTACTCAAGTATAACAATTACATATTGCGCTTGTATTGGACATTGGAGTCTTTTTTTCTCCTTATCATTTACTACCAACATGCTTCTAACTCTTCACCTTATCAGTCTAAATGTTTGCCTGACAATCTTCATTAGGCCACTGTTTACGCCATATTTTGTTTAGTTTACTTCACTACAAACCCCAAGTTAAAGATATCTTCAACATGTTTAATACATTGCAACTGTCCCATTCCAAGTGTTATTGGTAAGTGACCAGCAAACAGGATAAATGTCTCTTTCTACCCATTTTATAAACATAATTGTAGGTAACACTTGATCATGAAGTGTTGGTAATTCAATTGTAAGTGCATAACGTAACTAACAAATCATTTTCTACTCAATTCATATTGTATTTAAATAAAAACATGATTCAAAATGTATTCCATAATATCAGTTTTAAATGTCACTGAACTGAATAAATTCTACACTGGATTTTTTTTAAAGATATAAGCATATCAGTTGCACTGTATAAACTTAATAAATGAAAAACAGATATACAGTATAACACACAACTACATAAAAAGGTAAATAACTGCTAACCATTACAGAAAAAAGTGACATCCAATTTTATTATTTACAAATGTTCAACGATGCAGTTCTATTAATCACTGCAATTTTTAATAGTACATGTAAGTTGTCTTTTAGTTGATAAACTGTTGTTAGGGTTCTGCCAAGAGTACACTCAAAATAAGGAAATAAATATCCTTACTGCATTTGTATTTTTGAATGACTCAATATAGTGTTGAATCTAAATTTCAGCCTAGTCCACATGTTTGAAAAATTGTAAGCAGAAATATATACTATATAGTACCACAAAGGTTGTGCTAGATTGTATTCAGTACTTTGAAGATGTCATTCTGATCAAATAGATGGTAATTAAGGAATATTTCAAATATAGTACATATTTCAGTATATGGAAATATTCTACAAGACAACACAATACAGACATGAGTATCAGGTTACTACAGGGAAGGCAGGCAGGCAGAAGACAAATAGTGGCACTGGTGCCTTAAAACTTAGCTTTATAGACAGATCACTACAAACCAACACGCAGGACAAAAATCTAAACCAGAAAAGAACACTTTACCTTTTACAAAAAAATGATGTTCCAAAGTTATAAAACCACTTTAATAACAGTATGTAATCATTTTCAGATTTAAGCAGCTATTCATCACTAAAGACAAAGAAAAAAGTATCACAGGAAAAGTGTTTCTGCAAGTTCAGAGCCTAAAAGGGTAAAGAATTAAGTTGAACAAAAAATTGGACTCTAGTGTGATAAATGACTTCATTTGTTTTCATATTATAAGATGGTAACTACAAAAGGCACTACGATTATCTATATATACAAACAGTTGTTTTAGTGTTAAAATATTGTACTTAATCATTTTGAGTGTAAATATTTAGCCTCCTAACATCTGGAAAAGGTTTGAAAGGATCAGTTACTTACTGAATGGATCGTTCTCTTTCTTCGTCCCACTGACCTTGCCATTTTTATCAATCTTGAGAAAGTACTTGTGAAAGGAGAAGAGCTTTCTCCTGCGAACATCTCCTAGGAGGTGATCGTAGCTGCGCACATGCCTCCCGACTACCAAGGAAGAATTGCTGACCTCGGGTGAATGCATGTCTCTGCCAATGTCATTGCAGGTGACGGACAAAGAGCAGACCAAGAAGAGCAGGAAGAAACAAGGCAGGTGTGAAAAGGCTGAGGCACCCTTTGTCAGTATCCATTTCCACATTGTACTGAAGCTCTCGGTACTAGAAAAAGCCTCATAGAAAGAAACATACTGGAACACTTGGGAAAAGTAAGAGGCAAGCCGATAGTTTCTGGCTGGTTATCTCCGTGTGAGCTCGGGTCTGTGCTGAATGAAGTGCACCAACATCCATAACTCAGGTGACAAACCACCTCCAGAGTGCTTTTTTTGTTTTATCTCCAAAGTCTTCTTCAGTCAATTTTCTTATTTTAATTCCTTAAATGTAATCCCTCTGAAGTCTGTGGGTTTACTTGTCCAGTAATCCCCTCTGTGAAGTGAAGTTTTCTTCCCCCTTTAGTTCTGCTTCCTCAAGATGTATTCAGGACACTGAACGCAGCATATCTCCTCTGAAGTGTCTGAGTCCTGTCACTCTTCTCACCTTATTTATTCTGTGAAGCAGCACAGATGTGATCTCTTTAGCTAATTGGCAGCCTATGAAACAGTTTGCTTTGAAGACGCAGAAGGAGTGTGTGTGTGTTTTTTTCTCTTCTTGCCTGGTTGTAAACAGGTCATAGGCTGGTGTATAATGTCTGATTACACCAGAGATGGGATGTGCCTGTGGTGGTGGTCAGCCAGTCCCAGGGGTTAACCGGCAGGAGACATCTGAAACCATGAGGTGCAGTTGAAAAATTCCTTCTGAGGGAGTTCAGTAGATCGCTGCCCGCTACCCCTTTGCAGCAACACTTCAGCCCCGGCTAATTGCTCAAAGTGTTCTTCTTTTCCTCTAGACGCTGGCCACCAGCATGGGTTGTATATTCATGCTTTACTAATCTCGCTGTCTTCCGTGCTGAACCCAACTCCCTCCTGGGAGCCTCTCTGTTGGACTTGCCTCCTAGTGTAGTTTTTTTGGCAGTGAAGTGCTTGAGAGCCACCTGGAGCCTATTGCTTGATTGCTTGCTTGTCGGCTCTCTCTCTTTTTTTTTTTTTTTTGGAGTGTGTCTGTTTTATTTCCCCCCTCTGCATGCGAAGTGGAGTAGCATACTGCAGGCAAGCCCTACAGACCAGATCATTAGACAGGAAGAGCAGAACGACATAATTAGTTTCCTTTTTGCAAACTTTGTCAATTTACAAGGAGTTTCAATATAATGAATCATTTAATCTTTTTTTTTTGTGTCTGTTGCTGAAATAAAAAGTTCATATGTCAGCCTGCTATATCCTTAAGACAGCATAACATTTATTGTCATTCTCGGAGCCCCCCACCCCTCCCTATCCTTACTAGAAAGAAAACAGAAACCTCCATAAACAATTTGTAATTGCTAACAGGGGTCATTTACTGAATCACGCTTCAACTTCAAAGCAAGAAACTTTTAGTATTACAAAGATTTTACCATAGAATCTGTGTCTAAAGTCTGGTGTCTGAATTGTTTAATATCCTTTTCACATTTCACAGCTTTATATCCTCTCTTTTTCTAACTACTTATTTTCAAACTTTGGAACAAATAAAGTTTTTCTGTGCTTTAACAGATTCTCTGCCAAATCTGTGTATTGAATTTCATGGTATACATATGATGCTCTTCTCCCCTTTCTTATTTTTCTTTTTAGAGCTTTGTAAGCATTTGGGTCGCAATGATATGCATTTACATGTTGTCTATTTTATTAAATGGACAACTGGACTACTAAATAGTACATTTGGTAACTGTTCTATGCTTACATCTTAATTTGAATTTGTTTTAACTACTTACATTCTCTGATGTTTTCAAATAAACAGATATTGTCATATTACTCATATAATTGTATTTTTTTATTCTTATTTTGTAGTATCCATTAGAAATCCCTTAAAACATTTCGCTCTCTTTTGTTACCCCCCTTTTTTTGGAGTATATGCAACCATTCTTGAAACATTACACTTTGATCTGCTTCAGAGACATACATATTCTGTTGTGTCTGTGATATCCAACAACTAAGTAGTGTATACTCAAACCTGAAATACTGAAAAGGAGGTGAATACGGTACTATGGTGGGTGAAAATGAAACAAAAATGAACACAGTTTAAACATCTGTTTCAGCTGTATTATTGGTAGCTTAACTGACTTACTGATGCCAGTTGTAAATAATGTTCATTTAAAAATAACGTACAAGTAATATTTCTGATATCAGCCAAGGTTACAAGAGATCTGTGAAAGTCACTTACTTTGTTGAACTGTGAGCTGACAATAAATATAATTTATGTATGCAATATATCATGTAGAAACTATAAGAGAATAAATGAGGGAGACACACACAGCGGGAAAGAGAATGAGCTGCACTAGTTCCCCCTAGTGAGGTAAACCTTTATAACAATATTGGGCCAAATGTATTTGTATGGAATAAATTTGTTTTATTTATTTATTTATTTATTTATTTATGTATGTATGTATTTATGTATTTATTTATGCATTTAATTATTATTATTATTATTATTATTATTATTATTATTATTATTATTATTACTTTTTACGGAATTTTCTGTAGTTTCTCTTCCCAGTCTCTCTCCACTAATCTCCACCCCCTTTCCCAGTCTAACTCATGTTTTTAGTTAGTGCATGATTTGCTTTTTCACAAACTGGATGATGTTATCAGTGGTTTCCCCTTAGTTGTGTTTCCTGGCCCACCCCAGTACAACCGATTTAATTTAGAGCACAAGAAACAAAGGAATCAGGTGAATCAGTACTAAAACGAATAATGATTTTAAAGCTGCTCTGTCCCTTCTAATCCTTGCAAATACTGGAAAAAAATCTGCCACCTGTGTTCCCTGTGTCCTTAAACAAGCCACACATTAGCTAACTGGGAACTTGATTCACATGTTTTCTGTTGCACCAAAGGCAAGGATTCTATGCTTGTATTACAAGCAAGTGGGTGTTGAACTAACCACCTGGGTTGTTTGTTTCACAGCTTGCATGGCACAAATTGGTTTCACATTGTTGATTACATGTAGGGTTAGAACTACAGTTACCTTTAGGATTTACTGTTTGGCTTATGTTTGGGCTGGTGTTGACAATCATAAAACCGAGACTCAAATATGTAAAAGGTTTTAATTATTGCAGCAAAACAATGGAATTGTAGCTTTTCATATCACCTGCAGTGTGGGCCTTATCTCTCTAATCAAACTGTATTGTGGCCTTCTAAATTGTATGGTCTGTAATGGTAGCCTGTGAATAAAAAATATCAATAAATAAAAAATAATGTTAATTCCATGAAACAATAATTCTATAGTGATCCAACGAATGGGAATGCCAAGTTTAGATGGAAGTCATATCAGAATATAATTATTTCCTGACAGGGTAATTACGAAGATAACAGACTTAAAAATAAATAAATACACAAATAAGTTTGCCTATTTTTATAACCAATGATAGAAAAAAAATCTATTGTTTTCGATTGTCCTTTTTAGTAAATGCATTCTTTTACAACCCCAGTCAGCCTCTGAATGTCCTCCAGTGTTTTGCATTGTTAGGTCACCTATTGGATTAACCTGAGAGAGCCTGAGAAAGGTTCCACGGTAAAGATGCACTATTTAACGGAATTCAATCTGTCCCAATAGATTTGAATCGCTAACATAAATGTATGAATGTAGATTATATCTCCATAATGAGGCCTGAATCATTCTCAGTTACTTCAAAGGAGTGAAACTCTACCTCCCTTTTTAGCAGCAATAATAAGACCTTAATAGGTTCCTTTATTAATTGTTGCTCTGTTCTGTTTGCAAAGGACTGCCCTCTGTAAGACCAGACTCTTCGCTTTTATTTAACCTTTTTCCACAATGTAGAATGCATTGTAATTTATAACATGTGTTTAATGTTGTAAAGACAATTATGCAATGAAAGTGATCTATTGTTCACTGTACAGTATAGTGTATTTGTTAATAACATAATAAAATACTACAGAAATCAAGATCTACAGAAAATTATTGTTTGTATTTAAAAAAATAAATAAATAATAATTTCAGAAATCTAGTTCATGAGCATTATTTAGTATTACTGTTTTACCCATAATGGGAGCAAGTGAAAATTGTGTGAATAGCCTGGAGGTGCTAAATGCCAACAATGAATAATGATACAAAATAATCTCGTCTCCTGTCTACTGTATATATGTTTATAAATCAAATACTTCTCATCACATTAAAGCCACACTTTAGATTCTGACAGAGTTGCCAAACTGCTATGAGAAACAGACTTAGCTAAACGCTGGTAAATGTCCAGCAACATTCTTAAAAAACACGCATATACATTTTTGTACTTGAATTGTAATAAAAGCAACAACAATTTAATTTAAAAAGAAATGATGCTAAACTATGCTGACATTTTGATTTGAATACAATACTTTTGGTTATGCTAGTATACTATAAGTTGAGTTTTGAGTCTTTTTTTGGTATAAAGACATCTCATCTTGTGTAGTTTTGGCAAGAGGACTGCAAAGTGAACCCACAAACCAATTAATTAATTATTCATAATATACCATATGTTTTATACACTGGATAAGATATACTGGACAAATCCTATAGCAATTGGTTGATTATAATTCATGATTTATAATAGCAACTGGGGTTGCAAGATAATAAAAATTCTAAATAAGGTTCACAATAAATAAATATAATGCACTATAAACAATTGGATGGAAATATTTTGCTTGTATAATATACCTTTCATTTAAGATGTATTTACTGTAATTAATTACAGAAACACATGGCCAGCTACTGTTCAAGTTTTCTGCCCCACCCAATTCAACCCACAAACATCCATAAAAGCACTATAAACTTCCAGTATAATAAATCTACCCACATAAATACTGAAAATATCTATTAGATGTATGCGTGTTTCTAAATAAGCATGGTGAACCCTTAAAACTTCACATTATGTTCACTGTGAGCAGCTTTCCAAAGACAGTGGAGTGAATTGTGATTTTGGCCCTTAGGGTAAGTTGCTTTATCTCATCATCAAACTGCATTGTTTCAATGCTTCTAATCATTTCCGATGGTTTCCTCATGTGCAGTTGATAGTTTCTGTTCATATATTTGTTACTTACAAACTGGGCTTTCTTGACTTTTCAGAGCTTTTACCACGTCTTTAAAAATAAGCCGATCTGATTGTAATTTATTTATAAATATGCTTTCTTTATTAGACTCCCTTTAGATAGCTTACACCCACATCTGCTCTGACTTTTGAAAGCAGTCTCTCAAACATACTATACAATTAATGTTCTTTTTCCACCTGGCAAAAGGTTTGTTTTTTTTCATTAGCCTTCTTACAATTAATTTTACAGAATATTCTTCTTCTCATATTTACTCTATTTGATTTCTATTTGGCAGTTTTGTACACTTTCAGATTTGTTTTCTTTCCGTGATGTTTCAATATACAGGGCTTCCTCAATATTTTACCATTCAATAATTCAGACATTCACAAATCACGATTATTAGACTTTACTGTATTAGGGCCCTTCGTTAATTCACTCTTTTCAGGATTTCATGGATTTGATGTGTAAGAATGCTTTGTTTTACTGAGAGTTTATATAAAACCTTTTAATTACATTTAATATAAACATTGTGAAGTGTAATTTAAATGGGAAGAAATAACACAATTTTTTTAATACTACAGCTAGAGTATTTTTATCCATCTAAAATAAAACCAAAACAGCCATACAATTATTTTATTGCATTTTACCTTTCACTTGGGATTACTCTATTGTTGGTAGCACTGTCTCTTTAAGATTTTGAATTGTTATTGCAGTAAAGGAGAAGTTCCATTAGAAAAAATCTGTCAACCAGATGTCTATTATTATGTGCAGGGCTTAAGTCTTAGACCTTGGCAAGCATTCATAAACCCAAATAATCTGGATAGGCAGAATCCCTACAAGAAATGTCCTCCAGCGAGCCTTCCAGCTGAAATCAGACTTCTGATAACTATATTGCGGTCTGATTTTTATGTGAGAGCAAGCTATCATCTCACACAACATATACATGTTCCGTAAGAAGCTTGTTAGTCTGCAGAAAACAACCTGCCACTTTACTGAATGATTTCCGATCACTCACCTACAGAGTACATCTCATTCAGCAAACAGGGCTGAAAGAAAGATTTTGTTTTCATTAGCTGTGCACTGTAAAATCTCCAGAATTGTTTTTTCCCCCTTAGAAGGCTGGATGCCAGCGCTGGTTATAAGTTCATAACAGTGCATGGGCAAGATAAAATACTGTCAAGTACTATAAGCTTAACTGTGTATGTTAGAAGCAGTAGAATTTACAACGTTTGATATGTCTGCTTTTGTTTTTAAACTTCCAAATGCTTGTATTGAACATTTGCAGGGAGCTATAACATTATAAGTCAAGCCATACATGTACTGTTTCTAAAACCTTTCATGTAAAATGTGAAAATAGTTGTACTTCAACACTGTTAAATGTTAAAGAATCACAATGGGTGTGCATAGCACAATTATACAAGCCATGTGAACACTTCAAAAAAGTTGACAGTGTGTGAACTTTATACCTTTTGAGAAGCTGCATATAATCCTGTGGACTGTTCACTCTCTCTCCCTCCAGTATCAAATGCCACTCTTTTTGTTTATTGTTCGTTAAGCCTGCAAGAGAACCTGCAAATCCCAAGCCTTCAGGAAGGACATCAGGTTGCTATGCCTTAAGTGTTTGGATCTGCTGAACAGTGCTGGCATCGCTCTTGTCATTGGCTGGGTTGCTAGCTGGAGCATGACGACTCGCCTAAGAAACTGGAGAGTTCTTCTCAATTCGCCCCTGTGCTTTTCTTTATGATTTTTCTTCGCCTACATTCTTGTTCAGAAGCAGCATAAAATCTCAGAGCACTAAAAACACAAGAAAATTGGATTTTAATTCCATTGTCCCAAAGGATACATTACTTTGGGGCTTAAAACTGTAGCTTGCCACTTATTTCTGCTTCAGTGACACAGTATACACACATTTATTCACCAGATGACATTTATTTAATTTGTGAAAAAACGAAACAAAACATGTGTCCATGATATAAAGCAGGAGTAATGCTTTAAACGTCTTAGGTTATACATTAGTTGACATGTGAACATAGTTGTTTTTGATATACAGAATGTCTCAGTCATGCTCCTGAACAGCTAGATATGACAGCAACTGTTTGCACAGTACAAACAGAGCCACATGCTGGCACGACCAGCAGGAGGGATGGAATTCATGTGGTGGTAATGTGCCCCCCAGTGGCACCAATGTAATGTAGGTGGTTAGAGAGCTTTGAAGATAGAGCATGTAAAGAAATTAAAGAATTTTCTTCTGAGGACTGAGCTATAAACACTGCATGACTTGGTGACTGTAGTCTGCTTTTCTAACCCTTCAGCTCTGCTATCTGTGTGTATTTTTCTATTTTTCCTCAGCTTTTTGCAGCAAATAAATAAATAAAAAAATAAAAACAGAGAAAACAGAGACGCGTATTCCTCCACCGGGTCTCGGCTCTGCCACGCCCGCTGTTGAGTCGACGCCGCTGGGCTGACTCGGCCCGCCCACTCGGTGACCGCAACCCCCCCCAAAAAGTCCTACCCTTCAGCTTCTGCTGTGTGTGTGAGTATATGTTGTCTCCAATGCTTTGCAGTTTAAAAAATTTTAAAAATTTTAAAAGAAAAATGTGTGCTACCTCCACCGGGCCTGATCCAGCCCCACTGTAGAGTAGATTCCATGGATACACTGACCCACCCACCTCGGTGTGTTGGGTCTTAAAATGAAAAATAAATAAAAAAGTCTCTCTTTTTCTTTTCTCTCTATACTGTCTGTAGGCAGTGCTCCACACTGCTACAAGCTACGTGCTTCCCCGGTTGTGTGACTGCACGCGGTCCAGACTAGACACTCGGCCCAGTACCTTCGGTGCTTCAGGCACCCTCAGTGCTTAAATGCTCTGTGTCTCGGCACCCTCGGTACCTCACCGCCCTCGGTGCCCCAGAGTCTTGGTGCCTTTGTGCTTAAATGCTCCCTGCATTGATGCCCTTGGTGCTTCGACACCCTCGGTGCTCCAGAGCCTCGATGCCTCGATGCTTTGGTGCCCTCGGAGCATCCGTGCCTCTGAGCCTTGGTGCTTCGGTGCCCTCAGTGCTCAACCACTCCCCGCATCGGTACCCTCAGTGCTTCGGTTCCTCAG
The DNA here is from genome assembly GCF_902713425.1 of Acipenser ruthenus. NCBI lineage: Eukaryota > Metazoa > Chordata > Actinopteri > Acipenseriformes > Acipenseridae > Acipenser > Acipenser ruthenus. The sequence continues at coordinate 38,103,789 of NC_081189.1, read as the reverse complement.
AGCCTCGGTGCCTCGGCGCCCTTGGAGCTTAGATGTTCCCTGCATCGGTGCACTCAGTGCCTCGGTGCTTTGGTGTCCTCGGTACCTCAGTGCATTGGTGCTTATGCACCCTTAGTGCTCAGACCCTCCGTGCAACGGTGCTTAGTTCCGGTACGTTGAGATGTCTAAATTCCACCCTTGCACGTCCTGTGGAGGGATGATTCCCCCACAGGACAAACACCTCCTCTGTGTTAGGTGTCTTGGTATGCATCACGCCTCCTCCACCTTAGGGGACGAGACGTAGCGTCCCAGCCACGGACCCTGTGCAGGAGGCTTGCAGAGTTTACTGGTGCGGCTTCCTCAGCCAGATAAGCCGAGCCCTCTGCAGCGTTGGGAGCCCCGTCCTGGCAAACACGGCTCGTCCCCTCTTGGCCTACCTGGATGGCATTTTACAATCGGCACCCCTCCCTGAACCAGTAGCTTCAAAGCTGCGCTTGGTCTCAGGTATGCTGCTGCAGGTGTCAGGCTTCCAAGGGCAAAACCTGGGCTGAAGCTTGGCATGCAGACAGCTTTGGCTGTCACAGGCCAGGGTCCCAGATTCAGATAAGTCGGCCTTGCTGGATGTGCCTATCTCTCCTGGCCATACATTCGGGCCAGCAGGGGCGGGGAATGCTGGACGGGGGGCCCCAGCACAACAGCGCTCCGGGAGGCAGTTCCAACGTTGACCTAGGCAGCCTCCAAGGCAGGCTCCAATCCAGCCCCAGCAGGGGCCCTGAAAGCTTGCGGCCTCAGACCCACTCCTTCTCACAACACCAGCTGCAATATTGGCGGACTTGCACCACCACCACCGTACACACCAATTATGCGCTGCAGTTCCTCATGGGCCCTCCTCCCTTTCGAGGGATCACGGTTACATCCGTGAGTGACCCTCTACCTCAGGCAAGAAGTAAAAACATTACTTCTCAAACAAGCCTTCCACCTCATAGAACACACCTCTCAAGAGGAGGGGTTCTACTCAAGGTACTTTCTAGTGCCAAAAAAGGATGGTGGCCTTCGCCCATCCTAGACCTGAGAAACCTCAATGGGTTTTTGAGGGAGAGGAGGTTTCAGATGGTCACACATCGCCACATCCTCCAGTTCGTCCGTCTGGTCGACTGGTTTACCACTGTGGACTTAAAGGATGCATATTTACATTGCGTAGGAAATATCTCCTGAATGGGACCATCTGTCTGCCTTAGGGCTCTCAGACGCATTCGTCAGTACATTGCAGAATGCTAGGGTCTTCTCCACAAGGTCGTTGTAAGCCAATAAGTGGAAATATTTTCAAAATTGGTGTATGACCAGAGGTCATGATCCCCTCTATTGACCTATAGCAATTATTTTACAGTTTCTGCAAAATCTGCTAGAGTCATCACCTCTGCTAAGCGGCTTAGTGAGCTACAGGATCTGTCAGTACACAGTGCCTGCATGCGTATTTGGGATGATGGAAACAGGGTATCGTTATGTATGAACCCCGCTTTCCTCCCTAAGGTGGTTACGGCTTTCCACTTAAACCACTCAGTGGAACAGGAGGATTTCCTTCCCCCTTCTTTTTCTTCTTCAGAGGATCAGAGATTAAATTCCCTCTGCCCAGTTAGGGCATTGAGAGGTTATGTGGATAGGATGACAGCGCTGCGTCAGTCTGACAAACCCTCTCGAAACAGCGACTGTCCCACAGGATTGTAGACACAGTTTTGACTGCATATACTAATGCCAGCCTACCCCCAGCTGGGCGGGTGGGCGCACCCTCTGCCAGATGAGTGGCTACATCATGGGCCCTCTTAGAGGAGCTTCATTGGCTGATATTTGTACTGCGGCTAGCTGGGCTACTCCGCATACATTCACCAGGTTCTATCGACTCAACATGGTAGATTCCTCAGTGCCTTTATTAGCCCGCTCCCCTGCCTCCAAAGCCCGCTCCTTCTCCACCCTCGCCCCGCAGTGGTGGAATGACCTTCCTACAGATGTCAGGACTGCCCAGTCCCTGACCACCTTCCGGCGCCTCCTCAAGACTCACCTCTTCAGACAGCACCTGTAGAACTCCTCTTTTCACTCTTCCTTAATGCGCTTTACTTGCACTTATCTGCTCAAATTTATTTTTTTTTTTTAATAATTTAGTCATTGCCAATTAGTTTTTATTATTTTATCACCAATTTGAATTGCCCAAATATTTTTAGGCTCAGCTCACCGCTACCACCCCTGTGCTGACTCGGGAGGGGCGAAGATGAACACACGCTATCCTCCGAAGTGTGTGCCGTCAGCAGCCCGCTTCTTTACACTCTGCAAATTCACCATGCAGCTGCCTCAGAGCTACAGCGTCAGAGGACAACGCAGCTCTGTGCAGCTTACAGGCAAGCCCGCAGGCAGCCGGCCAGACTACAGGGGTTGCTGGTGCGCGGTGAGCCGAGGACACCTCCCTCCCCCTGGGCGACGCTCGGCCAATTGAGCACCGCCCCCTGGGAGCTCCTGTCCACGGTTGGCTGTGGAATAGCCTGGACTCGAACTCGTGATATACTGCACTCTAGCGAGTGCTTTTACTGGATGCGCCACTCGGGAGCCATCTGCTCCCTATTTTATTGCATTTAATCCTTTACTTTATAAAGTACTGTACTGTAATCTGCCACAAGTGTTATTCAATCTGTAGTATTTTGCATTTAATCGTATCCTGATGTAACTATCACTGACACTGTTATCTGCTCCGATATTGATTCATATTTTGTAATATACTTGTACTTATTAGAACTTAAGTCATTGTATTTTATCTTGCTCTTAATTGTATTAATACTTGTGCTGTGATTCTTGAAATGTATTTTTTGTTTACGACTGTAAGTCGCCTTGGATAAGGGCGTCTGCTAAGAAATAAATAATAATAAAATAATTAGGCACAAGGGTCCTTGAGATTGCACGCTCACACCACAAACATTAGTTTGACGGTAGTGAGACGTCCCTCAGCTGCTGTCTCCGCTTTGATATACTTTCCCAAAAGTATTGCTGTTGGTCGTCTTCAAATTGAAAGGGAATGATAGGTTACGGATGTAACCCCGGTTCTCTGATAGAGAAGATGACCACCAACCTTGCGAGGTCACATCACTTGCATTCGAGGGTTCGAGGCAAAAGAGAACGTGATCTCTGCAGAGTGACTACTTATTCCCTCAGTTGGCGGGACCGAGCACGTCACTCCCCGGAGGGGCCTATTGGCAGCTCTGACATAAAATGCTCAGTAAATACCTGACCTGTGGCAGGCATATCCCAAAAGTATTGTTGTTGGTCATCTTCTCTTTCAGGGGACCGGGATTACATCCGCAACCTATCGTTTTATTACATGTATAAATAATAGTCACTGGTAAGTACCCTTTACAATAATTAATGAAATGGTATGCTCTATACAATAATGTCTTGAACAACTGCACTGAGTTAAAATAGACATACAGTTTTTCCTGCATCAGTGTTACTAAGTGATCTAAACATTGTACTTTATAGTGACAACTATGGTTATCCTAACATGCATTATTGAATAAGGAAGTGTGTATTATTGATTAATAATGCATGCCTGGATTAGTTTGCATCTGAAGGAAAGCTGAGTGAACAAGCGCACCCTAATGCAATCTATTAATTATTCTTTACTTAGATTGTATAATGCTTAGACCATCTCACACCAATTTATTACGTGTATAAATAATAAAAAAATGTATTTAACATCTGATGGAATCAACCTGGAAGACAATATATTGTGGTAACGTGGTGGGCGGTCAAGACTGGTCAACGACAGGCATAGCAAACCCAGAGACAGTGCAACTGCAGTTTAGCACTCTTACGCACTTTCATTTACAACAAAACAAAATACAGGAACAAAATAAACAGTTTAAACAAAACATTCCAAGCAGAAACACTCCAAAATAAACACAGCACCCAAACTTTGGCTATGCCTGTGCATAAACAGAGAGCACTACCTGCTGCACTCGCTCCTTCTCGCCCCACTCCACTGCACACTCCTACACACTCTCTGCCCACACAAACATTTCCTTTGCCTTACATAGCAGATGGCCAGGGTTAATTGACAATCAATAGATCAGTCAACACCTGGCGTAATTCACCACAACTCCAATAAAGTATTTACCCAATTTAGCAAACCCAATTTAAACTATGTGGCTGTGCAACGGTGGCCATCTTGAGTCCCTCCCAAGACAAGATGGCTGTCAGCCACGCAATATATATATATATATATATATATATATATATATATATATATATATATATGCACAGTATATATATATAATGTAAGTCACTTACAAACCATCTGATCAACCAAGCACATGACTTGATGCCTGGCTCATTTTTTGTTTTCATATTATTATTCCTCATGTTATACACATACACACTACAGTATATCTATAATAAATGTGTTACTTATACATACTACAAATATATTATTATTATTATTATTATTATTATTATTATTATTATTATTATTATTATTATTGTGAGAAAGAAGTGTTCTGAAACATTTAAATCCCACTGTTTCAGGACAACATGCTGAAAGTGTTTTTGATTAACATTTTGGTGGAATGAAAACCATGAGACAAACCTTCTCAGGAGTTAGCTCTTTCTGATGTTGAATATAAAACTGCAGAAGTCTGATTTTATTTTATACTGTGTTTTCTCCCAGGCTAGCCCTCAAACTAATTATGACTGTCTTAGGCGTATGATTTCAAGTCATTATCCCTTTTTTCTAGCTATCCAGAGTAAAGACCTTTGCCCTTTTATCAGGAGTGAAGAAATATCCCCGCCTAATGAGGGGGACAAATCCCATTATAGGTCTGCCCTCTGAGGTTTATTATGAAAGATATTAAGTGTGAGAAATGAACTCAGTAAAATGTCCAGGTGGCACTGAGTGGAAGGAGATTGAAGGTGTTTGTGAAGACACTGTCTCTGTCCATCTTTTGGATAGTTTTTGACAAGTTAAACACTGCAGAACATGGTGCCAAATAGAGCTTGGGACTAGCCTCTGACAGAAGTCAAGGGGCAGTAACTCTTGGCCTATTAGTATAACTAATGATTATTTTACCTATGCATCATGAATAATACTGGTTTTGTTTTGTTATGTTTGCATTGGTTTATTTATTCTTCATTTAACCAGATTAATTCTGGTCTGTTGGAGAAATCCCCATCAGATTCATTAAAAACTGTAATTTACATAGTAGAGCACTACATAAGGATGCATTAACTGTGTATGTCGGAAGCAGTTCAGTTTACAGCTGCCTCTACACAGGGTATATCTTTTATTTATTTGAATGCAAAATGCTGTAATTTACTTGGATATTGTTTTAGAAAATGTAGATTTGTTTGTACTATACAGTATATGACATTTGTTCTCAAAACTTACTTTATAATTAGGCTTACCAAACATATTGTGTAAAACATTTACATTTGAAATTGTGAAACATAATACTGTCAAAAAACATTTAAAAAACAAATTATTATAAACTGTTCATTTTATTGTACTGTATATAACTTAAAATCTTACTTAAAAACAATTCAGCTTTAAACAGACATATTTTCATATATTATGTATATTTGTTTTACTCCTTATTCAAATTTTACATTTACACAGTTGTTTGCATAACTGAAGAATATGCACCAGTAAATAACAGCAAATCCTAATAGTCTACCTGTGATGCCATTTAATTATTTAGGCTACAATAATTCATTCCATCGTCTGCAGGTGTGGCCTATGCAGCACGGCACTAATAAAAGCATGCCATGTTTGGGGATCAGGGATCTCCATCAGCTCCTTTCTATAACTACTGGTTACCTTCTGTTTGCAAGACTGATTACAAAATAGGTTTACTCTCTCTAGTAAGCAAGACACACCATTAGCCATATTAATTTGTTAGTGTTCATGCATACTAAAACAAACAAAAAGGATTCACAGGTCATTCTAGGTAGCTTCACCTCTTAACCCTCCAGATCATGTTTCCATACCTGGAAATTGGAAAGGATTACACCTTTGCAGTTTGTTCCTTTTCTTTTCTTTTCATTTTATTATTATTATTTTATTTGCAGCATTACATTGATTCTCTCTACCATTCATTTAAATACAATGTCAATATAAATTGAAAGTTTTCCTCTAACAAGAATTACAATGTGCATGTTAATGACATAAGTATTGCAAGAAATAGATACAATCTTCACTCTGTTAGAATTTTTTGTGTTTTATTCCTGTGAAGGCATAACTAACTATGCCTGCATAATATTATTTCTCTGGTTTTTGGACCTCTCCCCCCTAGTTAACACAAGTTTACTGTATGATTCAGCTTGACGAAATGTTTGAAAGCATAGCCAGTAGAAAATCTAAATGTTTCAATTAAATCAATATCCCCCAAAATACTTCAAACAGGTCCTAATGCTGGCTGATGTGGAAGCATTTAGTGCATGACTACCTTTTATGTGGGTAGCGCCAAGTGAGCATAAAACAGCCCTTGAAAACTCTCAATGACAAAACACCTATAGGAAAGAAACAACATGCAGCCTCACTCATTAAAGTCTAACATCTGAAACCACTAACCTAACTGTCCTTTTGCACAGCTCCATCACAAAGGTGCTAAATTACAGGGATCACATTCAAACTCAGCCATCTAAAGCTCACCAGAGAGATGTGTTTAAATGAACTTCATAAAGGCGTTGAACTATTGTAAAAAAAAAAAATGTAAAAAATAAAACCCCATCATGTATTGCCAAATAGAGCCTAACCTCGAACCAATCTCTCTCTCTCTCTCTCTCTCTCTCTCTCTCTCTCTCTCTCTCTCTCTCTCTATATATATATATATATATATATATTGTGGTAACTGACCTTTGAAATTATAACAGATTTTTTATACAAATATTTACTTCCTAATAAGGCTACATACATCTAAACTTCAATGAAGTGATGAATAACATCTGAAATTCCTAGAACTTAAGTTTATACAGTTTATCTTCTACCAACAAGAAACAACAAACACTAAAGATTTTGTTATAGAGACAAAGGCATCCACGTTCTCACTTAGCTACTGTATATATTTCAGGATATTTTACTGAGAAGTAACACCAATTATTGATAATAAATAGCAATGTTTAAAAAAAAGGTCAGTGAAATCATATTTTGATTGTCAAGACTCCAAACTCCAACTTGAGGCTATATTATATTTATTTAAATTAAGAATCATAGGGCCGTATTTTGAAGCAGTGCCAATGCCAAAGCAAATTCTCAGAAAGGAACAAAATAATTGAAACTATATATATATATATATATATATATATATATATATATATATATATATATATATATACAGTACAGTGCAAAGGTTTTAGGCAGGTGTGAAAAAATGCTGTAAAGTAAGAATGCTTTCATAAATAGACATGTTAATAGATTATATTTATCAATTAACTAAATGCAAAGTGAGTGAACAGAAGAAAAATCTAAATCAAATCCATATTTGGTGTGACCACCCTTTGCCTTCAAAACAGCATCAATTCTTCTAGGTACACTTGCACAAAGTCAGGGATTTTGTCGGCATATAGTCAGGTGTATGATTAAACAATTATACCAAACAGGTACTAATGATCATCAATTCAATATGTAGGTTGAAACAATCATTAACTGAAACAGAAACAGTTGTGTAGGAGGAATAAAACTGGGTGAGGAACAGCCAAACTCAGCTAACAAGCTGAGGTTGCTGAAGACAGTTTACTGTCAAAAGTCATACAGCATGGCAAGACTGAGCACAGCAACAAAACACAAGGTATTTATACTGCATCAGCAAGGTCTCTCCCAGGCAGAAATTTCAAGGCAGACAGGGGTTTCCAGATGTGCTGTCCAAGCTCTTTTGAAGAAGCACAAAGAAACGGGCAACGTTGAGGACCGTAGACGCAGTGGTCGGCCAAGGAAACTTACTGCAGCAGATGAAAGACACATCATGCTTACTTCCCTTCGCAATCGGAAGATATCCAGCAGTGCCATCAGCTCAGAATTGGCAGAAAACAGTGGGACCCTGGTACACCCATCTACTGTCCGGAGAAGTCTGGTCAGAAGTGGCCTTCATGGAAGACTTGCGGCCAAAAGGCCATACCTCCGACGTGGAAACAAGGCCAAGCGACTCAACTATGCACGAAAACACAGAAAAATGGCAGCAGGTGCTCTGGACTGATGAGTCAAAATTTGAAATATTTGGCTGTAGCAGAAGGCAGTTTGTACGCCGAAGGGCTGGAGAGCGGTACACGAATGAGGCAACAGTGAAGCATGGTGGAGGTTCCTTGCAAGTTTGGGGCTGCATTTCTGCGAATGGAGTTGGGGATTTGGTCAGAATTAATGGTCTCCTCATGCTGAGAAGTACAGGCAGATACTTATCCATCATGCAATACCATCAGGGAGGCTTCTGATTGGCCCCAAATGTATTCTGCAGCATGACAACGACCCCAAACATACAGCGAAAGTCATTAAGAACTATCTTCAGCGCAAAGAAGAACAAGGAGTCCTGGAAGTGATGGTATGGCCCCCACAGAGCCCTGATCTCAACATCATCGAGTCTGTCTGGGATTACATGAAGAGAGAGAAGCAACTGAGGCTGCCTAAATCCACAGAAGAACTGTGGTTAGTTCTCCAAGATGTTTGGGCCAACCTAACTGCCGAGTTCCTTCAAAAACTGTATGCAAGTGTACCTAGAAGAATTGATGCTGTTTTGAAGGCAAAGGGTGGTCACACCAAATATTGATTTGATGTAGATTTTTCTTCTGTTCACTCACTTTGCATTTTGTTAATTGATAAATATAAACTATTAACATGTCTATTTTTGAAAGCATTCTTACTTTACAGCATTTTTTCACACCTGCCTAAAACATTTGCACAGTACTATATATATATATATATATATATATATATATATATATATATATATATATATATATATATATATATACAGTATATATAAAAATACTCAGACCAATAACCCATCAGCTCCTTCCTTTTTTTACTGTTGTAATTGTTTTATTCATCACTAAAAATGCTACTGACTTTGCCCTTGCTTCAAGTTCTATAAACTAAGCCAAATATTTGAAATATTCAGCGCTCCAACTACGCAAAATTGATACATTTCAGCTATCAGATTTCCAGATGCAATGCAGTGTGCCATCATAATGTCATTGGAACCTACATATATTGTTATTTAACAGATCTAATTTCAGTATTTAGATTATACTGTCAATTTTAATCCACGTTATCCTTCAAACTGTATCTGAAGCCATACGATAAGCCATGGTATGTGGCAGGTGAGCCTAAGCAAGTTGTAAAGGTACACAGCCTTAAGGGGAGTATTTTTTTGTAATATGCTCTCAATAATTATTATGTTTAAAGTATCAGAGACATTTGTTCTAATTGAAATATGCAGTCACCCCTACAAGTAAATCAAAGGTGGCCATAAAAACGTCAACATTTTAAGTAATTGGAAAATCTACCAGTACCTTAAACTTAAGATTCAAGACAATATACTGAAGACATCAAGAAAGACTTGTAGTAGAAACTGAAGTCTGAAGTAGATGATTTTCTTATTTTTGCTCTATTAATAAGACAAACTCTTACTATCAATGGTATGAGTGCACGGCCCAAGCTCGGCCACCTATGATTTACTAGTTTTGTTTTGTACAGCGTTTCTGTTTTTGCTGCTTTGTATATATCCATGTACCTGTGCAAATATATATCCTTCCACGCTAGGGCTACCATTGCTAGTACCCTAGTGGCGGCCACCTACTATGGCAACTGCCTTGTAAATAAATAAAACCTGGATGCCTGAGCAGTGTTTGCAAACCTTAAACCCTATGTGTCTCTGTTGTTTCTCAGCAGATACCCACACTGTAACAGTACACCCCTGTTACACTCAGTCACTCATGTTGTGGGTCTCCTCAACTATGAAAGAAGACAGAATCAACATTACTCAATTACTTTTTTGACAAACTGTAAATGTCCTGAATATGGCAAACTAACGAAGTTCAACCGGTTGTGTCTAGGCAAATATAATTGGTGATTTTCCCTGCAGTCGTTCTTGGACACTTCCTAAACTTTTCCCTATCAATGTACACTAAGGTGATAACATCCCCTTTCACATTGCCAACTGCATTTGTTCTGAGAACACTACTTTCTGATTATTATTCTTCTGTAATAAATTGCCAGAAGAATGTTGTGTCTCTATACGCTGGTATAACAATGTAGAATTCAAAATGGACTGCATAATATTTAACTTTAGTCATTGCAACAATGTCGCAATTTGATTTGTCAAGCATTTGAAACATGAGTTGACTTCTATCTGCAATAATTACTTTGTATTAGCGGAGTCGTTTAAGGAACCTGCAGAGGTAGTCTGTTGATTTCCATTACACGAGAGTAGATGTTAAAACTTCATGCTGATTTGAACTCGGCTCTCGACAAGATAAGCACCAACTGAGACGTAGCTTTACAGTAAACTAATGTGATCCATATGCGTCTCCATCCATTTACGTTTCCTTCCATATGATGATGTAGATATCCTTCTGTCTGGTGTTAATGGCTGAAGTGTAATGCTGGCTCCAGGGATCAGCTTATTTTGCCTCCCTGGCGCATCAGCACACACAACGGCTGCGATGCTGGCTCCGGGGATCAACCAAAGTGCGGCCTCCCCAGCGCATCAGCATGACAACCGTCTGGATTGAGTTAAGTAGGGTACATCTCTGGGGTTTTCAAGTGGGCACCTTCCATCCTCAGTGTTTCGTCGACTAGCCCACGACACCTCAAGAGGGCTCGACGGTGATTCTGGCGTCCCAGCATCACCCCCCTCCGTCCCCCACTCAACTCAGCCCAGCTTACTTACCTGTCCCCAGCCAGAATCTTTCTGTCTCAACCACAGCCAGTTGCTGCTCCTCTCTGCTGCTTCAGATAAGTTCTTCACTGTGCGACGCAACTCTTGGCCACTGAATCCGACGTCTCTGAGAAACCGGGTTGTAGAGTGTGCCACAAATCCTCGACAACCCACTTCCACTGGGTAAACCCGAACTCTCCATCCTCGCTGTTCCGCTTCAGTGGCTAGTTGAGCATACCGCAGTTTCTTCCTCTCATACGCCTCATCTACAGCGTCCTCCCATGGCACTGTTAACTCTACCAGGTGAACAAGGCGTGCTGATCCAGACGACAAGACAATATCTGGTCGAAGGTTAGTGGTGGCAATCTCAGGTGGAAAAATAAGCCGTTGACCAACATCTGCCAGCATATTCCAGTCTCTAGCAGCTTCCAGTTGTCCTGGGCGAGGATTGGTTTTAACACCTTTTCTTGGTGGTTGCTCTCCTGGGCGGAGGAATGTTGTCTTTTGTGTGTAATGTTTTGATGGAACAGGTGGCAACTTATTGGTCATGTTACGCTTGTCTTCCAATGCTAAGGCCAAACATCGCAGCACCTGGTCATGGCGCCAAGTAAACCGTCCTTGGCTAAGAGCCACCTTACATCCTGTCAAAATGTGCCTTAATGTTGCAGGTGATGAACACAAAGGACATGAGGGATCCTCTCCTACCCAGAGGTTTAGGTTCTGTGGTGATGGGAGAACATCATATGTTGACCTGATGAGGAAACTGATCCTGCTCTGTTCCATTGACCATAGGTCTTGCCAGCCAATCTTGCGTTGTTCCACACTCTCCCATCTCATCCATTCTCCCTGTTTGGCCTGGGAAATGGCCTTTATACACCTCATCCTCTCCTCCTGCTTTTGCACCTCGTTGACTACCAGCTTCCTTCTTTGAGCTGGGGCCGCCTTGTGCCATGTAGGAGGAGTTGATCTGAAACCAAGACCCCCTCTTCCATGCTGAACTTGCCCCATGATATCACCAATTCGAAGGGCAGCCTTTGCATCTTCCACAGCTTTCTTTGCCGCCCACTTTCTTCCAGTTTTCAACACAGGTGCTGCCTCCCTTACGCATTTATCGCGTGACTCTACTAATGTCATTTCCAGTCTGACCTTGGCGCACTTAAACTCCTCGGTTAGAGCAGAGACTGGTAGCTGCAGTATTCCTTTACCATAAAGTCCCACTCTGCTGAGGCAGCGTGGAACTCCCAACCATTTCCTGATGTATGAACTGATTAAAGCTTCCAGCTGTTTATTTATTTTTTAATTGTACTTGGAGCTGTTAGCAAACATACAATACTGAATCAAATCAATGCACTAAATTTCAGGTGCAACTGTACCTAGTGTAATCCCTGCCCTTATGGACTTTTTAAAACTATTAAGATACATAATTGTAATACTGGTATGTATTTTAAGATTGAAAAAAAAGTGAAGTACAGTTTAGTAAACAAGACCTTTATGAATGAGATGCTGTACTATTCTCCCTTTTCTACTTGTTTTCATAACACACCATTCAGCGCAGCACCTGTCTGATGTGGTCCCTTGTGTTTTTTTTCAGTTTTGTCAAATTCATAAAAGAAATTAAATCCTTAAAAACACACAGACTTTTCTTCTTTTCAGTGGCTTCACCTGTTTAAGCAAAGTTTTTTTTTTCTTTTTTTTTTAAATGGAAAAAATGTAATTGGATGAAAGGTACGCCTTGTGATAATACTGAAAGAAATTCAAAGGGCTTAAAACGCCTGATGTGGTTTGCATGTCTACGGATTCAACTGTAGAACAACTGAAGATAATGTGTGCAGTACATATGGATCTTCCTTTTATTTTCATTTCAGGTGCAGAGATTCACCTTTTTTGTTCAACTGAACTGGCTGGATTTGTGGCTGGCAAATGCCTTAGAAATCAATTGACTTTACTTGAAGCATTACTTGAACTTCTTTTAAGTTAACACATTACATTTCTGCATAAGTAGGAAAATGCATATGCTCACTCACAATAAGTGAACAAAAAAAAATGCATGACTCAATTTAGTATGCTAAGGTGACAACAAAGTGTATGATACAATATATTTAAATTACAGTAAAACAAATAACAGTGTTTTCACAAAGCATTTTATATTTTCCTGGCTTTAGTTCTGGTGTTTGTTACTTAAAAAAATAAAATGTTTATTTTGCTATAGAAACCAAACCACATTAGAAGCCAGGCATAGCAATTTGTGTTCTGTTTTATGGTACAAGTCACTACAGACCTATAATTAGGACAGTCATTAAATTGTCAATGAAGTTGGGCTTCTGATACCTGGCTCTTTTAATGAATTTGTTTAGCACCCAATTAAAAAAAAAAAAAAAAACTTTCAGAACTTAAAATAATCTTGTTTTATTTGCATACAATCTGATTTCTTGGATAGTATTAAATTCCCACCCCCCTGTTTTCTCACCCCCTACCCTACTACCCCCCTCACTACCCCCCCTTCAGGCTGTGAATTTGTTTTCCGTGGGATGAAAAGCTTTAACATACTCACCCTGTGGCTCTTTGGATAAAGAGGATAACAGTAGTCTAGCCTCTCGATCTGGATCTCATTAGTGTCACAGAGCAGGTTGAGTTCTCCCTGCCATTAACAGCCCTAAAATGAATTAGTCTTGCCAAGCTTTTTCTCTGACTAACTCAATGAGGCACCAGAAGTTGGTTCCATAACAGGGCAACAGGAGAGATAGTGTTAGCACAACACCCCAGAGGTCTTGTTTGAAGTCTGAGACTGTGTTACAGTATATCATTTGAAAGGTGTGTGGTAGGGGGTTGAGAAGATGGGTGTGAGGGGGTGCTCCCCGCTGTCAAACTTTACAGCCCGCCTTCCTAAATGGAGCATAACATTTTTACACATGAGAGCAAGTCTGAGACAAGACACTGGTTTTGTTTTGTATCCCCTGCTTACTGTTTCAGCCACAACAAACATGGATTTTGTTCTAAAAGCCGGGCTCCAAATTACAAGCAAAAAAGAATACCACAAAGGACTGGAGATGAAGGCTGCATGCAATAGCTTAAAGGCACAATGCAATCTTTTGAACTTCTACTCTTATGTTGCCTGACCCGCATTATTAAAGAAAAAAAAACAGGAAGGTACTTTCAATGACATGTGCTAATGGTAAATCTGATATACTTAATCTACTGTATCAAATATTGTAGTGCTTAAGAAGACAAGTCAAGTACCCTTAGGGTTTCCTACTGCAGGTGTTTTATATCTAGATTTGGATCTAGTCATATTTTATTGAAAACTATTTGTTTGGCTTGTGCTGTTTGCTTGTATAGGGGACTGAACAATGCGGAGCTCTTATTATTGTAGTGATGAATTGGCAAATGTACAGTCACCAACACAAGAAGAACTAGAAGACTTTAAAAAAACAAATAATACACATTGTTTAGGTTGTTAATGCAGTTCAGTAGTTTCTTTCATTCATTATCTTGCGAAATAGTAGGCATATTATGGTGCTAAACTGATTTTGCTGTGCCACACTATGGTCATCAGAATGAATATATGTGATTTGCATGGTAATGCATCATACTGTATTTAAATGAGGCACCCCACTCTGAATAATGAGATGAGCTTCATTCACCCTGTATTTACTAAAGGGTGATATTCGTAGTGAGCACCTTAAAGTGAGCGATAATTAGTTCATTTGTAAACCAGGCTTTAACCACTATCTGGCATCATGGAGGCATTACTTGCATTAAAGTTTTCACATAAAACAGTGAAAATTGCCTGTAAATAACAGGTTATATTAAGCGTGAATAAACATGAATTAATATTATAATTTCTTAGATTTTATGTAAGCCACCTCCAACATTCACAATAAGCTACTGACCAAAAGATACGTCTGGACTGTTGAGGCTTTTTATATCATGGTCTGTGACATTATCGTGCACATTAAATTATCGCTCACAATACATGTAGAGTGCACGCTATGGTATGTAAATTAGCCATATCAGTTAGTAAATGGGACAGTACATTTATGGTGCACGTTAGGCTCACTACTTAATGTGCATGTTACAGCTACATTTAGTGCCCTTTCGTAAACGAGGCACAATGCATTACTTTCCCTATCTTCATGCTTTGTTGTACATATTCCTGAAGTATCTTTTAACAAAATCACATCTGTTTTGATATTTTTATTAATGTATCCTTGGTCATAAATTTGTTTTGACTACTTATTTTCATTTTATATCTGTTATGGA
Organism: Acipenser ruthenus; assembly: GCF_902713425.1. Classification (NCBI taxonomy): domain Eukaryota; kingdom Metazoa; phylum Chordata; class Actinopteri; order Acipenseriformes; family Acipenseridae; genus Acipenser; species Acipenser ruthenus. The sequence goes on along the minus strand of NC_081189.1, from coordinate 38,088,649 downwards.
ACCCATCAGAAGGTTTTTTGAATTCACAACATCGGCAGCTTCAGTCCTACCTGTTTAATCAGAAACACTGAATTGGTTCCCGACTCCTCTCACAAAGTTCAGCATTGCATTGGTTTATCTGTCCTTCCTGCTTGCTATGCCGTAGGTTTAGGAGTGGAGGAACATGTTAATGAATTTGCATGAAAAGCTCTGTATGATAACAACACCCGCTTTACAGACCCCCAGTTATTTAGGGTGAAGATGCAACACGTACAGGGGGTGTATTACCAACCGTATGCCTATTTATATTTGTACTAAAAATGTGCGTAAGTCTTTATAACCTAGGCAGTGAAATCTGTCCTCCGTCTAAACACTGTTGTATTGCTTAATATGTAAAGTTCTCACTTAAGGTTGTATTACTCATTCTTATTCCACCCTAACCCACCAAAATAATGCATTTATTATTTTCATTATATGGGGCTTGTCATGCATATTCATAAACCTGTTCCCGACCCTTTGAAACTGTGCCAGAGCGAGCAGGTAGGATCAGGTTCAGTAACACTTCAACACAAGGGCCTCAATTTAAACTTAGGCAAACTTAAATGGCAAAGTGCTTTATGCACGAGAGGGATCGCATGGTACCTTTCATGTTGCAATTCTTTTTTTTTTTTTGGTTACAATTCTGTTTATTCATTTTAAGGTTTTCACATGTATACAAAATCAAATGCAAAACATGTGCATATACACAGATCTGTGCAGCAAAAAAAATAATAAACCAAAATATATAAATCAGAACTAAATTAAAGGAGAAAAGATGTCAGGACTGCCCAGTCCCTGACCACATTCCGGCGCCTCCTTAAGACTCACCTCTTCAAACAGCACCTGTAGAACTCCTCTGTTGTATCCTGGGACACTATCACCCTTCATTTAAATATGCTTTATTTTGCTCTTATCTGCCCCCTATTTTACTGCATTTAATCCTGTACCTCAGAATATTGTAATCTGCCAAGTGTTTAATCTGTAGTATTTTGTACTTAATCATATCCTGATGTAACTATCACTATTTAATCATATCCTGATGTAACTTTCACTATTATCTGCTGTATTATTGAATTGTGGTTTGTCACACTTGAGAATTATTGTATTTCTTGTTCTTATTGTATGACTTATATTGTAACACTTGAATGTATTTGTATTTGCTTGCGATTGTAAGTCGCCCTGGATAAGGGCGTCTGCTAAGAAATAAATAATAATAATAATAATAATAAAAAAGGTAGAGAGAGAAGAGAAAGAGAAAAGTAGCAGGGACAGAGATAGGCATGTCGCGCTTAGCACCCAGAAGGCCGTGCGCAGAGGTCAGGGGAGAGAGGGAAATCTGAGCTCTCCAAAGTGGGAAAGGAAAGGCTGCCAGGCAGAGTAAAATCTGTCACTGGCTCTGTGGATTGTGAATTTAATTTTCTCCAACTGGAGCATTTGCATGATATTCTTCATGTTGCAATTCTGAGGGGGTGGGAGTGTGAGCTGGGCGCTGGCAGGGGTTTGCTGACAAATAAAGAAAGTGGGAGGCAAAAATGGCTTGCAAATCAGGAGCAAATGACATTTAAGAAAAATGTAGCCCTTGTGATTGCTTTTGCCATGATCCTGATTAATAAAAAGTATTTAGAAATATTGACATTCTTTGAACAATTTGTGGATAGGGCTATGTGACCGCCATGTTTTGTTATATTCATAAACATCCATTATTTTTTTAATAGCGCCTACTTGCCTTTTGCAATATAGAACTTATTTAGAATGAATATGGGACTAGTAAATGCCAGTTATTAGGCATGATGTATATGTATTAAAAACAACAAAAAAAATGTGTTTCATACAAATCTTTTTTTTTAAGAGCAGAAAAATGTGTCTCTCTTAATTCTTCCCCTTCACCACTTGCTATTTATGGTTCTTTTTCATAACGGGATTGTCTGTGACTGTGCTTCAAAGTAGCCTATGAGGTTATTATGAAACTTAGATGCCTCTCCTTTGCACCACTATCAACATTGCTCAATATTAACTTAGATGAGGCCACACCCCAAAAGTTTTGCCGAACACTAGCACTAGTGCTAATGGAAAATGACAGGAAAAAAGCATGTCACCAAAACAGCATTATAGGGCAAACGTTTGCTCGTGTTTACTCTAAATTTTTTAATCAAAATCAGTGGCAAATGTGTTTTGCTTTAACATTACCGTTACAAGGTTTGCCCCGTCATCAAAATTGGACCCACGGTCTTCCTCCTTATACATTAGAATTGAAATCCACTAAGTGATACAAGCAGTAATGCACACTTAGGAAAAAGGAATAGGAACTTTCTAGTGTTAGAATTAGTTAATGGTGATCATAGTTAATGTGGGGTACAACAGATACACTCAACTGGTATAAGATTGCATGACAAATGAGTATCTTACCTCACTGGAAACAGCAGAGGTTTCATCCTGGTAACAAAACACCATAAAATCGCCTATGTGCCAAAGCTAGATTAAATATTTAGATTAAATAGTTGCCAAGGAGTAATGATAGGAAAAATTCACTCAGCAACTCTACCACCAGTAGTAACCTGAAAACTAATTCTCTTAAGCATTAATGTTTACTTGGACTAAAGCAGACTTCATGGAAAATCCTACGTCTTAATAAGCAGGCCTTTAGGAGTTGGCTCTTATCTGTGATGGGCCTGCTGTGTGGATAAACACAGCATGGACTCCAGTCTCCGAGCATGGAATTCAACACCTCTTTTAAGGTAATAAAATTGGTCATAGTTGTAAACAAAGAGAAACAAAAGAAAAGGATGATGGGAATTTAGTTCAGGCTCATCATCTGAGAGGCTCTGAAAAGGAATGTGAATCACATGTCAGGGCACAGGTTAAGAGAGCATGGATTTCAATTTGTGTTGTAGTTAAAACTGGAAAACCATTCCAACTCAGAAGCAAATATGGGAACCAGGTTTTATTAGGTCTAGCAAGGCTCCAATAACAGGCTATCCTTTATAATACATGTCCAAATTTGAATATATAGTATATTTTGGAGAATTTGATTTGATATATTTATATATTTGTTTATTTTGAGACAAAGCCACATGGTGGACTGAAGCAAATCGCCAGAAGTGCCATCTGTCTTTTAAGCAGTAATCCTAGATAGATATGCACCACAAGGAATGTATCAGAATGCAAAATGACCTCTTCAAGCAAGTGTATTACAAAATCTCCACAAAGAAACGTCAAGGAAATTTAGGCCTTCTTAAAGGTTTGAAAGGTTGATTTTGAGTTATTAAAACTACCAGTTTGTAACAACTGATAAATATAAAACTATAACAAGCTAGCCACTAGGGGTACTCATAATCATACTCAGAAACAAATACTTGTACGAATACTCTTACTCGGATTTTACTCGGATCACTTCACCATACGCGAGCAGTGCTTACATGGGAAGTACCAGATATTGTAACGGGGCGTGCAGTCCAAGATGCTGGGGCTGCACCATGTGGTCCAGCCTCGCCAGCAGCAACACCAGCACTGCAGGGCATTGCAAAGAGGCTGCTTGGGATCGCTCCCGGGCGGTGCTCGCAGGAGCTGGAGTCTGCAGGGGTTGCAACAGTGGGGCTCCATAGACAATCATTGGTGCAACTTTGCATCGGTGACCCCTTCACAGGGAATCCAGGGGATGGATGGGGTGCACCTGGACTGAAACAAGGGCTGGGAGTGGGTAAATGTGTTACATGTTATAATGTTGCTGGCGGGCTAGAGGCTACTTCAGGTAGGATGGTCAAACGTAATTTTAGATTTTATCAGAAAAAAGATCGAATCGATTGTTATAATCAGTTGTCCTATAACTTAAACATATCTTTAATTAAAACATACAAAAAAAAACATTTTAAACGTGTAAAAAACACCCTTTTACGCACCAAATGCATCTTCTTTTTTATCTGGTGGCCATCTTGGCTATTTTTTTACACCTCTGCCAACTTTTAGCTTTCGTAATTTAAATTGGCAATATATTTGTACTAAATGAATAACACATTTTAAGAAAGAATGTTACTCTAAGCTAAACGACTGCTAAATTGGAGGATGTATGTTTTATGTACAAGTCAGCCTCTTGAAAACCGCACATCTTACTATGGGATCAACACAGCTGATCTGTCACAGCAAAACTATGCTGTTGCAATTGTCTCAAAGAGCAGAGAATTAAACTTGACAAACCTGAATGCGCATCACTTAATCCAACCCACATCCAACCGACATGTCTTCCAAACCCCACCTGATAGGATAATAATTCAAAGAGGTATGTATTTTGGAAACACAGCATTAACCAATTATCTATTTTTTGGGTGTTAGCATCGTGGGTAAGGTTTCGCAATACCGCCCCCAAATATTGATTTCACTTTTTTAAAAATGATTGTCAGATTTAAATGCTGATGGGTCTGCAGAAAGTTTAAAGGTTATTGTGGCAAAGTGTGGCAAAGTGGTTTATTGTAGACAGGTGCAGGGGTGATGCAGAGCGTGAAAGAAGCAGACAGAGATAATTGTAATCCAGTTTTTAGAAATGAGATAATTGTAATCCAGTTTTTAGAAATGTTTTTTATTGTATTTCCAGGTCTGGCGACCAAACAATAGTTCCCCGGCAGTATACACCAATGTGTACAGCCCAGGGTATATAATAAGAACAGACAGTCCCAAATTATAAACAATATCCGTCCCACAATAATACCTACATGGTCACCAGTCCTGGGTGCGTGCAGTAGTGCTTGTGGTGGGTGATACAGATTTATTTGTGACAAAAGTGCAGTGTTGTCCGGTTTCGTGTTGGCCCCTGGCGACAGCTCCGGAACTGTGTTAACTGTCTGGTAACGTACAAGACAAGACGAGACAATTGCAAACAAACAAAAACACAACACTCATGATTTTACTTTAAATACATGGGGTACAGTCCTTCTGGCTACAAACCAATGCGAAGGAACTGATTACATTTCTCTGTCCCTCTTATATGCTATCACGCATGACCCCTTGGCAAACGAGTGCAGCTGCCTTTACAATCTGCGGCTGCTACAACGTTTCCCTTCCGGGTCAATATGTTCTTGCAACGGAGTCTTGCCTTCTTCCAGACTGACCTACTTCCCGACCCAGGGAAAGAACTGTCAGGCCAGCCCGTCCCAAGAACTCTGCCCTCACTGCTTAGCGCCCTCACAGGTTGGGAAGTAGATTTACAACCAAGATTCATTGTATTTCTGTCACGTATTAAATGTGTTTAAAAAAATTGTAGGTGAAAAATAATTTGGACGACAAGGCTGGGTCGAAATAGGAAGACAGCAACCAAAAATGGCTGAGCAACACATGTGACTCAGTGTCTAAGTCTCAAAATTCAGCGTGCTGCTCGTCCTTACAAAAACTTTTATACAATGAAATCTACTAAGAAAAAAACTTTTTTTTTTTTTTTTGCTGAATGCAATGTAGTTGAACTTTACAATCAAAATAATTATATTTTATGAGATTGATATTATATTTTGAGAAATTATCATACTTTTAATGACAGGTTTCATTGTCTTTTGTGATTTGTAATGACTTTAGAGCTCTGTAAACATAAAACCACCCAAACATACTTACATATTTTCAGACAGACGGGTAGTGGACAAAAAGTTCTATTAAAAAATATATTTATTTTGCAATTGATGATTACTGGGATAAGCGTACATCGATGTCAATGCCCTAATAGGGGATGAACCCATTCACGCTCTGTTCGCCCACCCTACTTAAGGGGAGCCTGCGAGCTCCTCGGCAGTGTGTGTGCAGTAATATTTGTAGTACAGCTGTCTGAGCCATGACTACTGTGATTGCTGAATAAAAGAATTGCCATTCTGGACCTGAATCATGTCGCCTCGTCTCTTCTCACCTGTTCTATTCTTTCTTCTTCCTGAATAGCAGGTACGCTACAATATCTTTGCTATATTAAAAAAAAAAAAAACTTAAAAGCTAATGCAAAACAGACAGGCAACTTAAAAGCAGTTATTTGCTATTTCACAGGCACGTACTACATTTACAAAATTATCTCCACGAAAAACACCTCCTTGAATAGGATTAGATTACTTTGGTTGAACTAAAACAGGGAAAGAAATACTGAATTTAAAGACACTGTGGCACAAGAAAAAAAAAAACTTTTTTAAACTTTATGAGCAGCTCTAAATGTAGCTTAATGTTTGTTAAGATAAAACCCCTCTCCTTACAGGACAATATACTATAGCTTTTCCTTTCAACAGAAGGTATAATGAAACAGTATTTTCTTTGTGTGCAAAAATTAGCAGGCTAAAGCATTTAAGAGACATACAAAATAGATGCTGGCTATATATCAGACACAGAATCATAAAAACATAATAAAGTTTATATATGAGACGAGGTCATTCAACCCATCTTACTCATTTGGTTGTTAGCAGCTTATTGATCCCAGAATCTCATCAAGCAGCTTCTTGAAGGATCCCAGGGTGTCAGCTTCAATAACATTACTGGGGAGTTGGTTCCAGACCCTCACAATTCTCTGTGTAAAAAAGTGCCTCCTATTTTCTGTTCTGAATGCCCCTTTATCTAATCTCCATTTGTGACCCCTGGTCCTTGTTTCTTTTTTCAGATCGAAAAAGTCCCTTGGGTCGACATTGTCAATACCTTTTAGAATTTTGAATACTTGAATCAGATCGCTGCATAGTCTTCTTTGTTCAAGACTGAATAGATTCAATTGTTTTAGCCTGTCTGCATATGACATGCCTTTTAAACCCGGAATAATTCTGGTCGCTCTTCTTTGCACTCTTTCTAAAGCAGCAATATCCTTTTTGTAGCGAGGTGACCAGAACTGAACACAATATTCTAGATGAGGTCTTACAAATGCATTGTAAAGTTTTTACATTACTTGACTTAAATTCAACACTTTTCACTATATATCCGAGCATTTTGTTGGCCTTTTTTATAGCTCCCCCACATTGTCGAGATGAAGACCTTTCTGAGTCAACATAAACTCCTAGGTCTTTTTCATAGATTCCTTCTTCAATTTCAGTATCTCCCATACGGTATTTATAATGCAGATTTTTATTGCCTGCGTGCAGTACCTTACACTTTAAATGTCTCTAGTAAATGTAATTTGCCATGTGTCTACATAGTTCTGAATGCTGTCTAGATCATTTTGATTGACCTTTGCTACTGCAAGGATGTTTTCCACTCCTCCTATTTTTGTGTCGTCTGTAAATTTAACAAGTTTGCTTACTATACCAGAATCTAAGTCATTAATGTAGATTAGGAATAGAAGATCCCTGTGGTACTCCACTGGTTACATCGCTCCATTTTGAGGTTTCTCCTCTAATCAGTACTTTCTGTTTTCTACATGTTAACCACTCCCTAATCCACGTGCATGCATTTCCTTGAATCCCTACTGCATTCAGTTTGAGAATTAATCTTTTATGCGGGACTTTGTCAAAAGCTTTCTGGAAATCTAAATAAACCAAGTCATATGCTTTGCAATTATCCATTGTCGATGTTGCATCCTCAAAAAAAATCAAGCAGGTTAGTTAGACACGATTTCCCTTTCCTAAAACCATGCTGACTGTCTTCCAGGACACTGTTACCATATAGATAATTTTCCATTTTCGATCTTATTATAGTTCCCATAAGTTTACATATAATATAAGCCAGGTTTATTTGTCTGTAGTTACCTGGTTCGGTTTTGTTTCCCTTTTTGTGGATGGGTATTACGTTTGCAATTCTCCAGTCTGTCGGTACAAGAGACTGTTGCATGATCTTGGTTAGCGGTTTGTAAATAACTTATTTTGTTTCTTTGAGTACTATTGGGAGGATCTCATCTGGCCCATGGGGATTTGTTTGTTTATTTTAAGAGCTCCTAGTCCCTTTAACACTTCTGCCTCTGTTATGCTAAAGTTATTTAAAACTGGATAGGAACAGGTCGACATGTCGGGCATGTTGTCCGTATCCTTCTTTGTAAAAGCTTGTGAAATGATCATTTAATATATTTGCTATTTTTTTCTCTTCGTCTATGATTTTGCCATTTGTATCTCTTAGACATTTTACCTCTTCCTTGAATGTTCGCTTGCTGTTATAATATTGGAAAAAACTTTTTGGAATTGGTTTTAATCCCCTTAGCAATGCTCATTTCTATCTCTCTCTTGGCCTTTCTAACTTTTTTACTTGTGTTTGCAGTCCCAAGTACTCTTTCTGTGTACTTTGTTCTTGGTACTTTTTAAACACTCTGTAAAAAAGTGCTTTTTTTCTCTGAATATATTTTTGAATTAATCTATTAAACCATTTTGTCCATTTTGTTTTAGATTTTGATTTGTCTTCTTTTGGTATGTAATTGTTTTGCGCCTCTAGTACTACATTTCTGAAAAATAGCCATCCTTTTTCTGTGGATGTTTTCTGTATTTTACTCCAGTCTACTTCTGTTAGTCTCTGTTTCATTCCTTCATAGTTTACCATTTTAAAAATGTAAACCTTATCTTTAGTAATTACTTTTGGGCAGAGTTGTAATGACTCGAGTCAATGACTCGATACCATCAAATGACTCGACTTGATTCGAGTCCCTGCAAGCAAACTCTCGACTCGACTCCCTGCTCAAAACACGCAAAAAAGTCTCCATCTGACTCAAGTCACTGTCTTTATGATAAAATCAATAACAAACTTATTTCATTTTCAATACATGCAGACCCTCTCTAACACACGCAGTCATCTTGTCATTTTGCACATAAACAGGTACCTGCAGCAGGGAGCCCGGGAATTAAAATGTGTAGGCGGGAAGCAAAGACAGATTTCTGATCACTGATCACAGGAAATCCTGAGGAAAATAGTGATTTTTGAGTTTTGTCACAGACACGAAAAAAACAAAACAACAACAACATGGAGAGTACACTAAAAGTACCTGCGGTGGTGGAGTTCGCTTTTAATAATTATATAGTCGACCGGGACAGAAACAAGCAGGCTGCATCCTTCCAGCACTGTAAAGCGACAATATGAATAAACTGCATTCAAAACATAGCATCGGTAACTGCCACTAATTCATACAGATAGGTTTTTAGTTTTTTTCAACGGCTAAAATGAGAATCTGAATTAATTAAAAACTCAGGCACAATGCAACAGCGTTATTTTTAATAAAATGAGTAGGTAGTCAATATTCAATATTTTAAAAAATAATGCCAGGACAAATTAAACAACACGGCAGAAAAAGCACTGATTTTCACACAAATAAAGGTAATGAATGCATCTAAAATGTTTCTAATAAATAAACTTTAGCCTAGTGAAAGCTTGAAAAGTAATTAATTTGGGAAGTATTTGGTGCTCACTATTCTCTTTATTTAATGTATGTATGGTTGTATGTATCTTATCTATTTATTTATGGACACCATATCTCTTAAGGGAGTTGGTGCTTTGTAGCTATTTTTAAATTTCCCTTTAAATCCAGTTCTGAAAAAAACATTGTTTACAGTACACATTTGTTAAGCTAATGCAAACTAATAAAAATGACAAACATTTGGAAGTTTACCTAAACTCATATTATGTAGTCCAAGGTCAGTGCTAATCAGGGTCTGTGAAACTAGAGGTTTATGTTTAAGTCTTTGTTAAAGGCTTTAACTAAGGCTTAAAACGTTTTTCTTTTCTTTCTTTCTGGATACGTCACTTTAACTTAGTTTTATGTATATTAAAGTATAAGACGTGACCAGAGAGAAAGTTTAAAAGATTAATTTGTTTTTGTTCTTTTTTCAGTACAGTATTATAGCTCAGCTTACACTAAGAGGAGAGATATGTAGTACAAATTCTGTGTTACCTGTGAATTATATAAAATTTGGCCTCAGTTTCTTTATTTTTCTATTTGCCTCCTATATTAAAACCTATATCTCAACATGTAATTAAATGCCACCAAATTTCCTTTCCTTTGGTTAATGTATCTGAAACAAAACTATAAGGGGGAGTGTCAGTGTTGAGAAGTGAGAAAATATTAGATATGCTCTTTGTTTTCTGGTATTATTCATTACGAAACATCCAACCCAATTGAGCATAGAGAAAGGGGTCTTTATACAGTGGCAAAATGTGCTTATAAATAGATCAAGGAATCAAATTCACTAAAATGGAAAGATGAAAACAAAGCAGAAACCGTGGACTTTTAATGGTGAACATAAGTGGGGCTGGTATGACCACATTATGGTGCATTATAATTTTCTATTTTTCATATATATATACAGGTGTATATATCTTGAACTGTCAGAACCAGTGCGTATTTTGTGCCGGGGTTTGCCTGGGTACAGTCCCGGAACCTCTGGACGTGCAGAGTCATATTCCCGGTACCTCTAGTTAAAAATCTCATAAAATGCTTTCATTCTAAAATCTCAACACAGTTGTATCAAGTCTGCAACTTCTTGCGTGCATGCTAAAGAGAGACAGTCCGCTGCCACGTTTGTAGCCTACTTTAAATTACTTTACGATTTCAGCTTGAGTGAAGTAAGATGACACTGGCTGCAACTCTCGTTTTTGATACACAACCTTATTTGATTTGAAAAACGTCATAAACGATACAAGCAACTTCTTACACTACTTGGTTTGATTAAATGAGTAGTACACAACAAAATATGAAAGATGAATATTAATTTCAACAAAGAACAACGACAACTTTTTAATAAAAAAATAATACTGTAGCGTACTTCAATAGGAACATTAGCGTGCTATATTATATTAAACCAAAACAATAAAAAATAATAACGAGCTGGTTCTCGCTTGCCTTTAGTATAATTTAATTAATAAAGAATAAAAACATACTAAGATAACAACTACCTAGCCTAAGTTTAATTAATCATTTTTTTTTTAAATATACCAGCTGCTTCTGTTGCATACACATTGCTGATAATAGTGCAGACCGTGTGTCAAACCAATGTTCATGTGGGGGTGCGTTTTTTTTTTTTTTTTTTTTTTATCAATTTCATCCTTCTGGAGTCCTCTGAATGCCTTTTAATTTGTTTGTTTTTTAAACCATTTAAATGGAAAACCATAACAAAACATTTATACAGACTTTATTTATTATTTGTCCTGCGGTTGCCTTTAATTAATTATTCTGCACGTACTACTACTGTGTATATGATGTGGAATATGTGAATGTAAACATCTAACACCACTACGTACTATACTCAATATTTCAAATGAATGTGTTTGATTTTATATGTGTGGTTCTTAAGGACGTTAAATTAAGCACTGGTCAGAACTAATGACTCAAATTGACTCCAGCCAGACTGGTGACTCGACTTGAACAGTTTAGTGACTCTATTCGAGCTTGGCATGTCAAAGACTCGACTCGAGTCTTTACTCCCCAATGACTCAACAATTTTGGTGACTCGTTACAACTCTGCTTTTGGGGTTTTAAAAAGCACTTCAAAATGAGACCATGTTGTGATCTGAGTTTGCCAATGGTTCTCTGACCTCTGTTGTAGTTATTCTGTCTTTGTTATTTGAAAAGACTAAATCAAGGCATGCCTTCCCTCTAGTCGGTGCCTTGACAAATTGCGTTAGGAAGCAGTCATTTGTCATTTCTACCACTTCAATTTCATCTGTCGTGCTCCCCACCAGGTTTTCCCCTCTGCCTTCAAACAAGCCTCTATCACACCCCTCCTCAAAAAACCTACCCTCGACCCCACCTCCCTCCAGAGCTACCGTCCTGTCTCCCTCCTACCCTTCCTCTCCAAAACCCTCGAGCGGACTGTACACCGCCAGCTCTCTGCTTTCCTGTCCAACCACTCTCTGCTTGACCCTCTCCAATCTGGCTTCCGCTCTGCTCACTCCACTGAAACCGCCCTTCTGTCTGTCACCAACTCACTTAAGTATGCCCGAGCTGCCTCTCTCTCCTCTGTCCTAATTCTCCTCGACCTCTCTGCTGCCTTTGACACTGTTGATCACTCTATTCTACTATCATCTCTTGCTGACCTGGGGATCTCTGGCACTGCTCTGGCCTGGTTCTCCTCCTACCTCTCCAACCGCACTTACCAGGTAACCTGGCGTGGAGCAACCTCCACACCTCACCCTCTCTTAACTGGAGTCCCCCAAGGGTCAGTCTTGGGTCCTCTCCTGTTCTCTCTCTACACCCGCTCCCTGGGCCCCCTCATCGCATCCTATGGTTTCTCATACCATTTCTATGCTGATGATGCTCAGATTTTCCTCTCCTTCCCCACCTCTGACTCCACCATCTCCTCCCGTATCTCTACCTGTCTGTCTGCTATTTCCTCCTGGATGCACTCGCATCACCTCAAACTCAACCTCTCTAAATCTGACCTCCTTTTCTTTCCCTCCTCCTCCCCCTCCTCTGATCTCTCTATCTCTGTTCCTCTGGAATCTACCACACTCTCTCCCTCTTCCTCAGCTAAGAACCTTGGAGTCACCCTGGACCCCTGCCTCTCTTATTCCCAGCACATCTCCACTCTGGCACGCACTTCCAGATTCTTCCTGAGCAACATCCGAAGAATCCGACCCTTCCTCACCAACTATGCTACCCAGCTCCTGGTCCAGGCCCTGGTACTCTCCCGCCTAGACTACTGCAACTCCCTCCTGGCTGGCCTCCCTGCGTCCGCCACCCGTCCGCTCCAGCTCATCCAGAACTCTGCTGCTCGCCTGGTGTTCTCTCTACCTCGCTTCGCCCACGCTACTCCACTACTCCGCTCGCTCCACTGGCTCCCGATCACCGCTCGCATCCAGTTCAAGACTCTTGTACTAGCCTACAGATGCCTTGATCAGACTGCACCCAGCTACCTCCAGACCCTCATCTCTCCCTACACCCCCACTCGACCTCTCCGCTCCGCCTGCACTAGAAGACTAGCTCTACCTCCGCTACGCTCCCCTGCCTCCCGAGCCCGCTCCTTCTCCACCCTTGCTCCGCAGTGGTGGAACGACCTTCCCACAGATGTCAGGACTGCCCAGTCCCTGACCACATTCCGGCGCCTCCTTAAGACTCACCTCTTCAAACAGCACCTGTAGAACTCCTCTGTTGTATCCTGGGACACTATCACCCTTCATTTAAATATGCTTTATTTTGCTCTTATCTGCCCCCTATTTTACTGCATTTAATCCTGTACCTCAGAATATTGTAATCTGCCAAGTGTTTAATCTGTAGTATTTTGTACTTAATCATATCCTGATGTAACTATCACTATTTAATCATATCCTGATGTAACTTTCACTATTATCTGCTGTATTATTGAATTGTGGTTTGTCACACTTGAGAATTATTGTAATTCTTGTTCTTATTGTATGACTGTGGCAATGTGCCCCGCCCCTGTGTGCAATTGTGTGTTATGTGTTGTATGTTGCACGTGTAAATGTTGGTGTATAGTCATTGGTACACGGGATATAAACGGGTCTGTGTTTCACGTGTATTTAAAAAGTGTATATTTGTATTTAGGCACGGGATTGCACATCACGCACATGCATTTAAAATATAATATGTGAACACGGGGTTTCACGTAATGAATTCACGTGCTGGGATTCAAGTGAGTAATTAATTAGTAATTGAATCCCAGCACAAACAGTATAAATAGATGCACGTTTAGTCACTCGTGGTTGGTGTTCGGTGAGTGGAGAACGGGAGAGAGAGAAGGAGAAAATAAAACAAAGTAAGAACGTAAATTAGAAGTGTTTTCACTCACCGTGTTTGTTCGTCTGTCTGTTTAAGTGTAGTACGTTTTGTTTGTCTTTTTGTTTTGGCTCGAGTGCCGTGTCCCGTGTTTTTGTCTGTTAAACCCTTTTATTTTCTGTGCTGTTTTATTAAATGCTGAGTGAAACCATTCGCTCAGCTCCACCAAACTCCAAGTCTCTGTCTGTTTACTCCCTGCTTCTGGTCTGACGCCACCCACTCCGGCCGTCTTTGTGACACGTGGTGTCCTGCGTGGGATTGACAGCGCCTCCAGGACTCAGGCCAGAGCAGGAACCGCAGTTTGGATTTAAAAAAGAAAAAAAAAAAAAAAAAAAATGGCAGAAGACGCCATCAAAGTGCGGGACTGGATGCTGGAAAATGCTGGGCTGGAGGCCCAGTCTATCCCAGTAGTCGTCCAGTTCCTGGAGTTTATGGACAGAGAGCGATGGGAGGCATATGCGAGGGAACAGACCGTAAGCACCTGGGAGGAAGGTGTGGGGTTGGTCCTCAGCTACCTGGAGGCAGTTATAAGTGGAACAGCCGCCCAGGTAGCAGGTCCACCAGCAGAGGAAGAATGCCTGCTGTCCCCGTCTCCACCAGCAGAGGAAGAATGCCTGCTGGTTTTGCCTCCACAGCCCAAGCGGGAGGAGCCTGAGCGTCCACAGCCCAAGCGGGAGGAGCCCGAACGTCCTACGCCTGAGTGGGAGGAGCCCGAACGTCCTACGCCTGAGTGGGAGGAGCCCGAACGTCCTACGCCTGAGTGGGGGGAGCCCGAACGTCCACAGCCCAAAAGGGAGGAGTCGGTGCGTCCACAGCCCAACAGGGAGGAGTCGGTGCGTCCACAGCCCAACAGGGAGGAGTCGGTGCGTCCACAGCCCAACAGGGAGGAGTCGGGGCGTCCACAGCCCAAAAGGGAGGAGTCGGTGCGTCCACAGCCCGAAGAGAGGGAAGTCGGGGCTTCCACAGCCCTAGGACCCAAGCTGCCAGCAGAGGGTGAATACCTGCTGGTCCCACCTCCACCAGCAGAGGGTGAATGCCTGCTGGTTCCACCTCCACCGCAGTGGGAGGACTGCTTGCCCCTCCCACCTCCACCAGCAGAGGGTGAATACCTGCTGGTTCCACCTTCACCGCAGTGGGAGGACTGCTGGCCCCTCCCACCTCCACCAGCAGAGGGTGAATACCTGCTGGTTCCACCACCGCCAGGAGCAGAGGAGCTGGAGCTGCCTCTGCCTCCACCACCGCCAGGAGCAGAGGAGCTGGAGCTGCCTCTGCCTCCGCCACCGCCCGGAGCAGAGGAGCAGGAGCTGCCTCTGCTGCCCGTACCTCCGCAGGGAGTACGGTGGCCGGAGCCCCAGAAAGGGGAGCTGCCGGCCACTAAGAAGTGGGACGAGGTCTGGAGACCACTTTCCCCAGCAGCAGTTTCGCTGCAGGAGTTCTTGTGGCCGGAGCCCCACAGGAGGGAGCTGCCGGCTACGAAGAAGGGGGAGGTCGGGGGACCACCTGCCCCCGCAGCTTTTTCGCTGCAGGACGGGACCAACAGGCTGTCAGCCGTGCCACTACCGGCAGGGGTGCTGACAGCATGGCCAGCCATGGGCCCACTGAAGCCTCCCTTCCCAGCCCGAGACTTTGTCCTGGACTGCTGGGTTTTTAAGGGGGGAGGTGGCCGTTGAGGCCATGTGTGCTGCGCACAAGGGGGGGTATATGTGGCAATGTGCCCCGCCCCTGTGTGCAATTGTGTGTTATGTGTTGTATGTTGCACGTGTAAATGTTGGTGTATAGTCATTGGTACACGGGATATAAACGGGTCTGTGTTTCACGTGTATTTAAAAAGTGTATATTTGTATTTAGGCACGGGATTGCACATCACGCACGTGCATTTAAAATATAATATGTGAACACGGGGTTTCACGTAATGAATTCACGTGCTGGGATTCAAGTGAGTAATTAATTAGTAATTGAATCCCAGCACAAACAGTATAAATAGATGCACGTTTAGTCACTCGTGGTTGGTGTTCGGTGAGTGGAGAACGGGAGAGAGAGAAGGAGAAAATAAAACAAAGTAAGAACGTAAATTAGAAGTGTTTTCACTCACCGTGTTTGTTCGTCTGTCTGTTTAAGTGTAGTACGTTTTGTTTGTCTCGAGTGCCGTGTCCCGTGTTTTTGTCTGTTAAACCCTTTTATTTTCTGTGCTGTTTTATTAAATGCTGAGCGAAACCATTCGCTCAGCTCCACCAAACTCCAAGTCTCTGTCTGTTTACTCCCTGCTTCTGGTCTGACGCCACCCACTCCGGCCGTCTTTGTGACAATGACTTATATTGTAACACTTGAATGTATTTGTACTTGCCCTGGATAAGGGCGTCTGCTAAGAAATAAATAATAATAATAATATATGGGGGGGGGGGGGGGGGAGAATTAAAATCCTCCATTAATATGGCTTTTCCTTTGCTGCACGCATTTGAATTTCAATAACAAAAAAACAACTGAAGACACAGTAACTAAAGAAACTCAAAAAATATATTATCTTTGTTTCTGTTTCTGTTAGCTGTTATTGGCCACCATTAATGTCAGTATAATCATTCTTTATTTTATATAGCGCCTTTCATAGTGGACCACCATCACAAAGTGCTTTACAAGATGCAGTAACAATGCATGTTGATTGGCCGAGCTTTCATTCTGATCAGATTTCATTTTGTCAAGCGTCACAAATCTTGGCCCATTTCGCTTTGTGTCAGTGCTCATTGGTTGACCAGTGAGAAAAGACTTTAGCAGTGCGATGTGAAAACACCATCATGGAGTAATTATTATTTTCGTAAGTGTGGCGAAACTATCTGAATATTCAAATGAACATTGCTGCACATGAATTTGAAGGCAAAAATCCACGTCAGTGTCCACCATAAATTACATAGTTGATACATATTAGAAATAATTACCACAGCATGTTTTACCTTGCACCAATTTCCTTGCCAGAATTTGCACAGATGTTTCTAAAATGGCAAGTAATGTGTGGGACAGCAGGGATTAAAAAATCAGAATCAATAAAGTGCTGCTTAGGGGCTCCCGAGTGGCGCATCCAGTAAAGGCACTCCGCTCGGAGCGTAGGGTGCTCCCTATAGCCTGGAGATCGCCGGTTCGAATCCAAGCTATGCCACTGCCAACTGTGGATGGGAGTTCCCAGGGGGTGGCGTACAATTAGCCAAGCGCTGCCCGGGCGGTGTAGGGGTTAGGTCGGCTGAGGAGCCCTTGGCTCACCGCACACCTGCGACTCCTGTGGTTGGCCGGGCACCTGCAGGCCGGCCTGTACGCAATTCAGAACTGTATGGTCCTCCGACACTGTAAGTTCTGGCTATGGCTGCATGGCAGGCTTGCAGAGTGAAAAAAAGTGGATAGTTGACGGCACTCATTTTGTGCTGCTTCAGATTTGGTGAGTCAGTGATACAGATGCAGGTGTGCTTCATACTTTCCAAACACTGGCCCAACTTGCAGGGTACTGTGGCTAAGTGGTTACCAGCGTGCAGGTGCAGGTGATCAATAAACAGAGAGACAATTATAATCCAGGTGCAATGGTGTTTTATTTTATAATCCAATTGCCTGGTGGATTATAATTCCAGAACACTGCAAGACAGAACAGGATTTTGAAGTTGCCTTTAAATTGAAGGAAATCACATGAATTGAGCACTAAACCTTTGCTAAATTGATTCTGTTGATTAATTATCTTAAGGCAGCATGATAATACAATAACAGCTTTTAATAAATTAAATACATATCATCATCAGTATTTATTTATTTTATTAATAGTTTTAAAAATATATATTTTAAAGTTTCTTTATAGTTTCTAATAGTATATCGCCTTCTCCCGCTCAAATCATTAATACTGACCAGCTGTTCACTATTCCTGACACCAGACAGCGTGAACACCTGATTAGTGTTATTATTTAATTGGGAGAGTCAGTGTAAATTAGGGCTGTATATTACTAATTAACTGGATATAAATAGCAACTTTAAAATATTGATAACTGAAATACTAATTTTACAAAATAAAAAAGTATCTTGAATAAACGTACACACATGTTTATTCAAATTGCTTTTTTTATTTTGTAAGATTTGTCTTATCACAATGATTCGGTGCTCAATTCACGTGTTTATTTCTTTCGGTTTAAAGGCAACTTAAAAACACTGTCCCGTCCTGTATTCAGGAATTATGGGGCCAGATGGCAACTCTAATTCACACCCATTTTACTTGTTGATTTAAAATCGATTCATTTGTGATTTAGAGGTGAGTTAATTAGGGTCTGAGCTATATTCGCCTGTTTTTTTTGTTTTGTTTTTTTACGGTTATTTTAATGTGATTATGGTATGTCAAGTGCATTTACACCACTTCAGCATGATATAAAGTTACACAGCATATACAAAGTCTCAATTCTAAAATACCATTAAAGCTACGGTTTTAAAAAAAAAAATACATTGATCATAAAACATGTAGATATATTCTTGTATAACAGACATAGACTTTAATATTGAGTTATGGGCAGCAGTGTGGAGTAGTGGTTAGGGCTCTGGACTCTTGACCGGAGGGTCATGGGTTTAATCCCTGGTAGGGGACGCTGCTGCTGTACCCTTGAGCAAGGTACTTTACCTAGATTGCTCCAGTAAAAACCCAACTTTATAAATGGGTAATTGTATGTAAAAAATAATGTGATATCTTATAACAATTGTAAGTTGCCGTGGATAAGGGTGTCTGCTAAGAAATAATTTTTTTTTTTTTTTTTATCTGTTGGTTCCAGGTAAGTATCCTATTTATGTAATCACATAAATAATAATAATAATAATAATAATAATAATAATAATAATAATAATAATAAAAATAAAAATAATAATAAAAATAATAATAATAATAATAAAAATAATAATAATAATAATAAAAATAATAATAATAAAGTTACTGTAAGTAATATTCTAAATGTAACACCTGATACAGAAATCCATCTGCCATGGTTATTTAAAAAAAAAAAAAAGAAATAAAAAATTTAGTCGTCGCCAATTTTTTTACCCCGGTTTTCTTCCCAATTTAGCATGCCCAATTATTATCTGTATCCTCGGCTCACCGCTCGCAACCCCCCCGCCGACTCGGGAAACGGCGGCTGGAACACGCGTCCTCCGAAACGTGCTCCTGCCAAGCCGTCATTTTTCGCACTGCAGATCCACAGCGATGCCACCAGACCTATAGTGCCGGAGGACAACACAGATCTGGCGGCTCCACTGCAGAACCACAGGCGCCCTATCGGCCACAGGGGTCGCTGATGCGCAGTGAGCTGTGGATTCCCCTGCCGACCTAAGCCCTCCCTACCCGGGCAGCGCTCAGCCAATTGTGCGCCGCCCCCTAGGAACTCCCGGTCACGGTCGGCTGTGACATAGCCTGGATTCGAACCTGCGATCTCAAGGCTATAGGGCACATCCTGCACTCCACGCGGAGCGTCTTTACTGGATGCGCCACTCGGGAGCCCTTCTGCCATGGTTATGATTGCCATTACATGAGAGTAGGTGTTAAAACTTCATGATGATACTGGACTCAGCTCTCACCAAGATAAGCACCAACTAAGACATAGCTTGTTTTTTGGGGTGGCAGGGGCGACTGGAGTGCAGGTCGGTGACCCGGAGATTGCAACAGCCGGCAGAAGTGAGAGCCCTGGAGCCGACGCAGCGATGTCTGCTCTTCCAGGGGGAATGAAGCAGAAAGCAGGGGGAATGCCAGTGATGTCTGGGGTTTCAGGGGGAGACCAAGCAAATGACTGTGCCTGGTGCATTGACCTGGGAACTAGGTCCAGACACAGTGGCAGGGTGTCTAGGAGTATATGTTGAGGGACCTGACTTGTAGGTGCCAGAATGTGGCACTGGGGTGGTGGTCAGGGCTGTGGTGTAGGTGGTCTCTTCATCTCCTCCCCCTTGTCTGCATCCCGTAGCGCCTCCTCATGCTTTACAGAATGTACAGCTTCTCCCTCTGGGTGTGTCCCCAGCAGCAGCAGCTCCTGCTCTGATAGCAGCAAGTCTTGCTGTGGTGCAGGCCACTCCATTCTCACCAACACCTACTCAAGTTCCGACACCTCCTGTTCTGGCAACCCCCTCTCTCATCTCAGTGGTCTTTTGCTCTCCTGTTGTCAGCGTTCGACTGCAACAGCGTTTTAAGTATATCTTCTATTTCCATTATTTTAAGGTTCTATGCTGGGTCCATAGGGTTTGTTTATACCACTGCTACCATATGTGAAACATCTTCCTTGTGTAAGGCTTGTTTGTACCCTTTAAGCAGACGTAGACACAGAACAGTACTTTTTATAGCACTTTCGTGCACTTTTTATTATATACAGAAATAAAAGAAACAAAACAAAACAAAACAAATAAAAGCCTATCTCCACTTGGAGACCTAGACTAAACACAGCTTTTCATAACAGGGGCAGCAGTGTGGAGTAGTGGTTAGGGCTCTGGACTTCTGACCGGAGGGTCGTGGGTTCAATCCCCGGTGGGGGACACTGCTGCTGTACCCTTGAGCAAGGTACTTTACCTAAAATTGCTCCAGTAAAAACCAAACTGTATAAATGGGTATTTGTATGTAAAAATATTGTGTAAAAAATAATAATGTAATTGTATGTAAAAATAATGTGATATCTTGTAACAATTGTAAGTCGCCCTGGATAAGGGCGTCTGCTAAGAAATAAATAATAATAATAATAATAATAACTGAAGGGTTGGGACAGCTAACCATTTCCCCAACAAAAACAATCTTTACTTTGAACCACACCGGACAGCTAAGCTATTTACTGGTCACACACATTTACTTAAGGTATAAACACACAATATCTTTTTCTTCGACACACAGTACTCCTTGGCTGAACACAGACTATCAGCTGCCTGGCAGTCCTCCCTGGCAGCTTTAAGCTCTGCTTTTATTCTATGTGGCTGTTCCCAATTAACACCAATTATCTTATTTGGGATCACCTTAATAAGGCATCCAGCACCACAAGGACCACGAGGACTGGGAGATGCCAGCCACAGGAGCCAATGTCCCCTGAAAAGAGCCAGATGCAAGACAATGTAGGGTAGATTGAAATTTCACCACTGGCGGCAGAGCATGGTTTCTCTGGGTGCGGGGTTCCAGGTCTTCCTTAATTTCCTCATGTAGGTTGATTATCATGTGGCTTGTGAGCCTGTACCTCTTTATGATTTGGTCTTCTCGCAATTGGAAGAGGGAAATTCTTGTGTGGAAAACCCTTCCCTTTCTTATTCTATTTTGTCTTTGTCCTTGAAGACAATGTCTCCTTCTTGCTCTAATCCCAGCGGCCATAATTGGAAGACAAATCTCCTACATCACCTTGCCTTTTATATACTGTCTGATTGCGGCAAATTAACGTCTGATTTTCAGAGTTCTTAAAATAATCAAGCAAATACAAGGCCCGCAATTACCGAGTCTATATATATATACATGGGTGAAGGCTATATTTGCATCCTGAGCCACTCAAAAAAAAGGCATAATACCACAGTAGACAAAAAGTGATAATTCCTCTAGAGGAAAATATACTTGAACTTTGACCCATTCAACTCCTCAAGACCATCACTTTCAATTCAAACACAAAATGACTCGTTTTCAATCACTCGACAACACCCACAGTACAGAAATTTTCATTATTGATCAACAAAATGAGAATGCGTTTAAAAAACAATATGTAGAGCTGGTACATTCGTATCTCAGAGAAACTGGAGAGGAAACAGGAAATAAAAAACAAGGCAAAGGTAATCATCCAAATAAAACTGAAGCACTTATGCATAACGACATGGAACATCTGTACAGCACTGAAACTAAGTTAAAAAAAAAACAACTATACTGCTGAACCTCATCTTCTTTAATATTAGCATCACAAGGGTACCCCATGTATTATAAAAAATAATAGATGGGCCTCTTCAGTGAGTTACAGGAAAACAATTCCATCTCGGGTTTCTGTGACAATTTATAATTTACTTGACCTTCAGTTCACCTTAGTTTTGGTGGATGGCCTTCTCTAGGCAGAGTCACGGTTGTGCCATATTCTTTCCATTTTTTAATAATGGATTTAACGGTGCTCCGAGGATGTTCAAAGTTTGGGATATTTTTTTATAACCCGACCCTGATTGGTGCTTCTCCAGAACTTTATCCCGGACTTGTTTTGATAGCTCCTTGGTCTTCATGATGCTGTTTGTTTCGATATGTTCTCTAACAAACCCTGGGCCCTTCCAGAAACAGGTGTATTTAATCTGAGATCATGTGACAGTTTAATTGCACACAGGTGGACTCCATTCAACTAATGATGTGACTTCTGAAGGCAATTGGTTGCACCAGTGCTTATACAGGGGTGTCACAGCAAAGGGGGTGAATACTTATGCAATCAAGACTTTTCAGTTTTTTATTTGTAAATAATTTTGAAAAATATGTAGATTTTTTCCCCCACTTCGACATTATGGACTATTTTATGTAGATCAGTGACGAAAAATCCTAATTAAATCCATTTTAATTCCAGGTTGTAACACTACAAAATGTGGAAAAGTCCAAGGGGGGTGAATACTTATGCAAGCCACTGTACATATATATATATATATATATATATATATATATATATATATATATATAACACAGTATAACCTGTGGGTGGGTGTTTTGTGGAAACACCTTGTTATAAGATTCCGCAGTTGTTTAGTTACCCAACCAAACTCTCAAAAGTTGTTATATGAGTCACATACTTTCATAGAGACAAATATTCCATCAATGCTTTCTGGTGACTTATAAACCACAAGTTTAGAATACAAGTTTATAATTCTACCTTGACTGTTTCAGTTGTTATTTAAATAGAGAAAAGAGAAGTTGTTTCTTGATAATGGTTTTAATGATCTAAACAGTGACAGATCTAAATACCACTGCTGCGTGTAACAGCTGTGTTCCTTCTGGGATCATTTATTGACCCAAAAAATACAGTGAACTGAGGTCCATGAAAAATACAGTGAACTGAGGTCCATGAAAAATCAGGCTTGGGGTGGTATTAAGATGCTCAACTTATTAGATCATTAAAGTAAACCCCACTTTCTTTAATGCTGCTTTGCAGTAGCAATATTTGCTTTGTACTTAAATAAAAAAATAGATTAATAAAACAAATCTATATACCATGAAGTCACAAGGACTCTAAGAGGTTTCACCCAATTTGGGTGTTTTTCTTTCCAATTTTCCCTTAGGAAAGTGTTTGAAATACAAGGATTTATGGATTTATACTCACTGATACATGTCCTTGTTCATCATTAACTCCTGTTATCGCTTACTATGTATTCAAAATGTGGATGTTTTGAAGAAATTATTCTCATGCATCAGAACTGTTGGGACACAAGTGGGGACCGCTGATTCTATAGAACAGTCTTCTTATTAACTTTTTACACATACAGATTCCTATTCAATTGTCCGTATTGACTGATGTCAGTGTTAGGCAGCATTTTTAACACTGGGATAACAATGATTTAACTCTGCAGTCTTTTCATCATATTCAGTTGTTTTTAGTGATTTGCTGTATTTACACTGATGTAAATGGTCAATTAACAGTGTGTATGTAATTTGCTTGTTTAATGTAGGCTGATTGTTACATTTTACTGTTGGTTTTACGCACATTTAACACTATAAACTACACATGTTTTACCATACTGTCCTCCAACATTCATCTAGTTTTATTTTTTAAATGTCTTCTATTTTGTTTGTGATTTTGGGAAGTAATATTTTTTTTCAAACATTCTTAATTCAGTAATTTTATACAGTATGAAAGTTATCACAAACATATTTCAATGTTTGCATCAGTTTGAACCATAAATGTAGCAATTACTTAGGACTTCCCCCAAAAGTTTTATAAATGTGTAAGAGACAATTTAAACAGCAGTCAA
The DNA here is from genome assembly GCF_902713425.1 of Acipenser ruthenus. Taxonomy (NCBI): domain Eukaryota; kingdom Metazoa; phylum Chordata; class Actinopteri; order Acipenseriformes; family Acipenseridae; genus Acipenser; species Acipenser ruthenus. The sequence goes on along the minus strand of NC_081189.1, from coordinate 38,065,056 downwards.
CGTTTCTAAGCAATCAAGATGCAGAGCACATCTTAGCTCTGTACTTAATGAGGAGTTAAATTGTATATATTTTTTAATGAATATGCACATAAAACAGAACTAATTACAAACACAGTAGATGGATTGGGACTAATACACAGAATGGTTTGAGATGAAGCGTGGGAGGAAGAACAGCGTGATCGGGGAGAAAAACAACTCTTCCTTGCCATCCGATGAACCAAATGAAAAGTTCCCCAGGAATTAAAGACTAATCTTAGTAATTAAAGACTAATCTCACCTCTGGTGGTCCCGTCGGTGAGATGACCCCCACTCCGGGCATACTAACAACACATAGCTGGGACCACGGCAGAGCACAGCCGAGGGTGTGGTGGAGCCGGAGACCACAGCGGAGAAGGACAGTGCTGCTCGGGCAACAGAGCAAATAGTCCATATCAAACGTTAGAAAGGGGTGAGTTACATGGATATTTACAAAATATTTTTTTTAAGATTTGTGGTATGAAAATTTACAAATACATGACAATGTCGCTGTTTGATGTTATTCAATAGCTTATATTGTCTTGATGGGCTGGGACAAACTGTTTACCCTGTTTCAAATCTTTACAACCACATTCAATTGTTTTACTTGGATGGATATATTATTTTGCTTGTGTGGTTAAAATATGGATGTGGACCAGTTCTTATTGACTGCAAAGTTCCTAAATTTAGTCTTGACTCAATGACTTACTACAGTATGTGCCAAATCAAGGCAGTCTTGAAAATAACATTTGTCATATGCTAAAGTAAATAATTTCCACAGAATGTCTATCTCTTCCTGCCAGGCTGAACAAAAAATGTATTTGCATTACAAGGAATAATGTGGCCACAACATACATGTACATTTGACATCACCTGCTTTAAAAATCATGCCAGAGGTACCTTTTGAAATTCACTTCAGCTGCAAAGTCAATTCAAAATGGTGACATCACAATCGGCCACCTACCTTAGCCACTTAACGGTATTTCAACCCAGGAATGCAACTCTCTGTGTATGGGTTATAGCAATACTTGCAGCGTGTATCATAGCATTAGGATTTTAACAACAGCAAACTAACTTCAGACATCATCACATACATGCAACTTATCTATGTGACTGACCAAGCTTCACTATGAACAGACTTTGCTATACTTTTATTAGGATATAATGTAGAAAACTTTAAAAGGTTTCTATGTCGATTCTCCCTTTTTAAGGGCTTTACTTTTGGAAGTGTTTATACAAACCATACATTAATTCATGACAATCCAATTCCAAGCTCATACAAAAAGGAAAAAAAAAACTACAGTGTGTAAAGAAATCCATAACATGTCCTATAACATTAATAATATAGTGTATTCAATTAACAGATCATACATACACTGTTAACTTTAATAAGCTATAAGATAATAGATGGATATCACATCTTGCTCCAAGTTAACAGCTCATGTGTCAATTAGACTAGAAAATAAGAGATTGACCTCTTGTTTATTGTCATCTGCATGTTAATTCTGTTGCTACAAACAAGTGGATATACTGCTACCTAGTTTGGCTGATAACTCTAAGTTTTCAATCAATATTCTGAGTAAAAAATGTTTAACAAAGGACATCAAGGTAGTTCTTTCATCATACTTGTATCAGGCAGATTTCCAGTCTTTTCTGTATGTCCGGTCTGGTGTTTGTTTGAAAAGATATATCAGGCTGACTATATCAAGCTGAGGCCTGTTTGTTCCCATGATATACCCAACAGTTAAAAGCTGTCACTTTACCTTGAGCCCATTCTCAAAGTGTCAGTTGGATACTATTTCAATTTAGTAACTCAGCTACTCCAGTTTCACACTTCTGAGCAGCCAGATGGTGTGGAATTGTAAGGAAATGATGTTTATTTTTATAAATAAGATGTTTGACAACTGTGGAGGTGATCTTCATGAAATATGTTGCCATGTAGAATAATAAAGTATATTTTATGAATATAAAACCAAGATTTTCAAAATATTGTACATGGTAATTATGTCCATATTTTACACTGCATTGAAATGCAGGTTTTAAACCAGATATAAAACAGTGATAACTGGTTGTTTTCAAAGTTTTATATATTACATATGTTGATTTGTATAAAGATTTACAATAATTTTTAGAATGCAAACAGTCATAGTAAACATAATAGGGTACTGGTAGTGAAAACAACATACCCGTAATACATTTTCTAATGGAAAATTTGTAAATTTGTATTGAAGATGTGGGTTGTTATCACACTTTAACCAGGCCGTTTATAAAGCTTGTCATTCATCAGCTTTTTATATGAAGGGGCCATTAAACATTATCATGAAATACAGGAAGCATACATTTTTCCATGACCCAAAAGTGTACTCAAAATTAATTACATTTCTAATACTATATCCACATAGCCACCATATTTCATGATCTTATTATAGCACTAGAATAAATTAAAATAAAAATGGCTGTCCTCAGGCTATATCTAGATATATATGATCACAAACTAAACTAAACATCAGTGGGACTTCACTCACACAGCACACAGACCAAAATGAGTGAGCCAGTCTTTTTCACTTATGCATAGGATCCTGAACCACTAACAACAGCAACAACCACCAGCTTGAAAAGTGTGCATGTCTGATCTGACGTGTAAACTGAGCAGTAAAAATTGATGCTATTAGTTTTAAACTGTGTAACCCAGGGCCTTTTGAAACATTATGTATATTCTTCAATAAAAATGAAAAAAACAGCTATATATCACTTACCTTGAATGCCAGTTAAAACTGCATGATTTCAGTTTCGACATCTTAAGAAAAACTAGTATGTTGATTGCTTTTACCTCAGACATGTTGGGTGTATTGCAACAAACTAAAAGTAGCTTACTAACTGGGGATGATCCACTGGTTAGTATGTAGAACAATACTAATGATAATCTGCAGGACAATTTCAATGAATCGAACGCCTCCCGATAGACTGCAGGTTAGGTTTAAGATGTTCTCATTTGCAACAAACACAATGTATAAGTCATCTGCCCCTAGAGGAATGGAAAACAAGGTATTAGGTTAATGATTCTTTAGACGAAGTGCTGTACTAACTTGTTACTCATATGAATAGAACCCATTGATGTGTATTTTCATTGTAGTGAACAAAGCGGTTATTTTTTTAATTAATAAAGCATTGAATTAACATAATTCTGAATGTGTTAATTAAAAAGTACATTGCTATTTATTTAGATACTGTCCACTGTAATTGTTGATACTTTAAAAAAAAAAAAGCTACTTCATTAAAAGGTTTCACGTAATTAAACGATTTTTGAAAAAAAGCCTGTCTTAAATTTTGCTTTCGATTGTAAGTCGCCCTGGATAAGGGCGTCTGCTAAGAAATAAATAATAATAATAATAAAAAAGAAACATAGTTATACAATTAGACAACTGGACGATAGTTAGGACCGTTTCTCTAATTTCTGCTAACTATTGTTTTCAGCTTCAGGTATTGAATATCTTCATATTGAGTGTTATAGAAATGTAATTGACACCTATATCTCTCTGTCTTCAGTGCTGAAAGGGAAATGTAATATCTTATTTTAAAATGTTTTATTTAAAAACATACAGTAAAATGTGCCTATTAATTTTCACACAGAGTGTACTATTATAATTATACACATATATAGAATGAATGCAAGGAAATGCCTACAATAACAGCGCTTTAAAATTTAAATATGCAGTACAAGAATACAGCACTCCTCTTCCTCTCCTGTCCCCACCACACTCACTGTGTATGCTATTACCCATACACAAGGTAGAATTGATCAGTTTAACCCTCAGGTCTGTACTAAAGATGGGGATCAGCTTATCACACACTTTGTTTCCTGTATTTTTTTGTTGCAAGATAGTATGGAGTTGGGGATGATCTACAGATAGTACTGTACTAGCTAGTACTCAACTTAGTACAGAACGAAGGACTACATTCTCATGTTCATTGCAATTGACCCATTATTTCTTGCAGCTTTTTTTTTTACTCTAAATACAATAACTACTGCATGCTAACGTTAAATGCTGCCATGCTAAATCTACAGCTAGTGAGTGACACAGATGTTGTCCCTTTCTAAAATATTAAAACTCAATTTTGCCCACTTCTTCTAATGTCTAAAGTGAACCCACCTACTGTACCAGTTATGCAGTGTGTGCTGAAAAGCCTTGTCAGAACATGGGTTAGGTAAGGGTGCGGTGGCAGCCTTACCTGACAATTTCCCGTCTTTTTCAGAATTGTCAGCTCTTACCGTCAAGTAAAACATAGTTTGTTGGGCAGTTTAAAAAAATGAGAAAAACCACAAAGAAAGTGATTTCTATTATTTCAAATTGTTTTATTGAAAGATATAAATTAAAGATTCAGCTTTATAATAAAACAACACATTATAACATAGCATGCATAAAATAAAAAATAACATGCAAAAACGAATTTCATACTTTGACAAAAGTATTTGGGCAATCAACATATTTCGTATGAAACCCATTTGTTGCTAATTTTTGACAATTATCATGATTGAAAACCAACACCGGATGATGATTATAGAATAAATAAATACATAATCATCAAGTGCTGAAAAATAAATTGGAACTTTGTGATTCAAAAAAAGCAACACAAATGGTTAAAACTAAAGAGTACAGCAACGATCTCAAAATGGCAATGATATAACTAAACGAAAAAGGAGACGCCTGGCAAAATCCTCTGATTACTGCAAAAGATTTCACACAAGAATTGAGAGAAGATGGTCTAGAAATTCACAAGCTAACAATTCAACGATACCGTAACACTAGAACTGCCACGGTAATCATTTTGACGTGTTTGGATTTAAGATGTAAACAAATCTGCGTTTGTGAATGCAGCGGTTGTCGTTTTTTTCTTTCGTTATTTTCTTTCTTGTTTTTTAATGGACAACCGCATTGCATTGACAGTACGCAGATTTGTTTCATTTTACATCTCTTTAATCCCGCGGGTTCTAGTGTTAACAAGATGAATCTTCATGGGCAAAAATCAAGACACAAACCTTTGTTAAAAACAATACACAAAAGAAAGCAATTGAAGTTTTCCATTGAATACTTGAAGCCTGATGATTTCTTCAACTAAATTTCATGGTCAGACGAATCCAAAACTTTTTTGACCAAGAAAGCAACAATATGTATGGAGGAAGAGAGGAGAATAATTTTTCAAGCAGAAGGAAAACAGGGTTAACCATGAAATTTTCAAAGAATGTTTGAATATTTTTAACAGAGAAAACCTCTAATTTCATATTAAAATATGTTTTGCTTTGTTAACTTTATAAATGTGGTGAAATGTTGTATTTACTAATAACAGGCTTAACCAAAATTCTTATCCTCATCTTTAATTACATTCCTGAACAAACATGACGTATTGATTTGCTCTTTGAAAGCAGATTGCTAGTGTTTGTATGACAGTCACCAAAGGAATGACTTTATTATACAGAATGTTAGCTTTAATATGGAGAATATGTGGTTGTTACCATTACCCACACATCTATCTCTGTGTGAACAATACAACCATTGTCTACTTTTTTAAACAAGAACATTATAAAAAAGCTTGACACTTCTTTTGCAATAACATTTGAAATTCCTATTAAATAAATCTAGATGTGTATTACAGTAACAAATTCATCTTGTGACCAGTACAAGATGCATCTGTGAATGAGCTCTCATATGCCAAACAGTAAAACAAACACAAATAAATAAATAAATTAAAAAGTTAAATAGTAAGCTACTCAATAGCATTGGAACATGTCCCATAAAAGTTTAAAAAATGTGTTTGATTTAAAAAAAAAAAAAAAATGAGTAGGAGGAAACAAAAAAACGAAACAAGCCATGGGTATAAACAAATGTTTGTGTTCATTGTCTGGCTACTAAAATAAGTTACGCAAGTTTTAACATTTGCAGTAAAATATTGTATTTCTTACGTGTGTGCAATCCTCAGTAACAGATGACAAACTAAAAAAGAATTTTGGATCCAATCCTATGTGCGTCAAAGGTTTGTCTTGCAAACTTTAAAATGTTCTGTGTTTGTATCAATCGTGTCTGTTTCTGGGTTGAGAGTTTTATTACTGCTAATTACATAGTCTGGGTTGAGCCTAAACTGACACGTGTTTGGCTGTACAACTTCAAAATGCTCAATCAAAATTTAGGTAAACAGATAACAAATGTTTGGCTAAGAGACATGTTATAGCCTACCGGTAAACTGTACTGTCCCAAAGAGAGTTTTTGCTTTTTTCAGACCCAGAAAAACAAAATATTAATAAAATGTACACTATAGTAAGGTTTCACGGACGCGGATTAGCGCTGAGCTTGGATTACCTAATGATACCAATAAAATAGTCATTAATCAGGGTGAATCCAGCCTGTTTCTCATAATTCTAGGGCTATAGTTGTCACATGTTGTTAGGAATCAGCTAGAAGTCCCTAGCTTACAAATATGAAGCTGCAAATGTGTCTATGAATATTAAAGCATCTGTAGTAAGATGAAAATAAATGTTCTCTCTTAGACATTGGTAAAGACTTCTAAAATGTTTTTGTATTCCTACATATTTTACCATTGTTTTATGCTTGTGTGGAAGGCTGGTGGATAATTCACTGACACACAGGACACAGAGAAGTAATTTAGGAACACCGCACAGGTGCCCAGTTTTATTATGGGAGCTCAATTTCTTTTCAGCCCGCAGAGGGCGCTGTTGTCTGTGGTCTGCCGTACCAACTATGGTAGCGACAGAGCCACAACTATACCGGGGGCGGTACAGGATACAGTGTTTCAAACAAAACAATAATCAAAAGGCGAAAGGAATAGGGAAAATAAAACACAGTAAACAAAACTACAAATAAAAGGTGCTGCGCTCGGCAGCTTCACCCCAACCGTCGCTACCCGCACGGCCCGGGTCTCCGTCCTACACTAGCGGCTCCCTCAGCCTGCTATACACCTCGCTACCGCTAATTCTTTTATTTTTTTTTTTTTTTCTTGTTGGGATTTCCGTCCCCGCAGTTTTTTCTCCAGCGCTTCCGCACACCGTTTACGTCTCACAGGGCAGACCTGAGGGAACAGCAGAATGTTAACTTATAGGGCCAGCAATTCCCCCAAGCCACTCAGAGAGAAGGAAAGTCCGCACACCCACTCTCCCCCCTCTCCGTGTCACTGCCATGACTGACAGGCGGATATTGACGGGCTGCTGCCCTCTCCCTGCAGCACTATGAACACATCAGAAGAGTCAGCACAGGTCTCCCCCTGTTACATATCCTCCCCCTCAGAATGGCACCACCGGTCCATTCGAAAATCCTACATCCCCATGCCTTCCCATGAGAAAAAATCTGCGTTTTGATGCAGCTTTCCTGCTCGGTGGACTACCCTGAAGGCATAGGGCTGCAGGGCCAAGTACCACCGCGTGATTCTGGCGTTGTTATCCTTCATCCGGTGAAGCCATGCTAAGGGGGCATGATCTGTAACCAGGCTGAAGTGTCGCCCCAGGAGGTAGTACCGGAGTGACTCGACTGCCCATTTTACTGTGAGACACTCCTTCTCGATGGTACTGTAGTTTTTCTCGCGGGGAAGGAGCTTCCTGCTGATATACAGGACCTGGTGCTCTCTTCCCCGCAAATCCTGAGACAACACTGCCCCGAGACCTGTCTCTGACTCATCTGTCTGCAGGGTGAACCTCTTACCGAAATCCAGACTGCACAGCACTGGCTTACTACACAATCTCCGCTTCAAAGCGAGAAAGGCCCTCTGGCACGGCTCCGTCCACTGAACCGTATTTGGGGCAGCCTTCCTGGTGAGGTCTGTCAAGGGAGTAGCAAGCGTGGCGAAGTTCGGAATGAACTTCCTGTAATAGCCCGCTAGTCCCAAGAAAGAGCACACCTGGGTTTTGGTTGTAGGGACCGGCCAAGCAGCCAAGGCTTTCACCTTAGCAATCAGCGGTCTGATCTGGCCACCCCCTACTCGATACCCCAAATACTCCGACTCACTCTTCCCAATGGCACATTTCTTTGGGTTAGCAGTGAGCCCAGCCTCCCGCAAGGATTGCAATACCGCCGCTACCTTACACAGATGACTCGGCCAATCCTCACTGTGGATAAGCACGTCATCTATGTAAGCAGCGGCGTACTGCTGATTGGGCCGCAAAATGCGATCCATCATCCGCTGGAAGTCAATGCAAAATCGAGTTGACCCATCCGGCTTATCCACTAAAACAATCGGACTGTTCCAGTCACTTTGGGACTCTTCTATTACCCCCAGTCTCAGCATTTCATCAATCTCCGTTTTTATTACCTGTCTTTTACGTTCAGGTACACGGTATGGCCTCTGGCGAACTGGCGCCCCTGGCTCAACTTCAATGTGATGATGGGCTACTCGAGTCTGCCCCGGGACGGGAGAAAACACATCAGGAAATTCCGTCACCAGCGCCCGAGCCTGACATTTCTGTGTTGGTGTCAGATTCTCTGCAATCTGTACCGACCCTGTTTTCGCCAACACAGAAAGATCAGGTCCCAGGTCGTGACGTCATCTGCCTGCGCCACTACCAATGCCTCCGGTTGCAGCCAGGGCTTCAAGAGGTTAACATGATAAATGTGTTTCTCTCTCTGTCACTCTGGCTGGCAGATCTCATAATCCACCGTCCCAATCCGGCGTGTAACCTCAAAGGGTCCTTGCCACTTAGCCAGAAGTTTTGACTCAGAACTGGGTAATAATAGAAGCACTTTATCCCCCGGCTGAAATGTGCGCAACCGGGCTCCTCTATTGTATTGTGTCTCCTGTCTGTGTTGTGCCTGCTGCAAATTATCATGCGCCCATTTTCCAACAGACTCCAGACGTTTGCGCAGGTCCAACACATACTGGACTGTATTAGTCAAATTATCCTGCTGTTCCTCCCACATCTCTCTGACCAGATCGAGCACACCCCGGGGTCTTCGCCCATACAGCAGCTCGAATGGCGAAAAACCTGTGGAAGCCTGGGGTACCTCTCTGATCGCAAAGAGAAGGGGAGGAATCAGCTGGTCCCAGTAACGCACATCACTGCTAATAAATCTGCGCAACATGCTCTTAAGGGTCTTATTAAAGCGCTCCACAAGACCATCGGTCTGAGGATGAAACACCGAGGTCCTAATGGTCTTAATTCCCAAAAGTTTACATGTTCCGCGGATTAGCCGGGACATAAAGTTGGTGCCTTGGTCGGTCAGTATCTCCCTGGGGATCCACTCCCGGGAGAAAACGTTCACGAGCTCGTTGGCAACAGACTTGCCAGACATAGATCGGAGGGGTATAGCCTCTGGATAACGCGTCGCGTAATCCAAAATGACCAATAAGTGTGTGTACCCCGCCGCACTCCTTTCCAATGGCCCAACTATGTCCATCCCAATACGCTCAAACGGAGCTTCCACTAGGGGCAACGGCACCAGTGGTGCTCGTGGGACGGCTCTAGGGCTAGCTTTCTGACACTCCCCACACCGTTCATAAAACCGTCTGACGTCACCATCCAACCCCAGCCAATAGAACTGTGTCACAAGCCTCGCTTTGGTTTTGTCCCTTCCCAAATGACCAGACAGGGGAATAGCGTGAGCAAGCTGCAGCAAATCCTCCTTAAAGGGCTGAGGAATTAGCAACTGATGACACACCTCCCCCGTCTGGGGTAATTTTTCAACACGGTACAGCAGGTCTCGATTAATTTCAAAGTGAGGGTACGTGGCGGCGCATCTGGGCTCGACCACCCGACCATTAACCACCGCTGCTTGGTCAAAGAGCCTGCCCAGCACGTCGTCATGCCCTTGCTCGAGTCGGAAGTCACGGGAATGAGCTAAAAAATCAGCTCCCATGGCTTCCAGCTCGGGGTCGGGTCGGTCCTGAGCGGAGGCAGCCGAGCCAGACCACTGTGCTGGCTCCGCAGCCTCCCCCCCCGACTCTTCACCAACCGCCCCCACCTGAAACCTTTCGGACTCCTTCCATTGCCAGCCCTCATTCTTAGCGGCCCGATGTTCCGGTTTAGTTTTTCGGGGTCTAAATCTATGGCAAAACCAATTCGGGTCACAGAAGGGGAAGATCTCTCCAATTACATCCTCCTTCTTAGCCAATAGGGTGGACGGGGCTGTCAGAGCAGCTAACCAATCCTTAAACTGCCCACAGTCCCGCCCCAGAACTACTGGTACTGGCAATCGAGGACACAATCCTACATGCACCTGCGTCACCTGCTGGCCAATAGTTATATTCACACTTATCTTGGGATAGGAGCGTACATCCCCATGAATACATTTAATATGCACCTGTCCCAATAACCGTTTATGCCCCAGTGAGATTAGGCTATCCTGTATTAGGGACTGACCACACCCTGAATCCAGGAGCGCCTGGGTTTTTGTACCATCCACTGTCACAGGAATAACAAAACCCGTCTGCTGAAGTGACTGAGGTAATTAACAGGCTTACCTGGTTGGCTGAGGTCACACTCCATCACGGGGCAATCCTGCGCGAGGTGTCCCACCTCCCGGCACGTCCAACACCGCAGTGGGCTAGTTTCTCGCCCTGGAGCCTCGGCAAGAGGTGGAAACACCGGAGCCATCAAAGGGGCTCGACGGTAAGGAAGCCGTGCGAGACCCCGGTCCGACACCGCAGCAGCCCACGGGGAACCCCACGCTGCCCCGGTCCCCGGGCCGGGAGCTCTCGCAGCCTCCCCCGTCCAAAACCTTGTACACCCCTTCCCCCCAGTCCCTTCGCCCTATCCGGGGCCGGTGGTGCGGATGATCCCGCAGTGCTTCTCCCTGGCAGCCTGGCTGGCGTTGGTTCGGCTGCCTGGTACTGCTCTGCCAGTGCGACCGCCTGATCCAGGGTGGCGGGTGCCTGCCGCTGTACCCACAGCCGTGGTTCCGGAGCTAAACACTCCAGAAAGCGCTCCACCACAATCACCTCCATCAGCCTGGCTTTCGTGGTCGCATCCGGCCTCAACCACCCCATGGCGTACTCGTTCAGGCGATGGGCAATGGTTCTGGGGTGCTCCTCGGGCGAGAAGCGCTCCTCCCGAAACCTCCTCCGATATCCCTCCGGTGTGGCCCCCACGCGATTCAGGATGGTGGCTTTTAGCGTGGGGTAGTCCATCATCCGGTCGGGAGACAGCGTCCTCGCTGCTGCTTGCGCCTCCCCCGTTAACTGGGGCAAGAGGTAACTGGCCCATTGGGCCTGATCCCACCCGGCAGAGGTCTCCAGGGCCTCGAACACCTCAAGGTAGGCTTCGGGTCGATCCTCTGCCGTCATCTTGGTGGGTCTCATCAACCGGGGGTCAGGTCCCGCCGGTCTAGCCACCCCTTGCACTGCCGCCGTCAGGGTCTGGCGCAGGAGATTCATCATCTCCGCGAACTGGGTGGCATCCATACTGGTGTGCACTGCTTACAGGGGGCAGTGCCAGTGAATCCCACCCTGACACCACGTGTGGAAGGGTGGTGGGTAATTCACTGACATACAGGACACAGAGAAGTAATTTAGGAACACCGCACAGGTGCCCAGTTTTATTATGGGAGCTCAATTTCTTTTCAGCCCGCAGAGGGCGCTGTTGTTTGCGGTCTGCCGTACCAACTATGGTAGCGACAGAGCCACAACTATACCGGGGGCGGTACAGGATACAGTGTTTCAAACAAAACAATAATCAAAAGGCGAAAGGAATAGGGAAAATAAAACACAGTAAACAAAACTACAAATAAAAGGTGCTGCGCTCGGCATCTTCACCCCAACCGTCGCTACCCGCACGGCCCGGGTCTCCGTCCTACACTAGCGGCTCCCTCAGCTTGCTATACACTTTTTACCGGGGCTGCCCAAAGTTTTTCCCCCGCTACCGCTAATTCTTTTATTTATTTATTTTTTTCTTGTTGGGATTTCCGTCCCCGCAGTTTTTTCTCCAGCGCTTCCGCACACCTTTTACGTCTCAGAGGGCAGAACTGAGGGAACAGCAGAATGTTAACTTATAGGGCCAGCAATTCCCCCAAGACCAACCTCTCAGCCACTCAGAGAGAAGGAAAGCCCGCACACCCACGCTCCCACCTCTCCGTGTCACTGCCATGACTGACAGGCGGATATTGACGGGCTGCTGCCCTCTCCCTGCAGCACTATGAACACATCAGAAGAGTCAGCACAGGTCTCCCCCTGTTACAACTTGGTACACGATTTTAGCTTTTAACTTCATTTTTACATGATCAATGTAGAAATTGTGTAGACACACAACCACAGCAATCAGAAATACTGCAAAAAAAAACCAGACCTTGTTTAAAGGCCCAACGACTGTGTCAGCAGAGACAGCAGGAAAGAGTTTCATTCTGTTTAAATCTGTTTCTGATATCGGAGGGTGTTGGTGGGCTGTATCTTTGCCAGATTTTCTGTAATTATTAGCGACAGACATGAAAACATTGTTGGATGATTTAAACTCAGTTTCAGATATTATTTTGACATTTCTACACACAGAAACACTATTCAGATAGCGATTTATGCCAGCTCTCAAACCCCAAAAACTTGAAATGCTGTATTAATTCATAAAAATACCTTAGTACTTTATTTAATTGAATGCTTGTTTCAACCAGCCATTAAAAACATGTATTATTATTAAGGCATAATGATATTAATAGATCAGTTAAGTGAGTTGGTCTATGATGTCACAGCTGTGCAGTAAGACAAGTATTACTGCATGGTCATGTGATTTTGTTCAGCCAATCACAGCACGTCATTTATCCAAGCCATTTTATAATAAACAATAATCTCACCCTTAACTTCCTAAACCTATAAATAACAAGAATATAATAGAAGTTGCAAGCAACTTGATGGCTTCCAAGGCATTTTTGTTCCTATCTGTGTTCCAGCAGTTATAAGCCACTTTTGCATTTGACCTTATGGTCACAGTCAAAGACGTTTTTTGACAGAGCATATATGGGTTCTTATATGTGTTCCATAATAACCATGACCCTATCTGCACTATCTAAGGAGTTACAAGCTAGTTTTGCATTTGACCGTAGGGAGAGGTCAAAGGTCATGTGGGAGGCAATTTTTTAATAGACCACATGTGGGTTTGTATATGTGTTCCATAGTTACCATTACCCTATCTGCACTATGTAAGGAGTTATAAGCTAGTTTTGCATTTTACCTTATGGAGAGGTCAAAGTCACGATCAAGTTAATTTTTGAATAGAGCATATATGGGTTCATGTGTGTATTCTATAGTAACTATGACACTGTCTAAACTCTTAAAGAAGTTCTAAACAAGTTTTGCATTTGAGCTTTAGCAAGGTAATATGTGCAAATATGTGCACTTTGACCATAGCTGAAATTTAATTGGCTCACGACGGCCATGTTTTTTTTATGTAGCGAGTTGCTTTGCACAGACTTGATAGACAACCTTGCCAAGGCTATGCATGCAGTTTTGCTTAAATCGGCATATCGGTTTCAGAGAAAAAGATGTTTGAATATTTTTTGACAAATCCAGTATGGCTGCCAAACCATGTGACTAATCGACTTGTGTTGAACAAATCTAAATATAGGCCATAAGGGTAGTATGAGCCCCAAGTTCCACATCTGTACCATAAGAGGTTTTGGAGAAGATTTTGTTAAATTGGCCAATATTCGCAAAAAAATCCAATATGGCTGCCAAACCATGTGACCTATGACTTTGTTTTCGCCTTGCCAAGGCTATGTATGCAAAGTTTCGCTTCAATCGACATAACCGTTTCAGAGAAGAAGACATTTGAATATTTTTGACAAATTCAATATGGCCGTCAGACCATGTGACCAATCAACTCTTGAACAACCATAAATATAGGCCATGAGGGTAGTCTATTGCACCAAGTTTCACATCTCTGCGATAAGCGGATTTGGAGAAGATTTTTTAAAATTGACAAAAATTCTCAAGATATCCAACAGAAACAATAGGCTTCCCGGAAGCCTAATAAAAAAAAAAGCTACAGTAAACCTACTGTAATGTACATTTTCTCATAACTTATATCCCTGTAATGTATTATCATGTTAGTTTCCATCACTTCACCTATATACTTGTTATTATATAATGACCAGTATGCATACAATACTCATTTTCTAATATGACTGCTCTTTTATCTTTTTTGTCTTTTTTACTGGACTGGGTGATGGTTTCAATGTTGTTCTAATCAGTATGTGCATATACCGACAACCTAGACCTATTATTTTACATTTATCTATATTGAACAGTTTTTAAAACAATATTAGTGTCAGTCATCATCTAATCCATGTATTACATTATTTGTGTACAAAGTTCAAATTATTTTGGTATTTGGATACCGCATGCCCAATGAAGCGTTGTATAAGCTATAGTACCTCCGTGTGGAAACACACTAGTCTGTGTGACAAACATGGTCCGTCTAATTTTCCATAAGGAAGGAACTTGTACCTGCTTTCATTTTGTGTTGTAGACATCTTTCACACTGTACATATTTCCTTCGCATGTTGTATTTTTATGTATAATTATAATTAATGTTGCATTCAATTAAAAAAAAAGAAACACCTCTGTGCTGTGTAAGTGGTTGCTGGGAAAAGAAAACCCAAGACGGAACTGTTCTCATTTCCAAATAATGAAGTGACCTACCCACAATTATAGCAGCACTGTGTTATTTCAATATACGTCCCCAAAGTCTTAGATACAGCTCCAGCTGATTCGGAATGTTTGCATAATGGACGCGTATCAAATAAACTAGCTAATGAGATTTGGAAACGATGCATTTCCTTTCGGAATGAGGATGATCCGACCTAAATAAATAAATATTGCATTTTTTCATCCTTCGTATTTGTTTTTCATTTGCATTTCCTGACACAACACATGCACAATCGTCTACACACCATTGAGTGGGAAAGTCGAATTCGGCCACAAATTCCATCTCCCTATCAGTTTCTGAACAATCTGATGTTGAAATATTGTCTGGCATTATTTTGGACATGTCCTGTGTACAGTCACACTGTGTTGCTGAGGAAAATTTGAATTTGGTTAGCATCCTGGATTTTCTGTACAAACAGTATCTTTATCTACCCATACCCTTTTTAAATCTGCTTCTTATTACATGTTTGTAATACTGCTACTATTACAGGTACAATGACTACATATAGTATCTACACCATCATTCGATAAGTATGCTATTTCTTACTTATTTGACCATTAAGAGATGAAATCACTTGTAGATATCGCTCACATCAAAAGGTACGTACAATTATTATATATGCTCAAACATGGTGGTGCTGGGCCCACTTTCCAGAATATTGGTGGAGGACGGGCTCCACGGGCCAATATAACCAGGTGTCTATGTATTTACAGCTAAAATTAAACTAATGATGATAAACTGAATAAAACAGCTGAAAAAAAATCAGAAGAAAATAACATGTTTGTTGTGGTCTAGACGAAGCGTGAACCTGGAATAAGCTGTGAACCAGGCGAAGCTGCAAAACAACTGTGCCTAAGTGAAAGTGATGGCATGGGCACCCTCAACCAAAAACAACTTGATAGTAATTTGAAGAAGACCGTGCTTACTGACTAGTTCCAAAATTTGTAAAAAAACAACATTGCAAAACAAGAATTTTGTGGGTGTTTTTTGGGAGGCTGGCGGTGGGCCTGCATGTAGTCAATGTACATGTA
Source organism: Acipenser ruthenus (assembly GCF_902713425.1). NCBI lineage: Eukaryota > Metazoa > Chordata > Actinopteri > Acipenseriformes > Acipenseridae > Acipenser > Acipenser ruthenus. Next base: position 38,049,384 of record NC_081189.1, on the reverse strand, counting down.
TTTTGAAGTGTCACTTTTTATCACAAGAAAAAAAAAAGAAATACAAAAGCACTAAAGTATCAGTGTATCAACTCACATTAAACTAGCAATTCAGCCAAGTTTCTGACCCAGTAGGATTTAACCTACTGCCTCACCTTTTCTGTTCAATCTGAGGACCCAAAGAACAACAAAAAAACAAACAGATATCTAGAATTTGGAATTTAGGAAGGATAAATAAATAACCTGGGCAGAGGTAGAACCCAACAGACCTACAGTATTTATGCCTCCAATGGGTTACTGCAACAAATAGACAACATTCCACTGTTTTTTCAGACAAGTTCTGAATCTCTAGGGGAGCTAATTAGGATATTCAGTAAACAACTGGATGAGCTGATGATGAGTTGAGTGCTTCCTTCTCTCAATCATGCTGCACTGGACTTTCGTGGACCCTTGACTTTTGTTAGAGCTCTCGCCTTTGGCTTGGGATGCTTAACTCTAGTCGTGGTCAACTACCAAATGGCAGAGTATTATTTTGAATATAATATATATGTGTTTTGTATTTTTATATTTTGTTTAATTTTCTGTAAGTCACTTTGGGTAAAAGCATTTGCTAAATAATTGAATAATAATAATAATAATAATAATAATAATAATAATAATAATAATAATAATAATAATAATAATTTATTATTATTATTATTATTATTATTATTATTATTTCATCAGCTACAGTATAACCACTTTCAAATTATTTTATTCCTCACTTGAAAATCAGACCCTTGAATCTTTCATCCTTTTATGTCCAACTGTTGCATTTGCAGAAATATCAATGCATTTATTGTTTTATGTCTTTTTGAGTGGTTGTGAAACAGCAATCAAAAGCCATGAGCAGTAAACCTGGGTTCTAGCTCAATATCACCTCAATATCAAAGTGATTTTTTAATGCAATTTTGAACAATTTATAGATGTGTTACATCTGAAAGAAACTGGTGTAGGTCATGCTGAAAGTATCGTTTAGACACTAATGACAATGTTTGTAACTTGATATTTTATGATTTGGTGTTTGAAGTTATGGGTGTTCTATTATTAGTAGACATGTGAAGTGGAGTCCATGATGCCATTCAATATAGGAATATAATTAATTTATCAAAGGGTAGATGCTCATTGCTCATTAGGGGTACCACAGTAACCCAATGTAGTTATAAATGGGCAGTCACCGTTTATAAAGCATAATCCATATAATCCAAAGGTGAGAAGGGTGGGTCACCTAATACACTGGAGAGCGGACACTGGAATGTTTCAAAGGGGAAACAAAATGACACCTCTGACAGATTAAAGAGCACATACTAGAGCTTCACCTTCCCTAAACTGCTGTCTTCATCTGATGGATTAATGTGCTGTTACCATTTGCCATGACAAGCTGCTACAAATAAAGCAAACAAAGGCGCTCACTGCATCTGCTTTTAACCCAAGGAAAAAAAATGCGTGAACTTGTTTTTATTCTGGACAAGCTATTGGACTATGGCTTATCTTAAATGAGCTTCATTAACACAGGCAGTGGATAGGAAAGTAGACTGCAAGGGCACTTAATGACCTGTCAATGCCAATTCAAAGCAATTGAATAGAACAGCTCTAAAATAAATGGAGCGTTAAAATAAACACAACAAATCATACCTGCACATTAACAGAATCTCTTAATCATCCTTCTCATGAAAATAGAAATTATTTAAAAAAATGGCTATTTAAACTTGCATCATTTATCTGTTTATCTTAAAATCAAAATAAGTTCTTCATTATGTGTTGCAACTCTTGACCACTGAATCCGATGTCTCTGAGAAACCGGGTTGTGGAGTGTGCCACAAATCCTTGACAATCCACCTCCACTGGGTAAACCTGGACTCTCCATCCTCAATGTTCCACTTCAGCAGCCAGTTGAGCGTACCAAAGTTTTTTCCTTTCATACGCCCCATCCACAGCATCCTCCCATGGCACTGTTAACTCTACCAGGTGAACAAGGCATGCTGATCCAGACAACAAGACAATATCAGATTGAAGGTTAGTGGTGGCAAGCTCAGGTGGGAAAATAAGTCATTGTCCAACATCTGCCGGCATTTTCCAGTCTCTAGCAGCTTCCAGTTGTCCTAGACGAGTTTTGGTTTTAATACCTTTTCTTGGAGGTTGCTCCCCTGGACGGAGGAATGTTGTTCTTCGTGTGTCATATATTGCTGGCATTGGTGGCAACCTGTTGGTCATGCTCCGCTTGTCTTCCAATGCTAATGCCAAACATCACAGCATCTGGTCATGACGCCAAGTAAACCGTCCTTGGCTAAGACCCACCTTACATCCTGTCAAATTGTGCCTTAATGTAGCTGGCGATGAACACAAAGGACACCACAGATCCTCTCCTACCCATAGATTAAGGTTTTGTGGTGATGGGAGAACATCATATGTTGACCTGATAAGGAAACTGGTCCTGCTCTGTTCCATTGACCATAGATCTCACCGGCCGATCTTGCATTGTTCCACCGTCTCCCACCTCGTCCATCCTCCCAGCCTGGGAAACTGCCTTTACTCACCTCATCCTCTTCTCCTGCTTTTGCACCTCGTTGACTACCAGCTTCCTCTGTTGAGCTGGGGCTGCTTTGTGCCATGTAGGAGGAGCTGAACTGAGACCAAAGCCTCCTTTTCCATGCTGTACTTGCCCCATGATATCACTGATACGAAGGGCAGCCTTTCCATCTTCCACAGTTTCCTTTGCCGCCCACTTCCTTCCAGTTTTCAACACCGGTGCTGCCTCCCTCACACATTCGTCGTGTGACTCTACCAATGTAATTTCCAATCAAACCTTGGCACACTTAAACTCCTCGGTTAGACCTGAGACTGGCAGCTGCAGTATTCCTTTGAAATACAGTCCCACTCTACTGAGGCAGCATGGAACTCCTGAACATTTCCTGACGTATGAACTGATTAATGCTTCCAGCTTCTCTACTGTTGTCAAGGAAACCTCATACACAGTGAGTGGCCACAGAAGTCTTGGCAGTAGATCAAACTGAAAGCACCAGAGTTTAAGTTTGTCTGGTAAAGCGCTGCTGTCTATGCTCTTCAACCCTTGCACTGCTTGTTGTCTCACTTCTCCCACATGAACTGTGTCCTTTAGGTCCCCATCATACCACAGGCTTCTCAGACATTGTTGGTATTGCCTCATCATTAATGTAGAACCTCTTATCCACTACTTTACCTTTAATTATAGAGATGTTCCTTGACTTAGTGAGCTTGAATTGCATTCATGCCCATTCAATGTTATTGATTAGTTTGCCAAGTAATATTTATCCCTTTGTATAAAGAAAATGTTACTAAACAAATGTAAACTTTTGTAGCATTGAGCCATGGCGTTGTGTATCTGTGACTGTCCATATTTGTATTACTCTCCAGGGGAGACTTAAATGCAGAAACAAACCCCAATAACAAAACATAAACAGGCACTGATTTAGTAGGGGAACCCTCTTAATTAGTAATGTGACAGTGCGCTCCCAGGCTGCTTAATGTACTCCTACAACTCCTACAACTGACCCTGACAACCTCTCTCCAGTTGAGAACTAGCTTCAATCACGCTGCCCATAAGCACAAATGTAGACACTATAGGGGGTATCCCATTTGACATGTTACAATATGCAAGCTTAGTTGAGTTTGAATAAGCTGATTATTTATATCGGACAGCTGCAAAACAGAATACTCTGGTATTTATATATTTATAGCTTCAGATTACTTTGAGAACATGATTATCCCCATCTAGTAGTTCCTTGTTGGCACACTAGCCAGACGTCATACATTTTCACTGTTCTGTTAGTGAATGTAATGGTTAAATAGGCAACTTCACATGGATTGCTATAGACAACATACAGCTGTGCATTGTGTTATTATTTTCTTTTAATCTTTTTCTGTCAGTGTTATGCAAACCACATGGACTGTAGAGTATATACTGCCTAGATAAGTTTGTTTGTTGGCCATAAAATGATTAAAAGCAAACATTTGAAAAGGGAACAATAGTGGGTGACCAACTATTCAGAGCTTTCAAATCCCAGACAACAACTTCACTGTACCTGGGAAATTAAGGAAGAATGGGTAAGAAAGGTGCAATCAATATGCACATTCACCCAAATGCAGGTTTTTGTGCAAGCAGTACTGACCAGAACAGTGAATGTACACATGTTTGATTGATCACATCCTGCAGATTGTGTCTTGTACATTTCAAAACTAGCAAGAAACTACTTCTCTTAGAACAAACAGAACTGCTCCGTATCGGTATGACATTATTATATTGTTTTATAGTGATTTAATCCTCCAAGAAAATTAGCTTTTGCCTTTGGATGTGCTTCAAAATATGGTCTGTGGTGTTTTCAAGATTTTGTTTGTAAGGTTTTACTTAAATTCCTAAATACTGTATGATAAATTTTATTTTGTTTTTCTACAAAAGTATCATATGTAGTCTATTCAACATACATACTGTCCTTTCATGGTTTTGGCAATTTAATGCAAATAGCAGTTAAAACCACACTTTATTTTATTTTTGTTTTGCTTTTTTCAAGATACACTGTAACAAAATGTTGACATGGAAAATTTCAGAGCTGGTGGTATACTGGTTTGCAGATGGTTGTGCTGGTTCAGGAGACATGGTGCTGGTTGAGGAGCTGGTTAAACTACTCCAGGAAATTATAGGTCCATTAAAAGCCCACTCACTGTAAAGTCAAATGTTTGGTGTCTATACTCATACATTACTCTCTTCGGCAGGAACTTTACACCCTGGGTTTGAATATATAACTCAGCACCTTTTCAAAATTGCTCAAATGTCTGTATAAATTAGCACCATAAGCACTAATTTAAAAGGTCTACTGAATTAGTAGATTGTAATTCAAACAGATTGTTCAAAGCCAAACATTAAGAGAAGCTTTCTGCAGAGGGTCAGGATCATACCAGATAGATTAATGAATTTCTAACAGAAGCAAGAAAAGTTAAAGGTCTAACAAGGACAACCCACCAGGTTTACATTACAGAATAAGGGTTAGATCAAATTCCTAGTGGCTTGTCCTATAATTTACATGAGGAAATAACTCATTCATTTTGGTGAAGAAGTTTTTGGGAACACAAATCTGCCATCAACTTGTTCACCAGTGAGTAACAGTTTTTCTATAACACAATGACAACAGAGGATACTCCCATTGCATAGCAGCATAGTCTTTTCAATGAATAGCATGCTACTCCCCTCTGCTGTGCCAGAATATAACTGCAACATTAGTACACCATTCTGTTGCAGGCATCTTTGTCATTTAACATCAAAACAAATATCGATAACATCTAAAAGAAGGCATAACCGGAACAGTTGCGTTTTCTGACTCTAGAAGCAAGGTAATCATCACACAATTTCAGTAATCAATAATATCGAATCTGAACCTAATGTTCCACATTTTCAAATTCTTAAAAAAAGGTATTTCTCAGTTTCAAATGAAAAGACATAAGGTGAAGCAACAAGTGGAACATGTACAAGAAACATGCTACATGTTGCACTGCATATAATTTAATGCAACCTGCATTGGAGATTAGTGTGTTTTATAGCAACACGCATCTCCAGGTTTCTCCTTAAAGGAGTAATGCTGTGAAAATACACATCCTTTTCTCTGGTATCAATCCGCAACATTTTCACTTGTCACCCTTTAATCGTACTATTTTAGTTTTTCTGTTTTGTTTTTTAACCTTAATTTGGGATATGCAGATTTTTCAAATACAATGCTGCAGACTCCTGGTAACTAATCATTTCCCACACTGTAAATCCCTTGGTCTGATTCAGCTAGACATTGCAATGAGACTGTTCTACACCTCAGGAAGTGATTAGCAGCAATCTACCCGAGCTGGTTGCTAGAAAGAAGATACATTTGCATATTGGTGTGCACTCGGCATCACAACAAACAAACCAAAAAAAAAATACTAACAATATGTTTCATAGGCATGCGATTTTGTTGTAAATTGCCATTACCTTTATTTTCAGCTTAACAATATGAAAGATTTGTAGTTGGAAAGTGTAACTTAAAAGTATTTTGCTATAAAAAATATTACTATCATGTATCTGTTGTACAAACAATAAACTATTTAAAAAAAATATTCCAGGAGATGGAACTCTAAAGTTGGCAAACAGTTTTACTCACTATGTGAACTTCTTATCACTTCAAAGGCTTTAGAATTAAGTGATTTACAAACATGTATCTGCAGAGAACATTTTCAGTACTGATAATGCATTTCTAATTGGAGGGATTTTCCACAAGTAACTTTGAAAGAGATGTTGGTTTACCATAGGAAAAATACAGCTAGGAAACCCTGGAACAATTTAAATGCTGAATGCTGAAACATAATATGTTAATCTCAGCTAGAAAGCTATTAAAGAGCAACATGAAAGGCTAAACAAAGATAATACCTGGTTGTAAATACTGTATAACAACAGGCAATTGATCAATATGTTTATTATGAGGTGTGAAATACTAACACACCGTATTTGCTTACAAGATGACATCTAGGGCTTAAATATCACAATGTTCCTGAAATTATTCATTACCATTTCTTACTCTGTACATGCTGTTTATATATGACATGGTCATCTACTTTTTTGCCATACCGCTCTAATTTGGAATGTACAGCTGTGGTGGGGGATATATGTTACTAACAAAAAACACTGCTTGTTTGGTAACGGATAGTTTACATCATTGGTATATGGCAAAGTAGCACACTGAAACTAACCATTAGTGCTTTTGTTGTATGACAAGCAAAAAATAGAAGACCATGATGAAATACTATGTAACTTGAACTACTTAGATGTTAAAAATGTATTGCTAGTTGATTACATTTAAAAATGAGATTCCCCTCATGTTGTAATGTCTGGTTCTGTGACTGTCACAGTATTAATATGTATAATTATTTTGGTGGTAAATATGCAGTATCTATCTTTGACTAAATTCCACCACTGTAGAATGCATTGATGGTCTATGATAACAACAATTAAAGGCTAATTGTATCCTGATACTTCAGGTTTAAATTTTCATCAATGGAATTGTACTGTAGGAAGAACATGTCATAAGATACTGTCATCAGCTTCCAAACTTTGATGAGGTGATTGTGTCTCTTTCTGGTTATATAACAATTAGAGGTATATGTCACACTAAAGGCCTAAGTATACTTACCTACTGTTAAGTGACTTAAAGAGGAAATAAAAAACATTAGCTTCATACACTTCGCAAAAAGGTTTTTCTGTTACTTCTCAGTCTCGCTAATACTCTCTGTTTGTCTGAGCCCGGAGTGGGTCTTTTATACTGTGGCTGGAGCCTTAATTACCCATTAGACAATTACCTTATTAAGGCTCCAGCCACATTCCCACAGGCTTTTCTGGGATGGGGATTTAACCCCATCCCCACAGGCTACACTTTACGAGACTGGCTTTTCATTGGTCTCAAACAATAAACAATAATGTCGGACGGCTTTCGTACGTCTGCACACAAATACAATACATAATGCCACACTTTATTAAAAAAACAACTTTTTACTTGTCAGAGTTGCTTATACAGTAGTTTATCTAGACAGTGCCAGATATCTGAACTAGAGAGTGACATTAGGATGGGACTCCCGTGGGATTCCCACGGTACGGGAATACATTTCTTTTTGTTTGCGGGATTGGATGGAAATGGAAATGAAACTGGCTGGAATGGGTGGGACCGGGAATAAAGAGTTTTAAATGTCACGGGAATGGATGGGAGCGGAACTGAAGGCTGCAGGAACGGGTGGGAGCAACACTGAAGGCTGCAGGAAGAGCAGTACCAAACTTTAGTTTGTCAGATGAGCCACAAGAACTTTAGATGTTGTAATGTTAAACCAATCGATATGAGATGTTGTAAAATTGAACCAATCAAATATGTTCTCAGACTTCTGGGTATCCATATATTTACCAAGACAGACACTATAACCCTTGTATCAACGACACTCATTTTAATTGACACACCCCACCAGCCCACCATTAAAAAAATAAATAAAAAAACTGTAAAAGACCTAAACTACTTTTAAATACGTCAACCTCAGCAAATAATTGGATTAAATAAACTTATTGGGAGTTCAAGTTGGAGTGAAACTCAAAAGACTGTGGCCCTCAAGGTTTTTTTTTTTTTTTATCAACACATTATGCATATAAAATGGTTGAAGTAGGTTTGTGTGGGTCTTGTTGTTCTTGTAATAGGTAATATGGCAGTAGTGAATGACATTTAAAAAATTCAGGATGAGAATGACAAACACAAGAAAAAAAAGGGTAACCCGAAAAAATATCCTGCCTGAATTGTATGTCATACAGCGAGAGGTTAAAAGAAATCAGTCTTTTTTCTTTTTCTTAAATATCACGGGACGGGATGGGACAGAACATTTTTGACAAGACCAGATGGGACGGGAATGAAAAAAAATTATATGTATGGAACAGTACGGAATGGGAAAAATTCTAGTGGGAGAGGATAGGAACAAAAATGTAATTGAACAGTTTTTCACGGGAACAGTTTGATGGGACAGGATGGGACAGAACTCCCCGTTTCATTCCCGTATCACTCTCTAATCTGAATGGAGTAATATTACTGAACTGTCCATGCCTCATTTGTTGTTGTTGAAAGATGCTGAGCTCCAGTCAAGCTGACAGGCTAAGATTGGCAGACTCGGCATTTGTGGGTACAGGACTGGTTGCTTTTGTTGTGTAAAGTATTGATTGGCTGGTTTTCGTGGATAATTAAATACATTTGGACAGCTTGTATGTTTGTAGAATTTGCTGTCTAATAGATGTGAACTGAGCTTTTATTAAGACAAGTCAACATGAAAAAGCCTGCACTTGATTTTAAGGTTGACTCACAGTTGATGCGATGGCGTTCAAGCAAGCATTTACTGTTTGATAGAAGCCCGCTGGAGCTGAAAGTTAATTGGTCGATGGTACTGAATTGTTATATATATATATATATATATATATATATATATATATATATATATATATATATATAATTCTAAAATAAATATTTAAGACTAGTTAGACGTATTCCCTTAATTACATTTCTTTGTTTGGTTAACTTTATTAAGTGCGTTTTTCATTTTTGAAAATTGAAATCTAGCAGAATCTAAATAATCTAGATCTAGCAGAATTTTGTATTCTAGTAGCAGTATAGTGATAATACAGTGCTGTACATTTCCCCATGTACTTCATTAATATCCCAACTGATTTCCAATGTCAATGTGTGTTAAATGAGCACAGGGTTCAGTTGTAATCCCATTAGACCATGGTGCTGGTGTTCAGACAGTTACTAAACAAAGTACATTCCAAATAGGTGCCTTTGATTTGTATGAGGATTCAGTCCAGTTGTGGAAAGGACTTTGTGTTACCTGTGTGTATGAGGAACATTTAGTAAATCCATACAGACCTAGGATTAGCAAAAAGAAAATGCTTTGCTATATCCATGTGGCACATACCTATGGGACCAATTACAGAGGACCTGGTTCCCTAGGTAACAGCCATCTCATAATACGTTTGTTTCAGTCTCAGTGTATATCTGCAGTAGTCTGTATGTGTGACCCCACTGACTATATTGCAACATTATGAAGCATCCCAAGTGATTGCCAGCTTTTAAAGTTTTTAACATGGCTCAGTCCTACATGTGAATGAATGAGATAACGACAGCAGCAGCTCAGTTTAGGTTTACCTGTGCTGAACACAGATACACTCTTTCCTGTTACCTAAAACGTTATGGTTTCTTATGTCTCTTCTCTCTTATATTACTTCAGATAGCCCTTGGACTGGGAAGATTAACTGCTTTGAAGGCTCTTGTTTAATGTAGTCAGGATGTTTTTTTTCCTGTTTCAGGTACCCAGGGGTAAGATGATCTGTTGTGGCAGAGAAGGGATTATTGAGGTGTTTTAATTGCATCTACTTGCTTAAACCTCCACTGAAAGAGTTAGAGATTCCTCCATGAGCTGGAAAAATCTTGTTCCATTATGAAAGCACATATTATGACAAACGAGTGATAGACAATCCATTTAAGATTGGATTAAAATGAAACATAGTAAAGAAAGGAATGTACAGAGGTTAATTGAGGACATAGGAAAGATACAAATAATAACGTGTTCCTGTATGTCGGGATCACAAAGTAAATGATGTCAGCAACTCAACATAACGGTTTGAAATGTCGACGTCCAAGATAATTCATTTTGTGATCTTGATATTCTTTGTTTTAAGTTGTCATGTCATATTTTGCAAAGATGTTCAAGATTCTGTTTACATGTTTGTGACAGTGGGGGCTGCACAGGCCGGGACTGGCCATCTGGCAGCTCTGGCAAATGCCAGAGGGGCTGGTGCCTTAGTGGGCCGGTGATCATGACCGGTGATTTTTTTTTTTTTGCTTTCGCTATTATGTACGTGTAGATTAATCAAATAGAAAAGACTTATGACTTACTACATTAAGAACTCACCTAAAATAATGTAATTAGGGGACTTCCCTATCAGCAACTTTATTTAAAAAACACCACGATACACACACACTCATGCGTGGCTTCTCCCTAATCCTGAGCCAATCAGTGCAGAATGTTGGGTCATCATATGTTGACATATTGAAGAAAAAAAAGGAAAAGACGTCAAAATAAGTAGGTATGCACTCCCTGTTAGAAAAATGGATAAATCAAATAAACGAAGTTGGAGCCGAGAAAATTAGAGAAAAAAGCAGAAGATTCTAGAAGCTGAAGCACAAAAATGTGTTAAAATAACTGATTTGTTTAGTCTTCCCGGCCCTTCTAGACCATTGTCATCAACTTGGGAATCATGATTGTGGTGTGAGTGAAATGTTAGTAAATGATATTCCTCATCCTGTGGCATCTATTCCTGTTATTGAGCAACAATTTGCAAAATTAGGTGATTAGCATCTAATGTGAGTGCCGATCTCGAGGAGAGCCAGCAGTAGGCTGATCCATAGGTCCTCTTTAATATTATTGTTTTGCCTGGGCCAGTAGACAGAGCTACAACTTTATAACTGCTTATTGTTTGAAGGTAGTCCTTTTATTTCATGAAACAAAGTTGGACGTGAGACTCACAGATTAGCATGCTATCTCACGCATTGTCAGTGCAGTACAATGTATGTATATATATATATATATATATATATATATATATATATATATATATATATATATATATATATATATAGTAGCGTTCTCGGTTCCCGCAGGCAGGCGCATCACACAGGGCGAGGAAATCCACACACAGGCGGAGGGCGGGCGCGAACCCGGGCCCTCCCGCACCGAAGCATAGCGCCGATACCGCTGTACAAAAAGAGCCGGCTCCTTTGCAAGGAGCGTATATCGGGCTTATGTCTCTGTGTGTGATTACGTCACCTACCAGCCCTACTGCTGCCTTCCCCCGTGCACGCTACACTCTCCCCTGCCAGCCTCATGTCCGCCCCGGACTTGCTAACCAGGCTACAGTCCGACGAGTGCGTGCTGGGGTACCTGCGTCCCGCTTCTGACACCAATGTAGCGTTCTCCGTTCCCGCAGGCAGGCGCATCACACAGGGCGAGGAAATCCACACACAGGCGGAGGGCGGGCGCGAACCCGGGCCCTCCCGCACTGAAGCATAGTGCTGATACCGCTGTACAAAAGAGCCGGCTCCTTTGCAAGGAGCGTATATCAGGCTTATGTCGTTGTGTGCGATTACGTCACCAAGCTTAACCAAGCTTGTGTACTGTGGTAACCATGGAGACTACATGCCCGGGATGGCAAACTTTAAAAGTACATTTCTAATTTATAGAACGCCACATTTAAAGCAGTATAAACTCCTGGTAAGATTTTGCGCAAACAGCTGATCCCTACAAGAAAATAGTTTGAACTGTGATGGGGTGCAGCCTATTTTGTGGTGGTTTTGTGGTTTTTGTATTGTTTAGAGTGAGTTTGGGGTGTGGTTCAGTGAGTTTGTGTGAGGAATGTGCGGAATGTGCCTGGGCTAATGAGGTGCGAATTGCCCAATTAGCCAGGCACCTGTATAAAAGGGAGTGGTTGGGTATGTTAGTGGGTGAGTGTTTGTGAGAGTGAGAAGACCTGTATGAGAGAGTGAGTGGTTATTTTTGGTATAGTTTGTTTAGAGCCTGTTTTTGTGTTTGTCTTTTTGGTTGGCCATTGTGCCTTTTGTTTTGTGCATTTTGTTTGAGTAAAAGTCTTTTATTTTCCCTGCACATCCTGACTCTGAGTCTCCTTACCCCGGTCAGCCTGTCACAGAACACTAATTTGAAGAAAGTATAATAATGTGTATAAGTAGCTGCATAAGTAGTATACCTCTCTACCACAGGATATGTTCTTAAAAGTCACGTGAGAGAAGTGGCTTATGAACAGTCAGTACACAAGTTTCTTATTAGGTATATTATGTAAGTTAAAGCTGCCAATTGTCCTGGGAAAATATAAATCAAATTCTGTTTTTACGTAGCATGTGTCTGCAAACTGTACCGTATTACTGTACTATACTAAACATTTTAATAAAACAAACTATTAAGTTTTAAAATGGATGTCACCAAGGATCAAGGACCAAGGACCAAGGACCAAAGATGAGAGTCCCTGTCTTAAGCAATGACCTGACACACCACTTGGAAAGCCTCTCTTTGGCCTTGAATCTCACTCTTTGGGGCTGTGAATCTCACTCTTTAGGACAGCCAACCCTTGGCATCTCTGTCTTGCATATAAAAGCATGTTAATATTACCTTGGATATTACCTCCTAAATGTCTGCAATAGTAACTGTGGCAATGTGCCCCGCTCCTGTGTGTATTTTTGTGTTTTATGTTGTATGTTGCGTGTGTTAATGTTGGTGTATTGTAGTTGGTACACGGGATATAATGTGGGCAATGAGCATGAGTGTTTAAAATGTATAATTGTATTTAGGCACGGGGATTGCACTTCACTTCATGTGCATTTAAAGTACTTAAAATGTGAGCACGGGGTTGCACTGAATTCCTTTGTAAACTAATGATCAACTGATTGGTACCCTAACACAACAGCACTCATGATATAGCTGTTACAGATGTCATGATATGTCCCTTAATTATTTTCACCAGAGTCTTTGAGTAGAAAACAATAAACTTCAAGGTACTACCCACTGAATGAATAAGTCATTGCTACTTATCTTTAATGTTGAGTTAAAATGAAAAATAAAACTAAGCCAATTATTGTCTGTGTTATTTTACCTGTAAGTTCTCTCATGTTTTATATGTTATCATGTTTTATATGTCTTCAAAACATTATTATGTATGCAGTTTGGTGTACATTATTCCTTAAACCCGTAGATCAGCTTCGAGATTTATGTATAGGTACCAATGAAACCCACTTTACCTACAATTTGAACCTTTTTTTATCATTCCATGTCATACAAGATTGTACAGAACTTTGATTAATATGGGTGACAAATTAAATATATCCCAAACAAACCTGCTCAGTCAGTATTCCAGCTAGGAATTGCTTTGATGTTACATCCAGCTGTAAGCTAGTTTAAGCAGAACTCTGAAAATGTTAAAATGTGTTACTGTAATTGCTTTTGAAAGACCAGGTAGTTTTATATGTTGACATCGTAAAGTTAAATAAAGGTGTTTCTTTTTGGAACGAAAATATTCTCCATAAAAAGCGCCTTTCTTCCTTTAAATAACAACTTAATGACATGCCTCTGTGGTCAACAGCTGTATTGGAAAGTATGTACATCTGTTCAATAAACATGAATGATAAGACTGTGTTAAGACTGTTGAGGAGGTGCTCTTCAGTTCTAAATTGCCTTCCAATTACATGTATAACATAGGCTAGATCAGCCAAAGTGACTTCACAAAAGTTAGAGTCAGCTGCATCTAGTAGTCTGCCAGTTTGGATAGTTTCCTTTATGATCATATGGCCAAATGTTTTGTATCACCTAGAATGTAATAAAAAATTACACATTTTATTGCTATTTATATAAAATATAACAGAATACTGAATGATCGTTTGTGGTGTACGATTTTTATTTGCCTTAGGAGGATGTTTTCTTTCTGCACTAAATATGCAAATTACCAGTTCATTTACAGAAATGACTTCAAGAAAAACACACTTTAGTCCTATCCTGTTGTTTTTTTTCTTCAAAATATTACTGTTATGCATTTAATACTAAAGACAGGCTTGCATTTTATAAACAACAGGAATCTAGTTTATTTCCAAAGAGGCTTCGGGCTATTAAAAAGGAAACGTTTGTCCTCAGTCCTATGAATTTAATGGCAACTTTTTCCTACAAGTTGTACTTCTTTCTTTCTTTATTAAAAGCATCGGGCTTCCATCTTAGGTTACTTGGGGCTTTCCAACTGGTATATTTTCATCTTTTGGAATTTGGCAATTCTTGGTCATAGGATATACATACTGTAGGTGTTTCAAGCTGGACATGGCTGTAATCTGGACAATATGTTAATTGTATTTGTTTTAACATAAACAATAATCACATTTTTTGCTAGTTGTTGCCATTTTGTGCCATGTATAAGTTTTTTTTTTTTTAATTTATTGAATTTTACTATTGCATGCTTAAGTCATCTGTTTGCCTAACTGTTGTTCTGTCTTCAGGGCCAAATTAAAAGTCATAGGGATTGTGTTACACTGATATCTAAACTTTAAATAAATAAACAGAAAGCAGCTGATCCCAGTCAGACCTGATTCTTGTAGCTTACAGCATGCTGCAGAGCCCCTTATCACATGGAGCAGATGGCACTATACTTTATGTATGAAGATAATTATTGTTAAATTCAGTCTGGATGAAGAATTGCAAACTAAAAAAAATGATTTAGTTGTATATAACCAAACCTGTCATATACAAAGTGGGCATACAAAGTGACACATTTTTAAAGATGGTAGCCAATACCGTCAACTTGTTTTACGTAAAGACCGGAACAGATAATAAATGTTTTTTTGTGTTTGGTAGTTACCAATTTCATAAGAAAAAAAAATAAAAAACATATTGGGAAACTGTGAGTGTTCAGGATGCACAGACACATCCAGAAGGAATCACCATTGTAAATGTAAATATCGCTCTATCAAGTCTTCTTATCATGATAACTTTTTAAAATGAAGCTGGCCCTCGAAGTTTCCAGGCAGTCACCGAACCACCCAGGTTGATTAATCACTTCCTGCATTTTGTTTGTAAGTAATCCTGCTACTGGCTTTTGTGTGCTGTTTGTCTCGATGTATCTCCACAATCTCCTGTGATACAAATCTACTGCAAATACACTTACTACTTGAGAGGGCCATAATTTGCCATCCCATATGAATAATGCCTCAGAAATTCCAATCAGGAAACTCTATCAGTGTGCAGTACCACATGGTAGATGTTCATATACTGCAGAATGTATAACATTAAACAACAGCAGTATAACCCTTTATGGGGGTCTTACTTCTATTAGAACATAGTTTTGTTATAAAGAGAACTTTTAAAGTTTTTATTTTTTTATTTTTTGGTGCTGCTAAATACAATCGTTTCTCCAGAAATTCCTTGTGGTCTGATTTTAATAGCAATATAAAAGTTCTTCATAATAGTCATAATATTGTGTTCCATATTTTTTTCTTCTCTATTTTTCATTAATCTCGGGTCTGGGTGTTGTAGTATCATAGTTTTCCAGTAGCCTTTCACCAGCAGTCGACAGTGTCTCTTTGTGCTTACTTTTATTTTTATATTAATATTAAAACCTGTCAACTACCTTATACACAAAGTCAAACTCAGTTCATGGTTTGTGTTCCGTTTGTGTACCTCACCTCTTGAAAAATGTAAGTGAAAAATAAAATACTTTTTTTTTTTTAATTTAGAGTGACCAATTATTATTTTATGTATTTTCCCCCCAATTTGAAATGGCCAGTTATGGTTTTTCTCTTTACCGCAGCGAGTCCCCACACAGCACGGACGTTCTGAGGGAGTATGAGCATCCTCCGATCTCACAAGCCTAAAGCAAGAATCACTTTTATGTTGAGAAATCCAGAGCAGAGGTGGGTGGGCTACCGATCCCGGAAGACAGAAATCACCCTTGCTTCTTATCCACTCTGAATATGCTTGGTGTCTGGCCAGTAGGGTTCACTGTTGCGAGATGAGGAGAATAAGGCCCTGCCAGTTTCCCATCGCCAACCCCGGGAGCCTCAGAGCCAACGGAGTCCCCAGCAAAGTTCAGTCTCTTTGCACAGCCCGGACGCGAACCGACACCGTCCAAGCTGTGTGACTCATCCTGCACTCCCTGTGGCAGTGCTTTAACTGGATGAGCCACTCGGGGACCCCAATAAAATACTTTTAAATGTGGAATTGAACAATAAATAATGCTGAAATGAACATTGACTTTGAAAAGGCTTTTAATGTCTCTTTTGGTCTGTCTGTCTATTGATCTAAACCTTATAAGCTTATCTTAGTAAATTTGCATGGTAATTTTGTAGTTCTATCATGCATTCACTATAGTTCTGGTTGTTAATGTACCTCTTTGTTGTGCTTACTTGTGCTTTACCAAGCTTATCTACACTATGGTTATTGAGCATAACATTCACAGATTCTGTTTGACTGGTGGATTACCTGCCTGTTTAAGGATGCCCAGAGAAAGCTTTCAAGACGTCGGCACGTTCAGCTGTCTACTTTTGTCTTGACAGCCTGTGTGCATGCAGGTAAACATGGTTATCAAGTTCTATTTTAACAAGCTTTGATCCTGGCTCTAGATTGTTGTTAAACTGCGTGATACAATTTCCAGTGAAACAACCTGTGCCTGGTTTGCTACAAATGTTTAAATGTTAAACTTTTTGACAGCCATGAATGTCTGTATTACTGCGGTGCCGCACTAAAAACGTCACTTTTACAAGTCTTTGCTAAAGCATTTTAGAACACACAACAGCCAATAGTTAAGATAAAAACACTAGAGCTGTGATAACTTAGATTCTGAAAGGAAATCATAAAGCTGTTGAAAGTGGTCAGTTTATGACTGTACGTGTTGTTAGTTTCAGAAAAAGCACTGTCAAATCCTGATTGGTTACAGTTACCTTGTGCATTTTTTTTTAACCAACCTCCATTAAACCCCCATTTCCACTTCATCTTACTTACTAAGATTTCAATTTCAGGACCCCCCTCCGGCCAGATATAGGCAGTGTGTTTTTTGTAGGTTGCGCACTGTTACAACCTTTATTTTTAACAATATATTTAAAACCTCTAGTCAGGGTCACATTAAGATAGAGTTAAATTCAGAGACTTACCGTCAATGGCACTGACAAGGAAGTAGTAAACAAACAAATATGTGACGTTCAGTCTTGCTATTTTACTACAAAGTGCATCTGGTAACACAGGCACAACAAAAGAGCCTTTTTGGGATTCTGTTTCAAAAAGCAAGTGAACTGTGGTATAAGGTGTTGCTTTTTAAAATAGATCAATAGAATAAAATGAGATGAAAAGAAGGAGTCCTCTTTATGAGGTGAGACTTCTGACAGCTGACTCCGGTCATGGGAACACTCTACCCCTGAAGGGGGGATACAGCTGCTAAAGATGCAGAGGGAGGAGAAGGAAGAGGGGGAAAAAGTTACAAAGAGAAAAGGGAGGTCTTCTATTTTAAGATATGCGTTAGGTAGCCAAGGCTCACACAGATAATCAGGTATCACACAAACACAAGAAATAGAGACTTTTGTTGTCCCAAAATAAGATCACAGTCTTCAGACTTCTTAAAGTGGAGACACAGCTTCCCATGATATAGACACAGACCACTAATATGAACAGCTTACTTCACAAACTGTTCCTTCAGCCTACAATCCTCAATGAGTGTCCCTGTGCTGCTAATATGCCTGGAGCAGTCCTTAATTTGTTAATCGGGGTCAATTAAAGCATACTGTAAATACGTAGCTTAAAATTGCATTTTAATTTCTGTTATTGTTCCCTTTCATGATGTTTGCAAATTATACTGACTGGTTCTTATTGCAATACCTCAAATACTGTTTGTTCTATTGTATTTCATTGGTAAGTACCTGTTAAGGTGCTTTGACTATGAGGTCAGGGGCTGCTCTTCAGTTCTAGTTGTCTGCCATAGACATGTCATTATATTAGTAAGCTCCAGCACTGCTATGTATTGACAGAAAAACTTGATTCAAAGTGGCAGATTACTAGATACTTTGGCTGATATATGGCTGACAACTAGAACTGAAGAGAAGCTCCTGAACATAGATTTATACATAAAAAAGAATAATTGCAAGGAGTGCCAGTCAGAATGACTGCAAAAAACATAAAAAGCCTAACATAATTCAATTGTATGTTACTTACTCTTTGACTATTCACCCCCAAGTGATGTATTCACACAGATTTGTGTATATCCTTCTCCATATGTTCACAAGACTGGGAACATTAAAAACACACAATTAAAAACAATAATGGGCAGCAGTGTGGAGTATTGGTTAGGGCTCTGGACTCTTGACCGGAGGGTCGTGGGTTCAATCCCAGGTGCTGTGAATCGTGTAGTCCAGACCCTGAGGACAGGGAATTTCCAGTATTAGTAAAGTGTTATGTCATTAATATCATGATGTCATCTGTTTTTAAGAATAGTTTTTGCATCTGTTTTGCTTTAAGAATGTTATGTCTAATGTTAGGTAAATCTTTTGGAGAATGAATACAGCCTGTTATGATCCATGCAGACACACTTTACTTGTTTCCCATAAAGTTAAACTATATGTATAT
Source organism: Acipenser ruthenus (assembly GCF_902713425.1). Taxonomy (NCBI): domain Eukaryota; kingdom Metazoa; phylum Chordata; class Actinopteri; order Acipenseriformes; family Acipenseridae; genus Acipenser; species Acipenser ruthenus. Next base: position 38,030,643 of record NC_081189.1, on the reverse strand, counting down.
CACTATGTGATTTCTTCATGAGAATTTTGCTATTGCAACAGACAGGACATGAAGCATTTTGTACAGCAGTTTTTGGTGAATATTACCATGTCAGTTTTGATAGTGGTTTTGACTTCAGAAATGAGACTGGATAGAATTATCTAGATTATCTAATTTGTTACAGAAATACGTGAATCAACTGACTGTACTTGACGTAAGCTTTTATGTGAGGTTTGGGGGACGGGAGCAGGGGCTCCAGCTATACCCTATTACTCAACTAGCACATTTGATTGATACATTAACACCCTATACATTAATCACCTAACTCAGCTATTTAAAGCCTAAACACAAGCACCTCTTTGTCCAAGTGTTTCAGTTTACGAACAGGACACAGCAAGACGTCTCCATTTTTGCTATTCCATAGTAAAAGACAAGCCTGCTATCATGTCTACCAGCCGGATTCTTACCTTCTCATCCGATTTGGATGAAAGCCAGCAGCCAGGTCCCTCTTCAAAAAAGGTATACCCATTCCAGCAGGAAGCGATCGACTGGCATTATTTCATATCCTCTGCACAGATCTCTGAGCCGAACCAGCAATTCCTCCTCGCTTGGCAGCCAGCAGTCAGGCAACCTCCAGCAAAAGTAAATGCAGCTCTGTCCCCAGGGACGCCATTCCAGCATACAGCGAAGCACTACAACCGTCAAGCCCAGCTCAACCCGATCCTGTTTACAGTCTGCACCAGGAGATATTCAAAGACATTAAAGGATTAATGCAACCAGTCACGGAATCCATCGCAGCCATCAACATCAGGCTTGACAAACTGGATAATCAGGTTGCAACTCTAGCTACAGCTGCCATTATCCCTGCCTCTGCAACTCCAGCCCCAGCTGCACCTACTTCCGGTTTCTCAACCCAGGTCCTCACATACAACCCCAACACCCGCAATATATCGAGTGGGTGGCATAGTTATTTTCACATAGAGACAAGCTTGTTGATTTCCAATAGTCTTGCAGCATTATCTTTGACTTGCTGGCAGTTTTCCAACAGGAAACAGTAGCATTGACCAGACGTAACTCAGTTCAGAGAATGCGCTACAATTGAAAAGTTATGTAGTTGGTAGAAGTGTTCTCGTTGCAATTCTTCTGTACGGCTACTACATGACCTTAGGCCCAGCTGCTGGTATGCTTCCATTCGTTTCGTGCAGGTCCCCAAAACCAAGACCCACATTCAGATCAAGTCAGTGTCCCGTTTACTGGTTCAGTTTCTCGTAGGCAAAGAGCTAGGGCACTCTTCAAAGCTGATTTCAGCCTTCTCAGAACATGATAGTCTTCAAACTATAGATTCTCCCATGATTCCAGCATACGTTCCCATTGCTTTCTCCAAGCTTCAGAAACTTTCTTTAGAACAGTTCAGCTTCCATTTCATTTCACAGAACTACTTCCTGTCAGCAGCACTTTCTTTGCCTGTCCCAGTCTTTTTTAATTAAGTGCTGACCCATTGTGATTCGATCGTTTAATTCATGGGTGATGTTTAACATCACACAACATGCTTAAACACTGGTTAGCTCCTCTCTGAGCCTCTCCTCGGTCTTGCCCACAGCTCATGACTGACAGTTCAACCAAATTTCCACTGTCTTGTCAAAAGGTGATTGACGGCTCTCTCCCCCTCTGCTTTTTTATTGGGGGGGGGGAGGAGAAACTCACACTTGTGTCTGTGTTTCATCAAATTCTGCCAGAATGGCCTTTGCAGAGATTTCAGTTCGTGATAACGCAAAGGAATTTTTATAACTCAGCATCAAAGCTGCATCTCATGTATTTTGAGCAAGAGATGGGGGGAAAGAGAAAAAAACATTAACTTGAAACTCTCAAACAAGTTTAAACAGAAAGGTTGTTTGTCCCCTTTCAAACGTCTACTGATGGAAACCTTATGCCTTACTGCCTTCTTTGGATTCCTGAGATGTGCAGAATTTTGTATTCCATCAGTCTCCAGCTTCCCTTCCCTCTGCATCCGTTCCAGCGATATTTGCCTAGTACCTGACTCTCACTTCATCATCCTCCTTCGCACCTCCAAAATGGATCAGTTGCTCCAAGGACAATTCATCCAACTTTCCAAACTTAACTCCACGATACGCCCGTATACATCCATGTCAAAGTACATCTCCCGGAAGAAACCTTTCCTCCCATCGGATCCACTATCCATCGACAGTTCACGCAAAGTGGTAACCAGGCACTGGTTCTTAACCCACCTAGCCACCTTCATCTCTAGAGCAGGGCTACTGCCTCAGTTCTAAGTAGCCACCTCAGCAGCTAAAGCTAATGTCAATCAACACCTCATAAAGGACATGGGGCGCTGGACATCGTCAGCAGTAGAGGGCTACATTCGTTCATCAGTCTACGACATCATCGCAGCCCACCTAAGAATAGTTAGCATGCCTGGAGTGGGGGCTATCTGACCACCAGAGGTTTCCTCCTAGCAAAGGTTTTTTTTTGTTCTCCACTGAGCGGCAGGTATAAAATCACTAACTTCACTAACTACTCTGTTTGTCTTGTATGTTTTTCATTCTAGTACATGTGATGCACGGCACATCTTTGTTCGTCCCATGGGTGTGGGGCTCTGCGGGGATCCAAGGGTCCAACTTTTGGGGGGTAGTGAGACTCCCCGACTTCGGGTTGGATGCTACACCCGGAAGCCTCCGTTAAGGGAGGTTCTCACCACACAAGTCAGAGGGGACCCCCAGCCATACTGTGTATCGGTGCAACTAACCACTCATTTTCGCCTCACCGGGATGAGGCTCTACTCTAACCCTTAACCCTTTGCGGTCCTATGTCGGACCAGGTCTGACATTACAATTTCCCCTTTCTGGTCCGATGTCGGACCCTGTCCGACATCATCAAAAATACATAAAAGACAGGTCTCTAGTCATTCAATGGCCGAGTGAGACCGATAGGAGCCGAGAGAAGCCAAAAAAAAAGGGGCGGATCTGAGCAATACACATAGCCCCGGCACCACATAGATAACATGGACATAAACAAACAAGATAGCTGCTTCTGCATCTAGCGCTCAAAGAATATCACTGACATTTGCAGAGCTTTTTGAGATGTTATAGTAATAAAATAATGAGTTTGGTGATAAAACGAGTGATCAGGAGATGATTTATCGGTATGCATGACTATGAAGAGGTATGTGAAATACAGCGAACAGGGGGTGGGGTGGGGCTGGAGATGAAGTACTAAGTGTCCTGTTGATATGCAGTGCCTTTTAAACCTGTTTTACTGTGAAAAAATACTTTTAAACAGCGCGTCTAAAATAAACTATGCGTGTGAAAATAAATTGGACCTGACGTGCCTGAGACGCGCTGAATAAATGGACGAAAAGGGTTAATCGAATTCAGGACGTGGCCTGCTCTCGCGCTCAGTGAACGAGTCACAAACTAACCTAACACCTTGCCATTTCCTTCCTCTTTCTGTTCACATGCTCAGGGAGCTGGACCTATATTATGTGTTTTCAGTGCATCTCGGGGTTGCTGGGACAACCAGCCTTGGAGGCAGCACTTCTTCCCAGCAAGGCTCCAACGCGACGAGCCCCTCTTTCCTATTCTATCCTATCCCATGGGGCTTCTCAGCAGAAGCATTCCAAGCCTCGAATATTCGGCCGTTAAGTGGAAAAAGCCGAACTCTCTAAGTAGCCCCTGCTGTCACCCCGTGAACTGCTTTTGATTAGTTGTCATTGACTTGCTGCCATGCCGACGGATATGTTTTTGAAAGCACTGAGGTGCTATCTTTGAATGATCTCACAATAAAAAAAAAGCATATACAGCTGTGGTCTTTACCAAATTCGTGCAGTGTAAAGGAAAGTTAATAGCTAATACTGTAATGGAAAAAGATCTGATTGCATGTGTTGCACCTCTCCTATTCTCCAACCCAATAATAAAAAAAGAATGGACTATTGTTATTTTCTTGTCAGCACTATTGTAATAAGTAAAAACAGTCAGGGAAAATCTATTTTTTAAAGTATTACATATTTTACAACAGTATGGGAAAGGTGAGCAAGAGAACGCTGGCAAACCTTTACACCTTGTCCTTTAATGACCAACTTCACTTTTATCCTCAGGGTTATTAGAGTTGCAAGAGAAGGAACCTCTGACACAGGAGCCATCAAGAAGGGGACAAAGCACAGCAGAATCTGAGAGGAATATGTTGGCAGTACATCTGACACAACTGCAAGAATTTCCAGAAAGTAGAGGTCATTTATGTTTCAAGACATCTGAAACCCATACTTACAATGTAAGAGCAAAATAAGTTGCCAGCAGACAAGCTGTGTTGTATATAAAATACCATGTGTGGAATGCAATTGACCCTATTTTCGAGATACTGAGAAGTGTAAAAGTGCATGCTTGAATGGTTGTCAGGAACAGGTGAGGGATAGCAATACCATTCACAGTGACCTGGCAAAGCACTGGGCATTACCATTACATGAAATCTAGCTATTTTACTGGGAAAGGGTCAATAGAAAACCAGATCAGACATTTGGCAAGAACTTTGAATAGCTTGAAACAACAAACAACAAGCAACAGAAGGGAAGCTTCAGTATAATCCTTTTAATATATCTATTCAAAATTTTGAGATAAGTGCAAATCTTTGATAGTGATGTTACTGGTTCCACCTGTTTTTTGCTGTTGTTTGTTTATTAAGTTGCAGCCCTGAAGCATTGTCATAGTTTGAAATAAAATGTATTTATTTTAACACTGGAACAGAATATTACAGTGCAAGCATCCAGTATTGGAAAGGAGTGTATCTGACCACTAAAGAAAACTAGAAACTGCATTTAATTTATCAAGTATTTATTAGCTTTATCAAAAGCAAAGAGAATGGGTCTGTTTTTTGTAGAGACGCAGTTTAATCAATGCTCTGAGTTTTTTTTCTTTCTGGGACATTATAGGAAGCATGGCTAATTTTTGCTGCCTACGGTAGTTGAGAATACCAAGAAAAGCGACTGATTTGTTTGTTGTATCAGGAATATTGCCAACTGCTAGCCACAAGTAGCACATTGATAATATTTGGGGAGAGGCAGTGATATTTTACAGTTGCCTTTTTAGATTGAATGGTCAAATATACACTTAGAAAGACCAAGTAGTTCTAAAACCTCAATACAGGCAGATAGGTGAAATAAAAGAGTAAGTAGCGAGGTTCCAAAAAATATAGCGTTACACGTCCCCACGTGTTGCTACAACTGTTTAAATAACGTACCTGTAATTTTCTTTTTATTGTAAACATCCTGACAACTTTTTACACTTATAACTTTAAAGGCTGTCAAAGCTCTTTTGAAAATGGCCACTCTGGCTTTTCTGTTCCGTTTGACATCATGGATTGTTATTGCTATGTTACCTGTTTGACAATGTGAGCAATAATCCTTACACTATCAGTGCACTTGAGCGGATATTTTGAAAACAGCTTTGCAACAGACTTTAAAGTTATAAGTGTAATAAGTATATATATATTTTACGGAACCTCGCTACTTACTCTTTCAGTAGGAGGGGCACATGTTAACTGCATACTTCAGAGGAATTATCTGGATAGTTGTCCATTAATGTGTAAAACCAACAACATTACTTGGAAAATATGAGTCAGGGTATTTCATGTCCCCAGAGATGGTTTGACTAACTAAGATTTAAATAGAGATTATGGGCCCTTCACAAAACATGAACACATAATTTATTTGAAGATTGTTTTTTTTTTTAAAGTATGTCTTAGTAAATTAAACAAAGTCTGGAATTACGTTGTTGAAGAGGCCAAAAAAACATTTAGAAAAGTTCATGATTATCAAACTTTATTTAATTAATCAAAGACAGATGAAGCGCGAAAAAAAAAAACACAAAAGAAGAAAACTCTAGGGATAAACATAAATTATTATTATTATTTTTTTTTATTCACTTGTGAAAGTGTGCTATGAATTAACATTTCTGCACTGTAGTTTAACTGGAATCAAAAGCTCTTGTTAGCACTGCTGTCAACATTTAGTTTTTCATATATGCTTGTTGTAACTACATGATTTAATCTTAAGTAAAACGATATATTTTTTTTTTTTACCTTTCCCGAGCTGAATTAATTAGAAAGGTTATATTAACTTATATTAAAAGTTAGACATTTTCAGAAGTTTTTATTATTATTTTTTCTCTCACAACACATGTACAACATTCCTTGTTATTTTATAACAACACTGGCTTCGATCAGAATCAGTGCTAGCAGGCACCATGGGAGCTTTGCCTTATTACTCTGCTACAGTACCACTGGGAACTGAGACCAGCAAACTCATTTCACTGATGACCTGAGCTGGATAAACGTCCAGGCCACCAGAGACACAAAAAATATTCAGCTTTCTGTAGACCTCTGCTGTTTTTATTTGTTGAATTCAAAGACAAAAAGGATATTATTCTTAAGGTATTATTACTGCAGGACATTGATCAGCATGCATTTATTGCACTACCAGACGATACTAAACCTTTTTATTTTTAATAGAACAGACAGAGCAATCTCAAATGTTTCAACTTGTGCATATGTCACCATACCAGGCACAGCTTGCAACAAGCAATCGACAACCAATTCACTTTAGTAGGGGTGGGGTAAGATAGGAGTGCAATAACACACCCCAGGGTGTTGAAATATGGCCCAATAACAACACTCCTAGGTGTGGTTATATTAGACCATAAGAACACCCTGCCATGTGTTAATGCTTTCAAACTCAACCTACTGTTTTCATACTTAATTATCCACATGCTCAGATAATTACATCATGCAATTATCTGTCTATGTATGCATACACTACACTATCAGAATTCAATGCCTCAGTCATAAACCGATTAATGAAGGCAGGTGGCTTCTGTGGCAGTCCACAAACAAAAACAAATGTCCACAAACAGCACGAACTGCTACAAGACACCAACCAAATATAGGCTTGGATCATTCTGAAAAGTGAAGAACAGATGTAATTGTAGATTTTACTCACAGAACCCCAAAATACCATCAAGAATCCTGGCTATGAGAACACATACTTACAGATTTCATCTTACAAAAGGAAGGAAGGCAATTACTAACCCCATCTGTACCATTTCCCTACCAGAATACTGTTACAGTACTCCTACTACTAGGTGGTATGTTTGCATCAACACACAGATTTATTTTATTTGTTTTTAAACCTAAACAAAATACATGAAGAAAGACATTGTTTTTTTGTTTTTTTTAAGGGGCATGAAGGATTATTTCTCTATTGCTTCACATACAATGAATTCAATATTCAATGTGTTAGGTTCTTAAGTTGCATAGTGTTCCAGCAGCACCACCTGCTGTTCATTCTCTGTACTGCCCTATTTCAAAGCCCAGTTTTGTTATCAAGCAACTGATTGAGTAAGTATATGCTAAACTGCCGGGTTTTCCCAATATTTCCCACTTACTGTACTGGTAGGTACACGCAATCGATTACGGATTACATTGTCAGCCCTCCACCAAAAAATGAAAAATGTGACATTTCGAAATCTAACATGAAGTACTGTACTACTGTACTGTAGGTGTTAATTAAATGAAATATCTAAAATATGTTCATATATATATTATTATTATTTATTTCTTAGCAGACGCCCTTATCCAGGGCGACTTACAATTGTTACAACATATCACATTATACATTATTTCACATTTTTTACAGATATCACATTATTTTTACATACAATTACCCATTTATACAGTTGGGTTATTACTGGAGCAATCTAGGTAAAGTACCTTGCTCAAGGGTACAACAGCAGTGTCCCCCACTGTGGATTGAACCCACAACTCTCCGGTCAAGAGTCCAGAGCCCTAACCACTACTCCACACTGCTAATAATAATATATAATTATTATTATCTCAATCCTAAAATTCTAGATGATGCAAAACTTTCAGCTATCGCTATACACCTGTCATGCTGCACACTGTTCATTACGCCTCCTCCTGTTGACAGAAATCTCGTGGTATTCTACAGAGAGAAGTTTGACAGTAACCCGTCTCTGTTGTGATCTTATTGGATATTTGACTCAATACCACATTTCTATTGGTCTTCACAGATGTCGATCACTAACATCGCGTCTCGCGAGTTTTAGACAGTTGCCAGATCCCGCAGATAATCATGGCGGCGCCCAGTCGGTTGTCCTTGCTGCAGGTTTGCTCTACGAGGTTGTTTTTACTGAGGTGCACACAAGCTTTTCATAGCGAACCAGCGGTACGAGAACCTGCTTACCCCCCGGTGATCCCATCCCGGACTGCCAAAAGTAAATCGGCTAAAAAGAGGAGGGAAGAAGATTATCACAGCCAGATACGCGCTGCAAGCTCAGTGCAAGATAAACTTAGGCTGCTTACCAAACTTCAGCGAGACAAGTATGTAGTGTACCCGCAGACGTTTACACTGAATGCTGATCGTTGGTACCAACACTTTACAAAGACAGTATTCTTGCCTGGGCTCCCTGAAAAATGCAGTGTTGGTAGGCAGGTAGTTGATAATGAGAATGGCAAGGTTCCTCCTGCAGCTGGCGGTGTGGACCCGGCCGTGGTTGATGAGAATACCTTCAGTGAGCTGCGATCCCTGGTGGGTAATGGCATTTTACAGGAGAACTTTTATTTGAAGAAGAGGAGGCCTTTTCTGCAAAAGGAGCAGGAGCACTTTGTTGCACCTTTCCTATCAAACTTGGTGTCCAGCGTCACCAACGCATTAGCCAAATACAACCCGCTGTTAAAAAAGTCAAGTTTGGGTAAGCTTAATCTCTTGCTATATGTTATATTATTGCGTGGGTGTTGTTTGTTTAGTGTCTTACAAGTTACAGTGGTAGTAGAAACAGAAATATGTCATTCTAGTTTCCTTGTATAAACATTGAAAACGGTAGAAAAGTCGATTAAAGTCTAACACACAGCCCCACTGAAGGCAGTTTTTGGAATGGATGCTTACTGGCAGTGATCCTTGTTGTCCAATCTGACTGCTGTTAACAAATAAGCATACTGGTATGTTTTAACTGTGATATCTGGCAATAGTTAAGCTATTTAATGCTTGCAAAAAGCAAGTCTCAGAAGCTGACTGGTTTGTGTGTTGCAATTTACCAGTTAAAGGACCTTGAGGTGTATTATTGACGTATAGTAAACCCCCCCCCCCCCCCCCCCCCCCCCAAAAAAAAAAAAAATGACTCCCAAGATAATACAATGTTAGTTATTGTTTAAGTACAACTTCAATTTGGTACATGTGCTTTTAAGAAAATACGTATGTGATTGAAAGTGTGTTCTTGTCATTTTAACAGATTTCAATCCTGAAGTGAGCTTCTATTGGGTGCGAGGCGAGAAAACCGTTACTCGTGGACACCGCAGAGGTCGAGTCGACCCAATCAGATTTCAGATTAACGACCAGCCTCACTGTCAGATACGAGTGCCTGAACAGCTTGAAGAGGCATGGCAGTTATTTGACTTGATTGTTAAAGAAAGTAAAATGACATACTAACCAAATGTAACATAATTAAAGAAAACTAGGCTATATACATAAGTGAAATGTGTGAAAATAAGTAATTTTGTGAAGAACAACCCTTATGCAGAAATCAATATTAGTTCATCACTACCTTCTGCTAATGCATTCATATACCGCTTGTATTTATTTACCAGTTTTCTCTAGACGTTCACCATACATGGTTTAATTGTAATCTGGTTTCTTCTTTGTCTTAGTTTTTGCCTCTACAAGAATCAGTTTCTGCCGAAGTTCCGGTGGTACATTTTGAACCTAACAGACTACCAATGTTCCAAAGACAGTATGATAACAACATTTTTATAGGTACGATTTTTTTTTTTATTTAAAACTTTTGTTTCCTAAGAAATTTTATAATCACTAACTGACAGCCTG